>NC_057408.1:8603772-8909738 GCF_019320065.1 Cervus canadensis
TCTTCAATTTTAAACCTTGTATTGCTTTTTGCTATGTGACCTTGAGAATATCACCTAAGCCTTTAAACATCATTATTTTCAACTGAAAGCTAGAAAAAACAATACTGAGTTACCACGAAGATTAAACAAAAGAACATTAATTAATTACCTAAAACAGTGGCTGGAAAATACCCTAGTAAGCTCTCAGTGGTACTAGTGTTATCAGCCTCAAGGTGGCTGACAACATCTCATATCTTTATAATTATGTCTCACAACTTACGTCAACTCTACTTCTTGTCATCAAAAGAATAAGTAATTTTTAATCATCCATCTTATGCCATAGATTTGGTTCTGAATGACATTAAGGGCTCTCTAAAAACCAAATCCATTTGCAAATAGATGAAGTGTAAATACAGTTACTAAACTGTTCAGAATGTGTCAAAAATATGAAGAAAATTTCAAAAAGAAAGAGTTAAAAATATTTTGGGTTATGGTAGTATTAGCAATAAATATAAACTCCCAGGTTTTAAAAGGCCAAAAATAAATTAAATGTGAAATAGTACTTTTAAAAGTAAAATAAACCCTCTTCCCTTACAGCCATACTCCATCCTAACCAACCAATAAGCTTTTAAGACAAAAAGAAAAGCTTACATTGAAAGTTAACAATATATAATCATTGGAATATTTGCCCCAAGAATCCTTCAGCCACATTATTCGTTTAGTAATGACAATTATTTATGGCAACATCTTGATATCAAATTTGTTAGGCATTTTTAAGAAAGGAATAAATATGATGAACCAGCAGTATAATAAACCCATTTAACATCCAAATCTTCATTAAAATATATATCAATTAAACACAAATAAGAATGAACACATCTTATTATACATTAAAAAACAATTATATAGGGACTAGAAAGACTATTTTAACAATCAACTTACACATTTAATTTCTACCTTCCAAAAAGGTTTAGTAAAATGTCCTACCACCATAGTATACACGTGTGATTAAACTGTTTGAATTTCATCAAATTTACAGGCAATTTTTGTATTTTATTTTATACCATGAAATCAGTCTCAGTTGACAGTTTAACATACTTACATTAGTTTTGTTTAAATTTCTCTTTGCTGTATTTCTTGGGAAGTGATAAATAGTTTAAGGGCTCTTGGCTAGGTATTTTCTGTGGATTATATCCTTCTCATTTTATTCTAACAAACAGTATTGTGAAGTAGGCTCTATGATTAACCACATGGAAGCATAGAAAGTCAAAGTTCAGAGATGAAGAATTTTGCCCCAAGTGACACAAATCCTATAAGACAGAGCTGGGAAATTAAATTCCAAAGCTTCTTCAAATTTGAATAGAAAATTCAACAGCTTGACCATAAGTAAAAGCAGGAAAAAAAAATTGTTACAATGCCTCTCACTTTTAAAGACTGCTAATGGTACTGGCACAAAGACAGAAATATAGACCAATGGAACAGAATAGAAAGCCCAGAGATGAATCCACGAACCTATGGACACCTTATCTTCGACAAAGGAGGCAAGGATATACAATGGAAAAAAGACAACCTCTTTAACAAGTGGTGCTGGGAAAACTGGTCAACCACTTGTGAAAGAATGAAACTAGAACACTTTCTAACACCAATACCAAAAATAAACTCAACATGGATTAAAGATCTAAATGTAAGACCAGAAACTATAAAACTCCTAGAGGAGAACATAGGCAAAACACTCTCCGACATAATCACAGCAGGATCCTCTATGACCCACCTCCCAGAATATTGGAAATAAAAGCAAAAATAAACAAATGGGACCTAATGAAACTTAAAAGCTTTTGCACAACAAAGGGAACTATAAGCAAGGTGAAAAGACAGCCCTCAGATTGGGAGAAAATAATAGCAAATGAAGAAACAGACAAAGGATTAATCTCAAAAATATACAAGCAACTCCTGCAGCTCAATTCCAGAAAAAATAAAGAAGGGCTGGTCTCGGTTCCCGACCACATGAGCCAATCAAAAAATGGGCCAAAGAATAAACGACATTTCTCCAAAGAAGACTACAGATGGCTAACAACACATGAAGATGCTCAACATCAACTCATTATTAGAGAAATGCAATCCAAAACCAAATGAGGTACAATACACGCCAGTCAGGATGGCTGCTATCCAAAAGTCTACAAGCAATAAATGCTGGAGAGGGTGTGGAGAAAAGGGAACCCCCTTACACTGTTGGTGGGAATGCAAACTAGTACAGCCGCTATGGAAAACAGTGTGGAGATTTCTTAAAAAACTGGAAATAGAACTGCCATATGACCCAGCAATCCCACTCCTGGGCATTCACACTGAGGAAACCAGATCTGAAAGAGACATGTGTATCCCAGTGTTCATCAAGCACTGTTTATAATAGCCAGGACATGGAAGCAACCTAGATGCCCATCAGCAGACGAATGGATAAGGAAACTGTGGTACATATACACCATGGAATATTACTCAGCCATTAAAAAGAATTCATTTGAATCAGTTCTAATGAGATGGATGAAAGTGGAGCCCATTATACAGAGTGAAGTTAAGCCAGAAAGATAAAGACCAATACAGTATACTAACGCATATATATGGAATTTTAAAAGATGGTAACGATAACCCTATATGCAAAACAGAAAAAGAGACACAGATGTTCAGAACAGACTTTGGGACTCTGTGGGAGAAGGCGAGGGTGGGATGATCTGAGAGAATAGCATTGAAACAAGTATACTACCAAGGGTGAAACAGATCACCAGCCCAGGTTGGATGCATGAGACAAGTGCTCAGGGCTGGTGCACTGGGAAGACCCAGAGGGATCGGGTGGGAAGGGAGGCAGGAGGGGGGATCGGGATGGGGAACACATGTAAATCCATGGCTGATTCATGTCAATGTATGACAAAAACCACTACAATAATGTAAAGTAATTAGCCTCCAACTAATAAAAAGAAAAAAAAAAAAAGACTGCTAATGAATTAGTGATTTTTATATATCTAAAATACAGGGCCTAATGTGAGAGAGCCTATCCTTTCATACCAAGCCAACACTGAACTGGTACACAGCCTGGCACGGAGAGTTAGAGCATGGATTCTGACAATTATCAAACATGCTTTCTATTTGTTAGCTGTCTGACCTTTGGCAAATTGACTCCATTTATCTGTGCTCCAGTTTTCTTACTTATAAATGGGGTAGATACTAATACCTAATATAATTGTTGTTAAGGTTAAATAAGTAATATCTGAAATCACTTATAATAGTGCCTGATGTATAATAAATATTATGCAAGTATTTACTAATAATAAGTTATCTTAAAAATCTATGGAAGTACAACCAACTCAGTCAGTGCCCATTTAATGTACTAAGCTAGCAGATTTTGTTTATCCTCCTAAGGAAGATTTATTTTTCAAGATAAATCACTCAAAGGAAGGACTTTTATGTTTATACAGAGTAAATATTAATGGGAATTCCATGGTGGTCCAGTGGTTAGGACTCCATGCTTTCACTGTCAAGGGCGAGGGTTCAGTCCCTGGTCTGAGAACTAAGATCCCACAGGCCACACAGTGTGGCCATAAAAAGAAAAAAGAAAAATGTTAAAAGAAATATAATATTAGATGATTTACGCATTGATTATACCTTTATTTAAGCATTTAGTATTTATACTCCTATTTTAACAGAGACAAAAGATATAAAGAATTCTTAAATTTTAAATGAAGAAATAAATTATACTCAAAACCAAATCTACTCATTCTAATATCTGGCACAGGAAGAGATTTTTCCACGAGTGAATGAAATATATCTGTTTTCGCTGAGCAATTTAATATGCCATTGACTTTACGCATTGTTGGAGGTTTCTCAGATGGAAACGTTAACAAAAGGTCACAGTTAACTTTGCGCTCCTCAGACAGAGCTGCATAGATTTACCAAAATAAAAAACAAAACATGTGCTTTCAAAGCTTCTACCAGAAAATTCAATATCATCAAATGAGCAAAATGCACTACTATCTGGAAAATAACAAAAGAAACAGAATGCCAATATAAGAGAGATCTTAGAGTGCCATTGGTGTGTCATCCAACTGTTCTTGACAGACTGATTGTACATGTACAATGTGGGGGGCACCAGCCACATGTCAAATGCTCAGTGGCCACCTGTGGCGGGTAGTTACAGTATTAAAGCAGATTTAAGTCACGTACAGACATAAGAGTTTCACCATAAGGAAGGCTGAGTGCTGAAGAATTGATGCTTTCCAATTGTGGTACTGGAGAAGACTCTTGAGAACCCCTTGGACAACAAGAAGATCCAACCAGTCCATCCTAAAGGAAATCAGTCCTGAATATTCATTGGAAGGACTGATGCTGAAGCTGAAGCTCCAATACTTTGGCCACCTGATGGGAAGAACTGACTCATTGGAAAAGACCCTGATGCTGGGAAAGATTGAGGGCAGGAGGAGAAGGGAGGGGTAGAGGATAAGACAGTTAGATGGCATCACTGTCTCAATGGACATGAATTTGAGCAAACTCTGGGAGACGGTGAAGGACAGGGAAGCCTGGTGTGCTGCAGCCCATGGGTCGCAAGGAGTTGGATATGACTTAGCGCCTGAACAACAGCAAAAATAAGACAGCTTGCACTCCAGACCATGAATCAGAATTTGGACTTTAATGAAAACCCCATGGTGATCTGTAAGCTCAAAGTTTGAGAAGCACTACCTACTCTATTTAATTATTTATCTTTGCCTTCACAGTGGTACAAAATACTGAAATGATTTGCAGGATAGTGAAATACTGATGTCTGAGACTTGAAAGAAAAGATAATAGTCAATTACTTGACATTATCTGTTACAATAGTAGGAAAAACATCATCTTGATTTTCTAGAAACTCTAATTTTCATTTTGGTTTCCCACAAATAAATCAGCTCTTCCTTTTGTTCTCCAATCCACAGTCAATATTCCCAAGGAAAGTAAGTAGAAACTGTAATTTTGGAGTCTTTTTTTCTTGTCTTCCCGTTGATCCTTCTGATAGTCTGTTGTATATTATTTATAAGAAAAGACATGAGCTAACTCGGAAATAAGATGCCCATTTAAATGCATACAAATATATGAAATGAGTTGAGAAAGGCTGCAGGCTGGGAAAATGTTCATTTCACTAAGAAGTTTTGAAGTATAGCACAGGCACTGTGTATTCATGGAAAATGCTACCAGGGTTTCTCATCAAGACATTTCCAGATCCCATCCTTTATATTATTCTATGAAAACTGAAAGAGAAGAATTGGTGCAATCCTTCAACCAAGATAAACAAATTAATGCAATTTTGAAAACAGAAATGACTTTCAAAATAAGAATCTATGGGACTCAAGAGTGGTAAGAAATACTGTCTCTCAAGGCTGTGAATTGCTCCACAACACAGATGTCCTTGAAGACAGTGACTATATCTCCCACCTATGTAGGGCAGGTTCCTATACTAGTGTCTGTAACAGAGTAGGCATTCAGTAAGTATTTGTTGAATTAAATTCCATTGAATTTTCTTTGGATCAAGGGTGGGAAAAAGGACTTTTGACTCTATCATGCCTGGTCATTGGCGAGATACATATTATATTTAATTAAACATGTTCAAGAATCTCATTTTAAAGCGCACTTACTTGCCTACAGTTAGAATTAAAAACTATCTTTACTTCAGAAAAGGATGTAAAAATGGAATCATCTGGACAAAAACCTAAGTCAAATTAATCAAAATTCTCCACTATCTGTATTTGTGAAATAAATTGCTGAATAGTTCTGTTGGTCATTTTTCTGTCAAATACATAAAACGCACTGAAAGACTGTGTCTCTCTGCTGTGCCTCCTTCTACTGCCATCCTGAATGAAGCACAAAGCTTAGAAAATATTTGAGGTTGGTTGGATGGCTTTTTCCCCCAAAAATTCATGGTTCTTCGCTTTTATCATACTTCGTTTTCTGAATAACAAAAATATTAAGGAATTCATTATTGGTAAAGGCAATGATCAGATATTTTGACAGGAGAAATGAGCCTTCTAAAATAAACTTAACTTTTACCATTTCTGATATGTGTTCAGTTGTTCTACAAGTAATAATATGTGGGCATCCACCGTGATGCAATTTGTACTGAGCGGAGAAAGCACACAGAGGGCTGGGCATGCAGAAATGCTAAGCATCAGGCCAAATGTAGCATCAAGACAGGGTCTGGATGAATCACCACTGACCATTCTGTTATTGATGTTCCCTCCTGATGTATATGTTGACTTCTCGCCATTGATTCCCTCCCTGACCTCGGACCCTCCCCAACTGCTCTAATTCAGTTTTCTCATCTGAAAGAGGGCTGGTGATAAAAGGAACAAGGAAATGATGGGAAAAGATGACAACATGGACCATCCACATAGAGGTGGGTGAAAGTGAACCCCAGCCAATTTCTTTGGAACACTCCATGAATACAAAACTTTATCGCCTATAGAGATTCCAGACAGATATTACATGCCAAGGTTCCCATCCTTTCTACTTATTCTTCTTGAAAATATAACTTGTAAGTTAAGCACAAGATGGAAATCTATCTAAAAAGAGCAACAACGAACATTAATAGAATCAACTCTCAGTTCTCTTAAAGATTATCCTTGGCAAAGCTTGTCAGCAAAAACAATCTTCCACTTCACTGCTTACTTTGTTAACAGCCCATATCTATTTACTCTTAACTTAGCATGTAGCTCGCATTCAGGCTCTATAGTCATTTAGAAACATGAAATTCATAATTTATTGCAGATGCTAGTGCCTCTAAAAATCGTCTAGGCCTCACATCGATCTGAATGACTCACAGAAGCTTGAACAGGCCCCGTGGTGTGGAGCTCACTACACCCTGAGGCACCCTACTCTGTCTGTGGACTGAGTCCTTGCTCCAGGAAAGAGGAAAACAGCAGTTCTGTTTTTCAGCCTGTCTGATACACACTCCCCTTTCCTAGCCCAGCCTGTGTTGTAGGAAGGAGCTGACAGCATTTAAGTAGGGAAATGGACATTTTCCAATTCCAATGGTTTTAATGAATACAAGTCCAAATCTTAAAAATAATCACAGAATGAAAAAATGTTCATATCATAAACAACCAAACATCAATATTAATGAAACTGCTCTTCCAATACCAATATAAAAGATGACCATAGACAGTACTTGGGATTAGCCATATTGCAGTCTTATGCTGCCACATTGCATGTGACACCCCCTCTAAGAGGAAGCATGAACATGAAGCAAGAAATTAATCTTCTCTTATTCTCTTGGCTCTATTATGTTACCTCTGGTTCATAACAGATACACAAATCCTTGCCTGTCCATCTTCATCTTCCCAAAACTATAATAACTCTTCTTTCCGTTCTTAGTCATCCTTAATCCTCAAAGAACTATTTTATCCTTGTTATCTCTACATCCTTGCCACTCTGTTACTCTTTGACTCACTGCCACTTGACTTTTATCCTCCCTACTGCGCTAACATAGTTGACCTTTGAGCAGCATGGGTTTGAACTGAATGGGTTCACTGATATGTGGATTTTTTTCAATGCATATTATAGTCCTACACCATCTGGGGTTGGTTGAATTTGTGGATGAGGAACTGTGGATAATAAGGGTCAATTATAAAATTATACATGGAATTTCAACTGCATGGCTTTGACACCACTAACATATGCCTTATTCAAGGGTCACTTGT
Organism: Cervus canadensis; assembly: GCF_019320065.1. Lineage (NCBI taxonomy): Eukaryota > Metazoa > Chordata > Mammalia > Artiodactyla > Cervidae > Cervus > Cervus canadensis. Next base: position 8,611,464 of record NC_057408.1, read on the forward strand.
ACTACTCTTTTCAGATCCCCAATCAATTCTTAAATAGTAACTCCAAAATGTTCTTCAGTCCTTAACCCTAATAGACCTCAATGATACACCTAATTCTGTTGATTGCTAGCTTATCCTGAATCTCTTCAATTAGTGCCTTTCAGCTATCTACCCTAAACTTTTCATTTTGTTCTGCCTCTCCAATAAGTCAAAGTTATGGTTTTTCCAGTAGTCACATATGGATGTGAGAGTTGGACCACAAAGAGCTGAGCACTGAAGAATTGATGTTTTCAAATGGTGGTGATGGAGAAGGCTCTTGAGAGTCCCTTGGATAGCAAGGAGCAAGGATAGCAAGGAGATAGCAAGTCCCTTGGATAGTCAATCTTAAAGGCAATCCATCCTGAACACTCATTGGAAGGCCTGAGGCTGAAGCTCCAATACTTTGGCCACCTGATGCGGAGAGTTGACTCATTAGAAAAGACCCTGATGCTGGGAAAGATTGAGGGCAACAGGAGAAAGGGACGACAGAGGATGAGATGGTTGGATGGCATCACTGATTCAATGGACATGATTTTGAGCAAACCCCAGGAGATAGTGAAGGACAGAGAAGCCTGACATACTGTACTTCATGGGGTTGGAAGAAGTTGGACACAACTTAACAATGGAACAAGAACTCTACTAAGTATTGGTAAATACCCTTCAAGGAGCCACCTGTCCCAGGGAAGTTTCATCTATTTGGGGGTTTTATGTTGCCTATATATCTCTAGTCCTGACCTCTTCCACAAGTTTCAGGCTCATTTGTCCCCATGAAGGGAAGAAAGTATAGGATAATAGCTAAAGGATAAATGAAGATTAGTGAGGAGATATGGATAGAAGTATATCTAGAGGTGAAAGAAAATTATAAGAAATAGAAAAGCAGATTTAAGAAGATTGCAGGCAGCCAAAAAAAGTGATTTATCCAAAAGAATTAAATGAAGACCAATTTCACTGAAGTATAATACAGAAAGGTTAGAAAAGAGAAATCAAGATGACAAGAAAAAACAGCTAGTCTCATATGAGACTTTGTAATTTGCACAAAGGAATTTAAACTTTATTCTAAGGGTAACAGAAAACTGCAACAGTCAAAGGAGTTACATAACCATATTTGCATTTTTTGTAAAGATCTCAACGTTAGCACAGGGATTGGATTGACAGGGAAAGGGAGAAATGCAGAGTAATGGGGGTGGGGGTTGGCTATTCAAAGCCCATTCAAGAGATGACGAAGGGTGAGGCTAACAAGGTTATAGTTGGGACCGAGGACAAAGGATAGATTCAGATCTTATTTACTAAATAAAACAGGTAAGCCTTCATTGTGGATTGAATTTGTGAGATAAAGGAGTCAAGAAATGTACCTAAGAAATGAGTCAAGAAACGTACCCAAGAGTCTAAGCAGGATGTTTTGATGCAAGCTGGCATAGGTCACTGACACAGCAAGATAGAAGGGGAGGAAATCGGGGGCCAGAAAAGGTGAATTTTCCCTGGTGACTCAGCTGGTAAAGAATCCACCTGCAATATGGGAGACCTGGGTTCGACCCCTGGGTTGGGAAGATCCCCTGGAGAAGGGAATGGCTACCCACTCCAGTATTCTGGCCTGGAGAATTCCATAGGCTGTATAGTCCATGGGGTCGCAAAGAGTGACTTTCACATACATATTAAATTATTTCCTAGACATCCCCATGTGGTTATCCCATAGGCACCTCAAAAGAAACCAGTTTAGACTTCACAAGAAACCATGGGAAGGGACCTTCATCCAAAGGAAAAGAAAATTTTAGGGACTTCCCTGGTGGTCCACAGGTTAGGACTCAGAGCTTTCACTGCTGGGGGCTTGGGTTCAATCCCTGATCAGGGATCTAAGATCCTGCAAGCCGTGTGATGTAGCCAAAAAAAGAAAGAAAGAAATCTTATGTGCTATCACTAGAGAAAGGTGGAATGCAAACTGGAGAAGCAAAAGCTAGCTGCTGTCCTCATCTTCTTCTCAAAAGTGACTGTCTCCCATTCCCCACCCCAGTTTAGATCTTTACCTTCTGGGAGCCACAGGTTTTTGACATTTCCTTAATTTTCTGTGAGTCTCTTTCTAAGAATACAGCCTCTACATCACCATGAGATTGATCTACCCAAAGAATCTCTGTGACACATTATTCTCTTGCCCCCTAGATCTTCACTATCTCCTCACTGTCTGATAAGTGATATCTGGATTCCCCAGATGCTGTGTGATCTACCTCCACCTTTACTTTCCCAGGCTAACTCGGCTGAGTTTCCCTACACAGCACCCTGACAAGGCCATGACAGCTTTCCTACTCATGCCTGGAGAATTCCATGGACAGAGGAGCCTGGCGGCTACAGTCCGTGAGGTGGCAAAGAGTCAGACACGACTGAGTGACCAAGGACATAACAACAACGCACTTGACTTACACCAAACAATCCATTGCTTACTTATGATGATGCTGAAAATCCCTGGGCTCCTGGAAGGCAACAAAGGTTGAGAAAGTCCTCCCCTGAATTATATTATGGGAGCTAATTGCAAATGATCACTTGCTGTAGCATTTTCCAGGATAAGTCGAATCTCCATCCTTTCTCAGTAACTTAAATGAGACCCAGCTCCACGCTTCCCTGCAACTCTCTATTTACTTGCTTTATGAAACTCCCTCTTCTGTGAGACATTTCACACTAATGAATGTCCTCCCTTTTGTAACAGTTTAAACCATCTCTTTATTTGTCCTGTGCGTTTTGTCTTTCACACCGGTTTGTTTTGAGAGACTGAATATACTAGTGGAAAACGACCAGTTCCTACATAAAAATGAAACTCCAACCCACAATCTAAAGCAACCTACCCCAGGAACCAAACATCCCATTATCTGCAATAAGGAGTCCAGGCAGAATCAATCTAATGTAACGCAGACTTGTAGGAAATCAGATTGCTCTTGCCAGTGATTCAGGAAGCCAAACAATAACTCCTGTAACAACCAGCCCCAAATGGCTAGGACTTGATTAAAAGCTGACAGCTTTCCCATCATTTTCTGTTCTTGCTTACAACTTTGGACTAGCAAGAGAAAGCCAAAACCCACTGTTAACTAATCATACAAGGTCCCCTGCTTCTAATTGGCCTGTCTCCCCCATGCCAACCATCCCATTTGGCTTTCCCATTCCTCTGCCTGCCTTTAAGTCTTTGCCCAAATGCTACTGCCTTGGGTGACTCCTGCTCTAGCAAGCTCAGGTTCTTTCTTGTTCTCACTTGGTTAAACTTGTTCTATTTCCATAGTTGGGCAGAATCATGCAAGTTAATTTCTAACTCTGTCTGCATGAATAATAATGTCACAAAGCTTGACTGCTATCAAAATTATTTCACTGCCACTTTTCATAAGTGGTAAAGCATTTGCTCCTGGTTTTGTTTTTTTTCTTTTGGCATATGTGTTTAAGTACTTTTATTTGAATGTACCACTTTTCAAGATATAAAATTAGTGATTAATAAAGATGATGGAAATTGGAACCAGTAGCTAATTTTCTTTGATTCTCTTATTTTAAATATGAACTGATAATTGGTTATTTCTTAAAAAGGCTTGGTAGGAGTTCTTTGCTTAGTCATAACAGTGCATTTTCAGGGAAATTGATACTACATTATACCATTTTATCTTCAGCAGATTATTAACAATATGATTCAATTATGAATAAACACTCGTTTAAATCATTCCTGCTACAGCTCCAACTGTTTTGCATTCAACTGTTTTTCATAAAGGTGTCTATGGAACAACTGAACTAATTTATGACAGTCTGAAGTGCTTCGGTTGAAGGGTGTCAGACCCACTCTGTTTTCCACTCTACCTAAATAGTATTTCAAACTTTGCAAGATAAACTCCTGCCATCTGGAGAAGAACATTCATTTCTGTTGCCTCCCTGTTTTCTCCCGCTGTGACAGTTCTGCCTGTTCTCCTCAGATGGAAGAGTAAATGATAATAGGAATAACAATCCGTGTCACGCCAGGAGAAGCGGCCTCTGTGAAAGCCCCTCCGGCCTCTCTGTGGCTCCAGCATGAGAGGAATGTCGACATGAGTTATCTCGTGTACAACTGCATCCTGCAAGTAACGTGGGACTTTGTTGACCTTCATTAAAACTTCAAAGTCTAAGGAGTTGATTAAGGAGAAGAGAGGTTATATTATTGATTAATTTTAATTCTTTTTTTATTCTGTTTTTCTAGATCTAAGAAAAATGACAACAAAAAACCCTTTGCCATTTGCAGCTCTAGTTGATTTCCTTCCCAACAGTCTGCTGTTCTGTGAAACTGATCTGACCTCGAGTTGTTTTGAATGTTCAGGTTGGAAAGGCAATAGAGAAAGAGGTTTTTTTTGACAACTGCTTCAAGGGGGCACAAAAATGAACTTGGAAGAATTTTTTGATTGCCATACAAGCATATGTCATGGAGGAAATACCAACCAAGTTCCCCTGCAGAAAGGAATCAATAATGTGCATCTCTTGATGGGTCTGAGAGGCCACACTCACAACCCAGAGCAAGCAGGCGAGGCCAGAGCTCATGAACTTAGCCAAGTAAGGGGCTCCTGTCCAAGTCAGCTGCTCCGTGAAATCAACATCCTAATAACTACCACCACTTCTACCACTTAAAGAACAGATTCATCAACGAGCAAAATAAACTAATCAGCTCAAATCCAGTCCTTAAATCTGAAGACAGGTTTTGATATTTGAATGTACATCACTGTTGTCAGGAGAATCCTTTTAATTATTAAGAAAGCTGTGTCACATTTTGTACAAGCACTTTGGACTTGGTTCCAGTTTTTGTAATCTAAGAATGACATGTCATATACAAGGCACAGGATTCACTGCTGCTGATCTCTGGTGTACTTCACCAAGCAAATCAAGGGGAAAAAAAGTCCTAAAATAATTAGAATGGGTTTCGTTTAATAGGTTGAGATTTTCAGTTTGCAAGATGAAGTATTCTGGAGATTGGTGGTTGTATGATAATGGGAATGTACTTAACAGTACTGAACTGTGCACTTAAAGATGCTGGAGGTGGTAAACTTTATATTTTGTATATGATACCATAATTTAAAATAATCATCAGAATAGGACATTTAATAGCTACTAGCTTATTAAGCCCCTGACGCCCCTCCCTCTCCACATGTACACATGGTCAGTGAGCTCATCAATTAATCTTGGAAACCATCTTGACAGCTCATTCCCAAATTCCTACCAAATGAATTATCGAACTGGCATTTCCAGGTTACCCAGCAATCAGGTCAAAGCTACTTTTCATCTATATTACCTAAGAATTTTTCTCTTTCTTTAGGCATTTCTTAAGAAGTTGCTAGGTTATGGATGTGAAAGAAAAAGAGGTAGCAATGAAAAAGGGGAGACTTAATAAACTGCCAAAAAGCGTGGTTTATGCTTAAGATTTGTTTTCTTCCCTTCCTGGTTTTAGGCTAAACCAAGAAAAATCCTCACTAAAAAGTCTATGTTTCTAATAAGAGTTTTAACTGCCCTGGAAACTGAGCTATGTATTTCTAACCCAGAGAGGATAGAAGACAGACAAATACACAGGAAAATTGGGTCATTCTGACCTTCTTACTTTGATTTTTTTCTTCAAATTACCCTATTTCTATTTTACAGTGACATGTTTTATAAACCCATTTGCATCTAGCATTTCAATTAATCTCATTGAGTCCTTACCCCAATCCTGAGTGATAGATATTGTTGTCTTTATCGCATAGATCAGTCATATATATTCAGAAGAGTTCCTTGCCTGAATTCAAACAGCTAGGGAGCAGCAGGGAATCGACCTTCTATCCTACAACTCCTAATCTGATTTATTTTCCACTCTGCTAGAGTAACACATGCTGATTTAGTCTTTGTTTAACATCTCCCCAAAGGTACAAATGCGCCTGTTCCTTGGGTTGGTCCTTTATTCACCATAAAGGGAAAAGAGCTCCACTGACATGAGTGATTGCTACATCTAAAAACAAAACAACAGAGATTGGCTGGGTCCAGGTCACTGCCCACTTAACAGACCATAAATAAAGGGTGATTTATCATAAGCCCTCAGCGGAGATTTCCCAGAGCCTAAAGGCAAGCACTGTAGATGGGTCTGGCTCTGACCCGGAACAGGAATTGGAAAGCCAGAAGGTACCTTGAAGTCCTCTGACCTGACTGTGCCTCTGGCCACAGCACGCTCCGTTTCCTCTGGACCACCCTCTGGATCTCTCCCCCAGAACTCCCAAAATGGCCACTCAAAAATGCAACTTCAGTCCCAATGTCAACTTGCAAAAAGACTAGAGTTCTCACATAAGGAACTTGTACTTGTCATGTTCAAACTCTCAATTTCTAGGCAGCAGGAATCCAGAGTTAGCTCAAATCAAGACTCTACCACTAATACGGTATATATCCACTAGAATATTAAGTTGGTTTCCTATCATCTTCCCAATGTAAATAATTAATCTCTTTATAAAGAATTATTATGAACTCATATATTTAAACACTGGTATCTTACAAACCATTATGGTTATCACACTTATTGACACACAAATTTTTACATCTTTAGACACTGGGAGCCTCTTCAAAGTGGCTCTAAGTCCTTCAGCTTTGACTCTTGTAGTCTGACAGCCTGGTTTATGTCTGCAGTGACAAAATATCTCAGGATTATCTTAAAAACTTTTGACCCAGGCCCCTGCAATCAGACATTACTCCAAGATGCCTTCATTTGTTTGTTTAAGAGGACAATCATGTTACTAGGTACCATTTGGGCTCCAGAGATGGTCCCTGCTATAGGGCTAGTCATTATCTTGGTGTTTTAAGTGGGCAGAACTAGGACTAGAACACACACACACACTCTTATCACATTTTTAAAGAGAAAGAGCCTAACAACTTCATAATACTTTTTTTTTTCATAATACTACTTCTTATTTGATTTTAGAAAGGCAGGCTACTGACTTAAGCTTGTCTATCTTATACCTGTATCTCACGTCTCTCTCCTGAGAAGCTGGTTTTCAGGATCACTAGGTAAGAGATAATATGTCAGATATATTTGTTCAATCCAAAAGAGCCTGGAGGGCTACAGTCCATGGGGTAGCAAAAGAGTAGGACATGACGTAGCAATTAAACAACATTACAACAACCTCAGGAAAACAATACCGATGTTAACATTCTCCATCACAGTGATCAACAAAAGCAGTTAACTATTTCTGCTTTTATTTTCTCCAGTCTCTTTCAATTTCTTACTATTTATAGTTACAACATACTTTTTCCTTTATAGTCCTCGTTTAGTATTAGTTTTATGAGTAAATATATAATTAAAATTTACCCTCCAACTTTATATCAATGTCTCTGGCCATTTTGTTTGAAGCTCACCTTCTAGTAAATTCCATAGGAGGAACTTATAGGGATAATATTTCCTGAATTTTTGCACAGAGGTAAGAGTTTGTGACCTTGATACTGGAAAGTCAATTCGACTTGACCCAATCATTGGATCAATTTTTTTTTTCTCCATGAGTATCTTGAATGCAATACTCCAATGATCTTGATGGAAAGTTTTGTAACTTAAAAGTTCATGACAATGTGAGTTTCCTTCCCTTATAAGTAACTGGGTATTTTTTTTCTGGATGTCCAATAATTATTTTTCTTTAATGTCCTATATCAAGATATGAATTGTTCTGGGTCAACTTTCTCAAGTAGTAACCATTATTTCAAACCTGTTGTTTTTATAATTTTAAAAAGTTGTAGATTTAGTAATTATTCTGTTTTCTACCATGCTAGGTGGAAGGAGGAACATTAGAAGGACCACTGCAATCATACTTCAGATATTTTTGATTAACATTTTTCTCTCAAATATTTTTATCACTTTCTTCATCACTTCTTGATTTATGAAGTCTTTCTTATTTCCACTTTATATTTTTCTAAAAGTATTATTTACTCTGGTGTTCCATTTAGCTTAGCCTTTTTGATTCTTTTCATTTCTAATTATTTTATATCTAATTATTTCCTGATAATTAATATCTCACGTCTGAATTTTTCTAATTCTGATTTATGGTGGCTTTCTTCACATGTGGTTTCATTTTCTTCATATCTCTTAACTAATTTTGAATTAATAGCTTGTACTTATATTTTTTTGTGGTCCCATATTTATGGCAGGTCTTATACTGGCTGGGTCTGAGGGATTCTATTCCACTCCTTCTCTTTTAATAATATTGAAAAGAAACTGATCTCAATTCTTTTTTCTTGCTCACCTTTATGTGAACTTACTTTTCTTGAACGAAAATGAAAAGGTTGGTTCTGGATAGCATTTCAAAATTCACAGGTCCGTTGCTTCCTCTGACGTCTCTGAAGTGTGATAAAGCATGGAGGCGCGCATTTTGACTTGGTTTTTACCTCTCCAGCTCTAACCTGGACATTCTCTCCCACACTGTTTCCATTCTCTCTGGACTACTCAAGTTCTATCCCCAGGAGTCTCTCTTAGTGTGGGGCTTTGTCCAGGAAGGGAGTTTTTGCTGGTACGTTCTGCGAATTCACAGGCAGGAACTACACAAGCCCCTTACAACATTTCCAAGGATTTCTTGCATTTATTCACTATCGAGTACAGAAGCTTTCTCAAGTTCAGCCAGTGTCTGCAAACTGGCCCTCTCAGTATTTCAGTGACTATCTGATGGCAGTTTTCGGAGTCTAGCCTTGCCCCAATGCTCCCTCCAGACAGATACTAACACGATGCATGTCTTGTAGCTGTCATTGATTTGTCTCCATGTGCTCAAATCTGGGAATTAATAAGGACATTTTATCACCTAGTTCTATTATATATGTTATCCATGGAGTTTTTTGATTGGCTCATCAAGTCTATCTATTTCTACAAGGAGAGGAATTTTGGGAGATCCAAATTCTGCCTCTGTTACAAAAACCAAGAATCCTACATCAGTTGTTTTTCTTGTAAGCAAGATTATTGAGGCATAATGTCCATACAACGTATATAGTATGTGTGCATGCTTGCTCAGTCACTGCAGTCACGTCTGACTCTTTCGATCCTATGGACTATAGCCCACAAGGCTCTTCTATCCAAGGGATCCTCCAGGCAAGAATACTGGAGTGGGTTGCCGTGCCCTCCTCCAGGGGATCTTCCTGACCCAGGGATCAAACCTGCACCTCCTGCATTGCTGAGCCACCAGGGAAGACTTATACAGTATATCAGTCTGTATTTTTTTTAAACAAATCCATGCAGTTACATAATCACACCACAACGAACACATAGAACAGACCCATCACCTCCAATGATTCCTTTATAAATATACTCCTTTCAGTCTTCCTGCCCTAACACCAGCCTTTAACACCTCTGTTTTCTTCCTCTATGCACTTTTCTATTTTTAGCCTTTTGAGTCTGAATTATTTCACAGAACAGAATGCAATTGAAACCCACCCCTGTTTCTGTTGGCGATGAATCCCTGGATCTTACAGGCAGGGCTTTCTCAGTGATCCTGTTCCTCCTCTAGTGTTTTGAGAACTTAAACAGGTTGGGCCCCCAAAAGTACAGAATTCTTACTCCAAGGTGCAATGGGTTTTTTACCCAATGCCTTGGAGGGCTATGGGGTAAATCGCTTTTCCCCCAGCAGCTTGTGGGTTTTGCTCTTCCGTGGCAAAGGAACCAAGTGAACGTCTGCTCCTCCTTCAGACCCATCGCTGCTGAAAGGCTTTGTCCTCCTGCCAATCCCCACTTTCAGTCTTGCTCATGAGGGCACTGATTTCTAGAACAGCCCGTGGACAGGTGTGAATTTCCCTCATGGATTAAGGTCCCAGGGGTTTTGTACCCTCAAGCCAGACACACTCCACCTTTATCAAATCAAAAAGATTTTTTACTTGAATTTCTTATTACAGCTTGCATGGAGGCCCTGCTTTCTTCCACCTGCCACAGGAGAAACGATACTCACATCAAAAATGATGTTTGTCCTTCTTTCTTAAGAAATCAGGCTAGTTGGATGTACTACAATCTCAATTCTTTAATGGGTTCAAGAAATGTTATGATTTTGTACATAATCTGGTTTTTTTGTGTATGTGTGGTTAGCTAGAGGCCAAGCTCTCTGTATTTCTACCTCGTAAAAGGCAAAAGTGTCAATATTAAAAATAACTCTATTTTTGGCTTAATCAGAGAGAATCAGCCTTTCCAGAGACATACCGGAGAATCACAATAAATAAAATGGAAACACTAAAAAGATCATCAAACTGAACTGCAGCTGAATACTGCAGTGTGCATACTAAGTCACTTCAGTCATGCCCAACTCTTTGCAGATCTATGGGCCATAACCCACCAGGCTCCTCTGTCCATGGGATCCTCCAGGCAGCAACACTAGAGTGGGTTGCCATGCCTTCCTCCAGGGGATCTTCCTGATCCAGGGATGGAACCTGTGTCTCTTATGTCTGCATTGGCAGGAGGGTTCTTTACCACCAGTGCCCACCAGCAGTTGAATATTAAGTTCAGTTAAATCTGAAGGGGCTGACATTAAAAATAATTCATAAACTATCACTACCCTACATACTAGCCATATTTTGTGACTTTTTGCAATTATGCAATTTTCAAAGCGTGTCTCACAAACTCTGGCTTCTTGTAGATTCACTATTTTAGTAGTCAAAACAATCTTGGTGTAAAACAGTTGGTCAGCAAGAACATCTCTGCTTCTTACAAAGAAAGAGGATACCACCACAAGAATCTATAATTATAATAACACAGCATAGCCAAATGTAACCCTATTTAAAACCTGTATTTTAACTTGATTGCCCTACTAACTGAAATTTGTGTGTGTGTGTGTCTCAGTCATGTCTGACTTCTTTGTGAACCCCGTGGACTGTAGCCCACCAGGCTCCTCTGACCATGGAGTTTTCCAGGCAAGAATAGTAGAGTGGGTTACCATACTCTATTCCAGGGCATCTTCCTGAACCAGGGACTGAACCTGTATCTCTTAAGTCTCCTGCATTGGCAGGCAGGTTCTTACCATTGCGCCACCTGGGAAGCCTTTATTTGGGTCATAAATTCAGTTTTCTTATCAGTGTGGAGAAAGCAAGTCACCTCGCCGGCCATATAGTAAACAAAGAATGCTGTAGTGGCCATCAAGCCATCAGTCACAGCAGCTGACCTGACCATGCATTCTGAGTGAATTCACTACAGGAAAGAATGAAAGAAGTCAGGAAGGCCCTAGATACTCAAGGGGCATATCAGAGGAGTGATTTCAATAGCCTGTACTCTTACATCTTTCCATAAATGGAAGAGCACTAAATTCATTCATTTAAGATATTGGGGTTTTTTAAGTTAACAGCAATCTTTTGATGTTCCGAATACCTGGCTTTTGTTGCAAACACTCCTATATATCCCAGCTCCTCCCTTACCCCTTGGGAACAGTCCCTCAGAGCTATCTGAGCGGCTGTCTTCAGGGCTTAAGTTCTCAGCAAGGCTGCTGAATAAAACATAATTCTCAACTCCCTCAGTTCAGTTCAGTCACTCAGTCATGTCCAACTCTCTGTGACCCTATTAACTACAGCATGCCAGGCCTCCCTGTCATCAGCAACTCCCAGAGTTAACCCAAACTCATGTCCATTGAGTCGGTGATGCCATCCAACCATCTCATCCTCTGTCATCCCCTTCTCCTCCTGCCCTCGAACTTTCCCAGCATCAGGGTCTTTTCAAATGAGTCAGCTCTTCACATCAGGTGGCCAAAGTATTGGAGTTTCAGCTTTAGCATCAGTCCTTCCAATGAACACCCAGGACTGATCTCCTTTAGGATGGACTGGTTGGATCTCCTTGCTGTCCAAGGGACTCTCAAGAGTCTTCTCCAACACCACAGATCAAAAGCATCAATTCTTCGGTGCTCAGCTTTCTTTATAGTCCAACTCATATCCACACATGACCACTGGAAAAACCATAGCCTTGAATAGATGGACCTTTGTTGGCAAAGTAATGTCTCTGCTTTTTAATATGTTGTTTAGGTTGGTAATAACTTTCCTTCCAAGGAGTAAGCGCCTTTTCATTTCATGGCTGCAATCACCATCTACAGTGATTTTGGAGCCCAAAAAAATAAAAGTCAGCCACTGCTTACCCACCTATTTGCCATGAAGTGATGGGACCGGATGTCATGATCTTAGTTTTCTGAATGTTGAGCTTTAAACCAACTTTTTCCCTCTCCTCTTTCACTTTCATCAAGAAGCTCTTTAGCTCTTCTTCACTTTCTGCCATGAGTAGTGTCATCTGCATATCTGAGGTTATTGTTATTTCTCCTGGCAATCTTGATTCCAGCTTGTGCTTCTTCCAACCTAGTGTTTCTCATGATGTACTCTACATGTAAGTTAAATAAGCAGGGTGACAATATACAGCCTTGATGTACTCCTTTTCCTATTTGGATCCAGTCTGTTGTTCCATATCCAGTTTTAACTGTTGCTTCCTGACCTGCATACAGATTTCTCAAGAGGCAGACAGGTGGTCTGGTATTCCCATCTCTTTCAGAATTTTCCAGTTTGTGGTGATCCACACAGTCAAAGACTGTTCAGCTTCTTCGGCATTACTGGTCAGGGTATAGACTTGGATTACTGTAATATGAAACAGTTTGCCTTGGAAATGAACAGAGATCATTGTGTCATTTCAGAGATTGCATCCAAGTACTGCATTTCGGACTCTCTTGTTGACTCGACTCCTTAGGTTGTACTTTTTTTTTTTTTAATTGACAACAGAAACAGATATAGCATAGTATCTGAACAAACAAATTACCTCAAGTTTCAGAAAATTGATACTAGCTTTGCTTAAAATCAAATCCCCTTTTTCAAGGTGCCTCACATTTCAGATCACATATGCTCTCTCTTCAGTAAGGGGGCCTTATATCGTTTGTTTTACTCTGTGCCAACATTGGACTCCGTAAGGGATTGGGACCAAGAACTGGGAGTTCATTGAGAACCTGTCTCTCTCTCAGCTCTGCTTCTTTAGCAGATTTTCTTTCCTCTTTTTCTCTGGGACTAGTTTTCATTGCTTCACTATGAACATCGCTAAAAATTACCAGGACAGAGCCCAGAAGCTGGTATTCCCCAGGTTTGAGTGGACAACTAAGACAGGGACTGGTATCAAGTTCAAAGTTTGTACTTCTTGAGAGAGGATCGAAATGAATTAGCTTGGGTCAGCAGCTGACCAATGGTTTACCTACCATCTGTGGTCAAGGTGTCAGGGTCAAGGTTCATGGTGGGTACTCATTGGGGAGGGAGTAGGCGGATGTAACAAGGTGCTTCCTGTATTTTGTGTTGTTGCCTTTGACCACAGCTCCTTCTATGTATCCATCCCTGCATGGTTATGGCACTGTGACCCTTCAGATGAAATGATGTGCAGACATTAACTAGGTTTAGTGTGTTAATTGTGGCTTCTCTGGTGGCTCAGCAGTAAAGAATTTGCTTGGCAATGCAGAAGACACAGGTTTGAGCCCCGGGTCAGGAAGATGCCTGGGGAAAGGAAATGGCAACCCACTCCAGTATTCTTGTCTGGAGAAGCGCATGGACAGAGGAGCCTGGTGGGCTACAGTCCATGGGGTCTCAATAAGTCCGACTCAACTGAGCAACTCAACAACAAAACAAACAACATGATTATTTGGTATTATCTCTTTTTCCTTTTGTAGAAAACTTTCTGTTTCCCTAGAAAACTATGCCTTATCTATAGGACACCCTTCTCAGTGATCAGATTCCAGTTGTGTTGTTTTGTTCATTGTTCATTTGTCAAATCTGTGTAAACTGTAGGCAACTGTTGGTGAACTATTTGACTCCCTCCACCCTAAGGAAAATCCAGTTTTGTCTCTGTTTCCAATTCGTTTCAACTTTCCTTTATTCCACATAAATGTGTGCTCCTTTGACCTTTCCTTGAACAGGTTAAACATTTTTCTGGGTTCCTTCATATCCTGAGTAAAAGAACATGTCAAAAGAGTAAAATATTTTTATATCTGTACATGTCAAGATTTTGTCTTTTTCTGAATTCTTTGTCATCAATATCACTATTCTGAGCTTTTTTTTTTTTTTTTAACTTGGGTCAGCCTTACAGTAATCTCAAAGAAGATTCTTTACCTTAAAGAACATTCTACTTTTTAGTATGTAGGTCAAAATTCAAGAAACCTTTAATACAATTAGAACTGAAAAAATGAAGTTGTCATGCAGCTCCAATTCTTTGCTAGGATTATGGCTAGTGATTTATGCATCCTAAGGGCCTTGTAGCTTTCACTGATGTGCTCCTGGGCTTTCAACAGTTCATAACATGTGCTCTATAAGTGTTTGGTAAGTTTAATAATGAATATAAACTTTAAAGGTAGCTTTCTGACTACATACACTTTTGAAAATAACTTTTTTTAAAGGTCAATTAAATTAAAGTGTTCAAGACTACTTTTATCACACTATGGCCCATATGAAGAAGGGGGCAGGAAGAACAAATACAGTGAATTCAATGAAGAATAATTGTATAAAGCAACATTAACTTAAAAATAAAAACCAAAACTTTGAGAAAAGTCAGAACAACCTTAATCCCTAACATTTAACAGGTGGCAGAAAGTAGAGAGGAACAGTGAATCTTGTAAAAACAAAAACTTTGCTAGTGTTTTCTCACTATTGAAACAGAACTGTGGGATTCCAAAGACAAGAATGTTCAAAATTCCTCGTGGGAGGGAAGGTGAAAGGGGAAAGATGGTATCATCTTTTATTTTGCCTTGGTGTTTTTTTTCAAGTTCAATAATGTCTGTCTATTCTCAGAGGAAGAGATGATTGGATACATCACCAACTCAATGGACATGAACTTGAGCAATCTCTGGGAGACAGCGTAGGAAAGGGAAGCCAGGCATGCTGTAGTCCACGTCAGTCGTGTCTGACTCTTTGTGACCCCATGAACTGTAGCCCGCCAGGCTCCTCTGTCCATGGGATTTTCCAGGCAACAATGCTGAGTGGGTTGCCATCCCCTTCTCCAGGAGATCCTCCTGACCAAGAGATCAAACCTCAGTCTCCCGCACTGCAGGCAGATTCTTTACCGTCTGAGCCACCAAGAAAGCCCTTTTTCTCCAGAAACACATACACTAAAACACTTCTACAGTGACTTCCCATAGATAATGTAATGCCACAAGGAGGGGCCTGTGATACCTAACCATTACTAAGAAGTGTTGTACTTCTGACAATGGGAGACCACCTCCTCTAAAACCACTCCATTTCAGATGCACCATTTTCCCTTTATATCTATCTTTCTCTCAAAGTGGAGTCAGCTCTCTCTGATGTTGACAGATACCACCACATGCAGTCAGCCCCTAATAACCACTCTGCTGATACATTCTCTCTTAAGCACAGCACACTGTACTTGATCTTCTAAATGATGAGAAACGTAGCTATCCGTCTTGATTCATTTGGTCCCTATGTTTGTATCCCTCTTTCTCAGTATTTTAGCAGAGCAACTCAACACAGACTTAGGCTTTTCATTCTCATTTTTCATTCTAGCTATCATTATCCTTACATGTTAGACAATTATGAGCACTCCGGTTCATGATAAGTTTCTTTTCATCATTAGTTTCCATTCTAATATTCCTCCACAATTACAGTTAAGTATTAACCTGTGGATCACAACATAAGGCCAGTGAAACAGGTATCATCCAAGCTGGATGGAATCAGTGATTTAAATAATATACCTTACTGGATGATACTCATGTCACTAGCCTCCTCCCTACAAAATAATTCCGTCATTTGGTGTTTCCCTAGATACCGAGCCTCAAGGCCCCTTCTTACACTAGCAGTCCTTAAAAGTTTGGCATTTTCCTTCTTCCTTTCTGTTTTTCTTATTTTCCTTTCCCTTCCTTCTTCAAACATGTAAAAGGATGTGAAAAGTGCTAAACAGCTACATAGAAAAGATAAAGTACTGAGTTCCAGGGCTACTGAGCCAGTGAAGACAACAGATATGCCCAAAATAATTAGAATTATATCACAGTGATAGACTTCCCTGGTGGGTCAAATGGCAAAGAAGCCACCTGCAATTATAGTAGGAAGTTTAAAATGCTCTGCCAGGGCCCAGAAGAGAGAGTGTTTAAAACATTTTGGATCTGCCAGGGAAAATCTTGATGTCTTTATCTGCACTGTGAAATTAAATTTCTAAAATATCATTGGTTTGAGGGTATTGTGTGTATCGTCTTAAAGAAAAAAAAACTTTAACAAAATGTACTTATTTATTTGGCTGCACTGGGTCTTGATTGAGGCACACTGGGTCTTTGATCTTCATTGAGGCATGCAGGTTCTTTAGCTGCAGCATGTGAGGTCTTTTATTTATGACATCTGAGATCCTTAGTTGCGGCATATGAACTCTTAGTTGCAGCATATAGGATCTAGTTCCCTGACCAGGGATGGAATCCAGGCCCCGTACACTGGCAGTGCAGAGTCTTAGCCACTGGACCACCAGGGAAGTCCCTATGTCTTTCATCTTAATTTTCCTCCAACCCTCCATCTTTCTTCTCCCTGCATTAGCCATGTCTTTTATTGTCTATGCTCTGATGTTTTGACATCTGGGGCCTTGCTGACGCTGGAGGAATGTCCTTCCTAAGCAAAGTCAAGTCCTAGAGACAGGAAACAACTCACTGAGTGTGGAGCGTGCACTTTTCAAATACAAACCAACCAACCCAGAGCCCCCTCTATCAGATTCTCACATACTGGGCCATTATCCACTCCAGGGCCACTTGCCAGACAACTTGGAACCAGACCCTACGCCCTAGAGCCCACTAAATTATTCAAACTAGCAGTCCTAAACCTGCCCACCTTGCCTGCATATCCTTCTGAAAAAAACCACAATACAGGCTCTTACTCACCATTTCTGCCTCTCTGGGTGGCTCCCATGGCTGGATGTGCCCAAATCTCTAGTCTGTGAGCCACAAACAACTTTTCAATAACAGTCATTTCGTAAATCTATTGGTCTTACTAAAACTTCAACTTGTCTTTTAATACACTATAGTTTTAAAACACTTTGAAGCTCTGTCTCATTCTCCCTCCCTCCCTTACTTCCTGTCCTCTCCATTTTACTTTGCTAGTACAGACTGATTTTTTAAAAATCTGTTATCCAATAATTTGCTCTCTTCTGACACAAACAATTCCTGTCAACAGCTTCTCCCATAAGAGTGTACTACTTTTTACACCATTAGGTAGAAGAACAAAAAAGAAAGATTTTTAAGCTTAACTTGTTTAACTTTAAAAGATGGGCATCATCAAAATGTCTACAAATAATAAATGCTGGAGTTGTTGTTTAGTCGCTCAGTTGTGTCTGACTCTTTGTGACCCATGGTCTATAGCCCGCCAGGCTCCTCTGTCCATAGGATGTCCCAGGCAAGAATACTGGAGTTAGTTGCCATTTCCTTTTCCAGGGGATCTTCTCAGCCCAGGGATCAAACCCACATCTCCTGCATAGCAGGCAGATTTTTTACTATTGAGCCACAAGGATGTGGTGAAAAGGGAACCCTCCTACGCTGTTGGTGGGAGTGGAATTTTGTGTAGCTACTAAGGAGAACAGTATGGAAGTTCCTTAAAAAACTAAAAATAGAGTTACCATATGATCTAGCAATCCCACTTCTGGCATATATCCAGAGAAAACTATAATTTAACAAGATACATGCACCCCAGTGTTCTCCAGAGCACTATTTACAATAGCCAAGGCAACCTAACTGCCCATCAACAGATGAATGGATATGGAAAAGGTGGTGATATATAGAGAGATAGATAGAGAATATTACTCAGCCATCAAAAAAATGAAATACTGCCATTTGCAGTAACACAGTACGATAAACTCCAGATCCATCTAAGTGAAGTAAATCAGACAGAGGAAAAGAAGTATCATACGATATTGCTTATACATAGAATCTAAAAATATGATACAAATGAACTTATTTATGAACCAGAAATAGAATCACAAACACAGAAAAGAAACATATGATATGGAATTTAGAAAGATGCTAATGATAACCCTATATGCAAAACAGAAAAAGAGACACAGATGTATAGAACAGACTTTTGGACTCTGTGGGAGAAGGCGAGGGTGGGATGTTTCAAGAGAACATCATCGAAACATGTGTATTATCTAGGGTGAAACAGATCACCAGCCCAGGTTGGATGTGTGAGACAAGTGCTCGGACCTGGTGCGCTGGGAAGACCCAGAGGGATAGGGTAGAGAGGGAGGTGGGAGGGGGGATCGGGATGGGGAATACATGTAAATCCATGGATAATTCATGTCAATGTATGACAAAACCCACTACAATATTATAAAGTAATTAGCCTCCAACTAATAAAAATAAATGAAAAAAAAAGAAAAGAAACATATGATTACCAAGGGGGAAAGGTGGGGAGATAAATTAGGAGTTAGGGATTAAAATATACAGCTGCACATAAAAGAGATAAACAAAAAGGACCTAATGTACAGCACAGGGACCTATACTCAACCTCTTATAATAACTTAAAATGAAAAAAAATTTTTTAATATATACATATATGTATACCTGAATGTGTACATATATATATGAATCACTTTGCTGTACATCTGAAACAAATGACATTGTAAATCAACTATACTCCAATAAAAATTTTAAAAAAGAGAAATGTCATTTGATTATGCAGCTACTGTTCTGAAGCTGAAAATCAAAAGTGATTCAAAGATCTTAGTCTATAAAAGTAGACTGGAGAATACACGTGGAGATGAGCACATATGTACACACACATGCAGAAACTAGGGGTGAGTCACAGGTGGATATGAGGATGGGGTAAATGAGCTCAATCCCTTTAAATAAAGCAAATACAAAGATGAACTCCAGCCCTCCCCCGGAATAAAATTTGGGGTCTGAAAAATCACGGTCTACTAAGAAAGGGGAAGACAGAAAACATCCATTCAGCTTCCATTCTATAACATTAGCTAAATACACCAACTGTTTTATCAGAGATAGCTGCAAACTGAAATGAAAAAAAGTAAAGCATAGAGGATCTTGCTGTGATTTATGTCGGAGAGTGTTTTGCCTAGCAATCCCACTCCTGGGCATACACACTGAGGAAACCAGATCTGAAAGAGACACGTGCACCCCAATGTTCATCGCAGCACTGTTTATAATAGCCAGGACATGGAAGCAACCTAGATGCCCATCAGCAGATGAATGGATAAGGAAGCTGTGGTACATATACACCATGGAATATTACTCAGCCATTAAAAATTCATTTGCAAACCAGTTCTAATGAACGATGGATGAGCTGGACCCCTTATACAAGAGTGAAGTAAGCCAGAACAGATAAAGAACATTACAGCTAATTACTAACACATATATATGGAAATTTTTAGAAAAGTGATAACATAAACACCTATATGCAAAACAGAAAGAGACCAGAATACGAACCAGACTTTTGAACTCTGTGGGAGATATGTGAGGGTGGGATATTTTTCAAAAAGAACAGCAAATGTGATACTTATCTATGGATGAAACAGATTTCACAGAGCCCAGGTTGGGATGCATGAGACAGTGCCGGCCATGGGTCACTGGGAAGAAGGCCAGAGGAATTCGTGGAGAGGGAGGTGGGAGGGGGGATACAAGGATTGGGAATACATGTAAAATCAAAATTGGGGGGGGCCAATTTTTGAATTCATTCAATGTTGAAAAAACCCTAGGAAAAAAAAATATAATAATTAAAAAAAAAAAAAGTAAAGCAAAAGAACTACAAAACAACATGTAGGAAAAGAGACTGTCTTCTGAATTATACACAAACATGCTCTCTGGATATCCCAGCATGCTCTTATTGAAAACTACACACAGTCTAGCAATTGTGGAAAGAACTTATAAAGCCAAAAGATTTCTTGGACCCATCAGCATCAAAAGTTCAAGAGCCCTCCAGTTCCTCTAACAGGTCCTTACACAGAGCACTGAACCTAGAAAACTTGACAGGTGCAAAGATTCCATGGAGGTTCAGAGGCAATCCAAGGCAGACATATCTTCCCAGTGCAGCAGTTCATTAAGGTATTTCATACTCCAAGAAAGTCAACTGAAAAATATCATGACTCTTCTCACGTGAAATGAAAAGAATGTGACTATTAACCATTAAAATAAAAGGAAATCCCAAATAGATCTATATGATCAAACAGCCATTTGCAGATGGCAACTGCAGCCATGAGATTAAAAGACGTGTGCTCCTCGGAGGAAATCTATGACAAACCTAGACAGCGAATTTAAATGTAGAGACATGACTTTGCCAACAACGGTCCATCTAATCAAAGCTGTAGTTTTTCCAGTAGTCATGTATGGATTGAGAGTTGGACCATAAAGAAAGCTGAGCACCCAAAAATCAATGGTTTAAAACTGTAGTGCTGGAGAAGGCCCTTGGGAGTCCCTTGGGCTGCAAGGAGATCAAAACAGTCTTTCTTAAAGGAAATCAACCCTGAATACTCATTGGAAGGACTGATGCTGAACTGATGGATTCACATCCTGGCCACCTGATGTGAAGAGCTGACTCATTGGCAACGACCCTGATGCTGGGAAAGACTGAGGGTAGGAGGTGACACGGGTGACAGAGGATGAGATGGTTGGATGGCATCACCAATTCAATGAATGTGAACTTGGGCAAACTCCAGGAGATGGTGAGGGACACTGAAGCCTGGCATGCCTGGGGTCACAGAGTTGGGCACAACATGGTGCCTGAACAATGATGACATCTTCACTGAATATAAAAGTGCATTGTTAACTGGTGGCTTCCACAGACTTGACAACTTTCTTATCATGCAAATTTATTAAAATAAAATTATATTATTCAAATTTAGAAGAGGAAGACATTTACCAACACACCAAGTATCTCACATTTCATATTTCTCTCTATATATTTGTCACAAGATTAGGTACACAAATATTTCCTGAATTATCAACTAATGATCTAGTTCTCATCCTAGGGTGTCACAAAAGCACACTCACTCACCTACTCTAGTCCCTTTTATAACAGCTAAAGGAGTTCTTTTCTTTGACTATTCTCTTTCAGCACTCACAGGATACCTACACCTACACCCTTCAGGTGAAGAGGGATTAAATTCACCCAGCAGATGTAAAGAAACTGCTCTGAATGTGTTCGCTCTAACCAGTCCACTCAGAATGGCTAAAACTGACCATGTAGTCAAACTATAGGTCTTGAATTTAAACTATAGGTCTTGAATTCAAACTATAGGTCTTGAATTTCTTTGATCCTTTGAAACTATGAAAGAATTTATAATCTATTATTGATAAAATAATTTTAAGTTGATTTTTATCATTATTAAGCTTCTTAAATTGATAAATGAGTAAACAAATGTGTTATCTAATTCAAGAGACATCAGGATAACATGTTTCAACTGATTATCATGTCTTTGAAGTCATTCCTGCTAACTTTTCATTGTGAAATTCGGATATGGAGAAAAAGTTGAAATAGCACGATAACCACAAATGTACCCACCACTTTGATTCAATCTTTATTTACATACACGTCACCAGCCTTATCATGTGTATGTACAACATATTTTTGGTAGCCTATTTGAAAGTATATTTTAGACATGATATTTTACACCTAAATATTTCCCATGCACCTTCTTAAAAAGCTATTTTTTTAAACTGCTATTCTATTATCCAAGAAATTTTTTTTTCCTAATATGGCTCAGTGTCTACTATATATTTAGATTTCTTCAAATGCCAAATTCCATTCATAGCTCTTATACCTCTGCTGCATATGTAATTTTTCATAAGGCTATTTTATCTTTTATGGAGAAGGAAATGGCAACCCACTCCAGTATTTTTGTCTGGGAAATCCCATAGACAGAAGAGCTTGGAGGGCTACAGTCCATCAGGTCTCAAAGAGTCGGATATGATTTAGCTTTTAAACAACAACAACAATATATTTTATACTTTCTTTTTAAAACAAGGATTCAACCAGGGTTTACATATTGCATTTGGTCTCTGTATTTTTTAGTTTCTCTTACTCTAGCACAGCCAACCCAACTCCCTACCTTTTTAAAATGACATTGATTTCTTGAAAGAGTTTAGGGCAAGTGTTCTTGTTCTTGAATTCTTAATCCCTTTATTTTCTGTCAACTGGAAATAAGGTCAAAAGATTTATTTAGATTGAGGTAGTTTTGACAAGATTACTTCAAGAGTGATGCTACACCATAAATACTGCATGATAACAAGTTCACAGGAGAGGTGACCTAAGAGTTCCTTATAAAGTTCCACTTCCTCCTCTGTGCTCTGTGAAGTAAAGCTTGTGGCATGTAAATATCCTACCTTGAAACCACTTCTTCACTCCAATAATCCTTCCTGGCCCATTGCTTCACTGAAGGGTGCATAATGTTGGATTCTATTCTTCTGCGTTTATCTGCTGGGGGAAAAAAGGCCTTCCTCTTATCCATTTGAACAGAAATATCTTTTCTCCCTCAAAGACAAAGTAAATGATTAATTCCTTCTCCTTCATTAGCAAATCTTCAGAGTAAGGATTTGGTAGAAGATTTACCTCCCAGGGTGGCAAATGAATTTTATTCTTTGATTATCACATTTGAGTTCACAGACTTTCATTTGCTCAATGCTTTACAATCAATTAGACTCATTATTCTTTTTGATGTTCAAGTTATCCCAAATGTGGCTAGTGGGAATACCTTCAAGCTCAATCTTTGAGTGCTTTCTTTCCTGAAAGGAGCTAGGTTCATTTGCCCCAGACTGAAAATCACCTATATTGCACGTTATATTACATCAATTTATAAATTAAAAAAAAAAAACTGAAATACAAAAAAGTTAAGTAATTTGAACAAGACTATAGACAAAGTTGCATGGGAAGAATAGGGCCGGATTTAATTTTAGGCAGAGGGGTTTCATAGTTCTTTTTTCCCTCAGAATAGGGATTACAAATCACTTTTCAGAATATGTATGTACTGAGAAGAAAAGGGTGAAACAAATGTCCACAATCTGATTTAGGAAACCGAATTATCAAACTCATATATATGTAAACATACATACATATATATATATATATATATATATAGGCTTTTTAAAAAATTATCTTTAAGAATTTCAGACACAAAGCTGGAATAGTTCATATTCATCACACAGAGATATTAAGAAAAAATTAAGTTTAACATGATGGCAATAAAAGTCTAAACCAGAAAGAAAGAAAACAGAAACGGTCTTTTTAAAAAGAACTAAATAAAATGTAAAGACATTTAGCAGTCAGAGAAGCTTGTGGATCGAGATAGTCTAAGGTTAGTTTTGTGAGATGCACACAATATTCTGCAGCATCTTGTTGGGTGGTGTATTTGCGTGAAAAGATTGGCTAAGAAAGGAATTCTGCCTGGAGTTCCAGTTTTACCACCAATTGGCTGCTTGACTTTGAGCAAGTTACTTAAACTCTCTGTGCCTGAGTTCCCTGATCTGTAAAATGGTAAAATGGTAGATTTATGTCACAGATTCATTGAGTAGAATGAGTTAATGTAGATGTAAAACCCTTAGAAGAGTAACCTGGTGTGTAGTAATTAAGAGTTAAGCTACAGCAACCCACTCCAATATTCTTGCCTGGAGAATCCCATGGACAGAGGAGACTGGTGGGCTATAGTCCATACAGTTGCACAGAGTTGGACATGACTGAAGTGACTTAGCATGCAGGCATACCATTGTTTTTGGAATACATGCATTATATCAGGATGACTACTCAACATTAAACTCACTTTCATCTTTGGTTTCATGGCCCAGGGGTCTATATCCTGCCAAACTTCTGCTGTGTCTTGCTAAAGGAAAGTTGGGAAACTAAACAGAATAATAAAGAACATTACAGCAAGTACCCTCTGCTAAGGTCAGTGTTGTTTCATTACTGAACTTCTAACATGCCAGATCTTGGCTTTTTCCTCAACCAGAAAGTCTTCCTTTATTTTGCTTAATTATAAGCTATCTATGTTTCAAGGTTTTGTTCAAGGCCCATAGCATTTTCTATGATTTCACTACCCTGGTGATCTCCCTTCCCTACAATGTTTAGTATCTGGGAATATGTTTTATGTGGTCAAGAATTTAATAACATCCTCTTCTGTCTTTTCTCATCTCTTTTTGCCCATGTATGTCACTCTGCTACTGTTTCATGTGTGTGTGTATATGTGTGTGTGTGTGTGTGTACCCTCCGCATCCAGACAATAAGCCAGACCTCACAGATGAGGTCGTAGACACTTTAAACTTGTTCATGGTCCCTAGGGGCTTCCCTCGTAGCTCAGTCAGTAAAGAATCTGCCTGCAATGCAGGAGACCTGGGTTCAATTCCTGAGTCGGAAAGATTCCCTGGAGAAGGAAATGGCAATCCACTCCATATTCTTGCCTGGAAAATCCCATGGACAGAGGAGCCTGGCGGGCTACAGTCCACAGGGCCGCAAGAGTCGGACACGACTTAGCGACTAATCCACCACCACCACCATGGTCCCTAGAGCAGGGGTGAGATGTCACATTCATGAAGGTATTTAGGGTAAATACTTTTTTTTTCTAGTTTGAACAGAATCACAAACAGCTTGGAGACCTAGTACTCAGTCTTGCCAATGTCCTTCTTTAGACTAAGCTCATCCCCTTTGCAGGCTTCCCTGGTGGCTCAGGCAGTGAAGAATCTGCCTGCAATGCAGGAGACCAGAGTTCAATCCCTGGGTCCAGAAGATCCCCTGGAGAAGGGAATGGTTCACCCTCTTTGCAGTTCAGGATGTGTGAGGTGTGAGGCTGAGAGACGCATTTGCTTCCTGAAAAACTGGTCTGAGATTCTCTGTAAAATCAACAGGGTGATGATGGTTGACATCACATCTGCTTTGTGATACCACGGAGGAGGCTTTTTTAATTTCCGAGCCAGACTTACAGTATCATTTGAGAACTAACTCACAATCCCATTCTTCTAAGGACACTGGTTCATCTTGTATCTGCAAAATGGTTTAGAAATTCCAGATCTCATTTCTTGAAGACTAGAACTCTTGTCCTCCAGACCTCTCCTTTTGGCACCCTAACAATAAAAGAGAACTTCCTGACATAGGATATTTTGTTGTGGTTGCAGTTATTGTTTAAGCATAAACATTTTAGCGACCATAGTGTGTTTTTCAAAAAAAATATGGAGAACATATATCAAACTCAGATTTTGTAGTGTCACTGACTAGCATTAAGTTGTACCAGCCAACTATGCCCAAATGGCCATTTAAGAGAAAGAAAAAAATGTGTGTGTGTATGGGTGGGTGGGTGTGTATGTCCTTAGATGCAGTGGGAGGAAGTGTACCAAAACTCAGAACTCAGCACATCGAGTTAGCAAGGGTTGCAGGCTTAACTTCAGTGTACCAGGTTTCTCAAGTCTGTGTCCCAGTGCCAGCTCTGAGCAGATGTGATCCTTAAATAAAATGAAAGGCTGTAAGCCAGAAGCAAAATGTAACAGATTTGCCAGCTGTGAGCACAGTGTTTACAGATTGAACTTGGGACCCAAACCATTATGTAGTCTAATTTATGACAACTCAAGAAAATATGTTTTGACAAACAAAGGTCTTATTTAAAAATCAGCAGGTGCATATAAGATATCTTTCCTCAGCAGAGTGCAAACATTCTACAATGATTTTTCCCCTCTCCCAACCATCTCAAAGTTTAGATCTGCTCAGAGTAGACTATGGTTTTCTTTACTATGAACAGGCAGAGACTAAGGAAAATAGATAAGCAGATATATATATTATATAAGCATAATTATATACATATGTTTTTGAGTGTGCATGTATATATATACATACACACACACATATATGTGGTTTCCTTTCCTACAAATAGGCAGAGACTAAGAAATATAGACAAATAGATATATGTATTATATATAATATTACATAAGCATAATTATATACATATGTTGGTGTGTATAATTTTATATGTATATATAATATATAAATTTCATCTTTATGGGCACCACAAGCATTAGTCACTCAATCATGCCCAACTCTTTGTGATCCCATGGACTGTAGCCCACGAAACTCCTCTGTCCATGAAATTCTCCAGGCAAGAATACTGGAGTGGGTTCCCATTTCCTTCTCCAGGGGATCTTCCCAACCCAGGAATGAAACCCAGGTCTCCTGCATTGCAAGCAGATTCTTTACTGGCTGAGCCACATGGACACCGCAACCTGATTTTAAGTGCTACCAGGGAGAATAGTAAGGATTAAAACCTTGTTGATTACTTGCTATTGTCCTTGGTTGTGAATTATTTGCCAGTTCAAATAAGTAGAACATATTGAAGCACCTGATCTGGCTCCCTCACCAACTGTTTTTTAAAAAGAAGCTGCAGGGCTTCCCTGGTGGATCAGCAGTAAAGAATCCACCTGCCAATGAAGCAGACATGGGTTTGATCCCTGGTCCAGGAAGATCCCACATGCCGTGGAGCAACTACAAAGCCCGTGTGCCACAGCTACCGAGTCTGTGCTCTTGAGCCCGGGAACAGCAACTATTGAGCTCATGCGCTACAACCGCCGGAGCTCAAGTGCCCTAGACCCCGGGCTCCGCTGCAGCAGAAGCCACTGCCATGAGAAGCCAGAGCACTGCAGGGAAGCAAGCCCCCCGCTTGCCAACACCAGGGAAAGGCCCACGAAGCAAGCACAGCCGAAAATAAAATAAAGTCGTCGTAAGCTGTTCTTGTCATAATTTTGACCTTGGGGTGAGTCTATATAAGCAACACTGAAAACGGATCTTTGGGCAATGATGAATGATTCTGATAGTTTTCATCAATTGTTCGGGCTGCTCATGTATTGGCAGACCTGTATCTGGTATATTAAAACTGGTCCTCAGAGGGAAGATGTTGTTTAGGAAACAACATGATTGTATTTCTTGCACACTATGATGTTGCTATCGAGGGAAGCACTAGAAATACAAAGATTTATGAGATGGCTGCCTTCCTTTAAGTAGCTCAGAGTCTGCTGGGTCATTTGTGTAAGTCCTCCATACCATATTCCATATATGCCATATGCCCACAAGCAAATGTTTAGAGAAGTCATAGAAATATTTAATTTAAAGACAGTCTAGTAACACTTTTAATTGTTCAGGGTCATGGATTAAAAACAAAAGGGAAATTTTATTGCTGCACATAAAATTAAAGACAACTAA
This sequence comes from Cervus canadensis, assembly GCF_019320065.1. Lineage (NCBI taxonomy): Eukaryota > Metazoa > Chordata > Mammalia > Artiodactyla > Cervidae > Cervus > Cervus canadensis. Next base: position 8,638,587 of record NC_057408.1, read on the forward strand.
TTTCTACCCAGAGGTAAAAACATCTTGAGAGGATATGAAAAATGCTTATTGCCATCTTTATTGTATCAGTAGCTTGAGTGTGTCATTAAATAAATGAAGTGCTGGCTATATTTAAGTAGTGACTTAGGACCACCAGTTACACCTGGGTAGGATTGATTTCTTCCTCGTTGCCCAGACACAGTTTGTCGTAGTTGTTGTTTAATTATTAAGTTGTATCCGACTCTTTGTGACCCCAAAACTGTAGCCCACCAGGCTTCTCTGTCCATGGGGTTTCCCAAGCAATACTGGAATGAGTTGCCATTTTGCTCTCTAGGGGATCTTTCCAACCCAAGGATTGAACCCACATTTCCTGCATTGGCTGGCAGATTCTTTACCACTGAGCCACTAGGGAAATCCCTGGCCATATTAAAGACAATTAAAATTCAAAATACATTTCACCAAAACATTTTAATTCCTAATTCCTCACTCTCTTTTCTATGTAGTAGAAGTCCTATTGATTTCCTTCAAGGATTAAAGAAATGGAAAACATGGTATTGGAGTATTTTGCCTTTTCATCAAGTAATACAGAATATAGAAACTTGAAATTCTAAAAATTAATTGCAATACTAAAAAGTTTTTTTAAAACATTTAAATTTAAAAATAAAAATCTGGGAGGGGGGATCGGGATGGGGAATACATGTAACTCCATGGCTGATTCATGTCAATGTATGACAAAACCCACTACAATATTGTAAAGTAATTAGCCTCCAACTAATAAAAATAAATGAAAAACAGAAAAATAAATAAATAAAAATAAAAATCAGGATAGACATATTTTCTAAAGAAGTATTTGATCCTTCACAGATAACTTCAAGTATTCACAGTGTAGTAAGTTAATTATATGTGATGTGAAGGGTAACAAAATACCCACAAGCAAAAAAGTGTTATATGATTTCCAAGTTCCAAGGCACTATTAAAGGCAAATATATACACATATTTCATATATAGTTAATGATTTTAGTTGACACAAATTTTTTTTAAGTTGTATACATCCCATGGGGTTCTAAGTCACAAGATAGGCAGGCTTTGAAAGAAGAAGTGATCCATGTTATAAAGCAAAAGGTTTGAAACATTTTGCTCACACACATTATCATGAGGATATAATTCTCAGCATATTGTAAGAATTTATAGTCTAAAGATCAAGATGGTGGAATAAAAGAAAGTAGAGCTCATCCCCTCCCACAAACACATCAAAAATACATCTACATGTGGAACAACTCTGACAGAATACCTACTGACCACCAGCAGAAGATCTCATTCAGCCAAAGTTGCAAGAAAGATCACCATGTAACCAGGAAGGACAAAAGAGAATTAAAGAAAAAAGAAAGAATTGGGATAGGACCCGTGCCTCTGGGAGCACTCTGCTTGGTGAGCTAAGTCGTGTCCAGCTCTTTGTGAGCCCATGGATTGTAGCCCGCCAGGCTCCTCTGTCCGTGGGATTCTCCAGGCTAATGGAGGGGGGTGCCATTTTCTTCTCCGAGGTATCTTCCCAACCCAGGGATCGAACCCAGGTCTCCTGCATCACAGGCAGATTCTTTACCAACTGAGCTACAGGGGAAGCCCACATAAGGAGCGTCAGAGAGCACAAGGAATGTGCAGCAGGCATAGCAGGGAACGGCTAGCGCGGCTGGTCCTGGCCGCCCCCATGCTGCCCAGCCCCAGACGCATGTCTGCTGGCGCACACAGGGACTGGATGCTGAAACTCTGGCTTCAGGGGCCAGATCTGGGAAGAGAACAGGGGTTGGCTCTGCAGAGACAGTCTGAAGGGACTGGAGTGTGGTCCAGCCCTAACCTGAGACGTGTCCAGGATGGAGCCCAGGTCTGCCATAATAGCCCCATTGCTAATGCACTGCTGAAGGGAGAGGCAAGGCCTTACCATGGTGGCCTCATTCTCCACTTGCTCACAGCTTCTCCTCTACAAATTCTAGGAGAGTTTGAGGAGGCGGAGCTGAAATCTCAGCCATATCCCAGCGGAAGTGGACCTCTGCGTATTTACTCCATCGGCAGCTTTGTAAGCTCAGCACCTGTGGGACATCTGCTGCACTTTTGTCACACTAACAGTGAAATACCAGAAAGAGAAAGCAAAAAAAAAAAAAAAAATTCCTTTTAAAATAACATAAAAAAAAAAAAAAACCCTTGGGAATAAATCTAACCAAGAAGGTAAAGCCCTTGTATGCTAAGAACTATAAAACACTGATAAAAGAAATTGCAAAGATGATTCAACAAAATGGAAAGATATTCCTTGCCCTTGGATTGGAAGAATTAACACTGTTAAAATGGCTATACTATTGAAAGCATGCTACAGGTTTAATGTAATCCCTATCAAATCGCCCATGACATTTTCCACAAAACTAAAACAAATAATCCTAAAATTTATATGAAACCATAAAAGATCTAGAATTCCCACAGGAATTCTGAGGAAAAAGAAAAGAGCTCAAGGAATAACCCCCCCAGATTTCAGAAAATACTACAATGTTACAGTAATAAAAAATAGCATGATAGTGGCACAGAAACAGACATGCAGGTCAGTGGAATAAATAGAGAGCTCATAAATAAACCTACACACCTTCAGTAATTTAATCTTTGGCAAAGGACACATAAATATACAATGGAGAAGATGCAATCTCTTCAGCTAATAGTGTTAGAAAAGTTGGATAGTCACATGTAAATCAATGAAGTTAGAACACTTGTTCACACCATACACAAAAGTAAAGAAAAAGTGGTTTAAGACTTAAATATAAGACACCACACTATAAAACTCCTAGAAGAGAACATAGGGAAAATATTCCGTGACATCAATCACAGCAATATTTTCTTAGGTCAGTTTACCAAGTCATTAGAAATAAAAGCAAAAATAAACAAGCGGGACCTAATCAAAACTTATGAGCTTTTGCAAAGAAAAGGAAAACATAAATAAAATGAAAAGACAAACTATGCAATGGGAGAAAATATTTGCAAACAATGTGACTAACAAGGGCTTAGCTTCCAAAACATACGAAAAGCCCGTACAACTCAATAACAACAACAACAAAACCCAATCAAAAAATGGGCAGAAGACCTAAATAGACACATTTCCCCAAAGAAGATAGACAGATGCTCAATAGGCAAGAAAAGGTGTTCAGCAGTGGCTAACTTTTAGAGAAATACAAATCAAAACATGCAAAATGCTGGGCTGAATGAATCATAAACTGGAATAAAGATTGCCGGTAGAAATATCAACAAACTCAGATGTGCAGACAATACCACTCAAATGGCAGAAAGTGAAGAGTAACTAAAGATTTTCTTGATGAGGGTAAAAGAAGAGTGAAAAGGTTGGCTTCAAACTCAACATATATAGATATATGGAATATTACTGAGCCATAAAAATTAATGAAATAATGACATTTACAGCAACATGGACAGACTCAGAGACTAACATTTAAGGTGAAGTAACATCACTGACTCGATGGACATGAGTTTGGTGATGGACAGGGAGGCCTGGCGTGCTACAATTCAGGGGGTTGCAAAGAGTTGGACGTGACTGAGCAACTGAACTGAACTGAAGTTAGGAGAAATATCATGTGATATCACTTACATGTGGAATCTAAAAAATGTTACAAATGAACCTACTTACAAAACAGAAGCAAACTTCAGAGATAGAAAACAGACTTATGGATGCCAAAGTGGAAAGCGCTTGGGAGGAGGGATAAATTAGGGGTATGGGATTAGCAGATATAAACTACTATATATAAATAGATGAACAACAAGGTCCTACCATGTAACACAGGGAACTATATTCAATATCTTATAGTAACTATACATATGTATATGTATACACACATACACACACACATATATATACACGCACACACATACTGAATCACTTTGTATATCAGAAATCAACCCAACACTCTCTACATCTATTTCTTAAAAAAAATAAAAATATTCACAACAGCCATGAAAATACCTACAAAGTAACAGAATCAGTCCTTTAAATGTATTCAATAGGCTGTAAATAGCATAGTAATTTGATATGCAACACTGATCATTTTAGGTGAATTAATGAAAATTTTTACACCTGATTTGTTACACCTCAACTCAAATTTTCATTTTACTTATTCCACAAATTTCTATTCTAATGTAATATTTGAAAGTTTTAATGAGCACCTCTCATATTCTATTTCTTTGCAACAACAGGTACACATTTTTCTTCCCCTAAGCTTTAGGCTCTATGATGCTATAAAAAAATCACTTATTGAGTTTTAGTATACTTATTGTTAGTATATAATTATGTAAAACAAATAAATGTACTACTATAGCTGTTTTTTAACCCCAAAGCAGAACCGGACAAACTTTTCTTAATGATATGGGTGGAAGTAAAGATTATGGTGTCTTGATTAAAAATTATATTCAACAGTATTTTAAGTTTTCCCTTTATTTGGTGCCTTTTTTTTTTTTTTTAAAGAGCATTGGGCAAAGAGCCACAGTAAGATTCTGGATAGGTAAAGATGGAAGAGGAAAGGGCATGTGGGAAAGAAGAACTGATTGACAGCTCAAATGCAGATACTTTAGGCAAAACAATTTTAGGAAAAAACACATGGAAATTGAAGTTCTGGAAACTTCACTTAAACTATGATTCACTTAACGTTATGCATGCCAGAGTACTCCTAAGAGTTTTCATACACTGCCAGAAATAGGAGTATCTCAGCTTGAAATGCTGGCAAGGGGTACAACCTAAGAATTCATTCTGGAGTTCTTTGTTTATTTGTTTTGCTGGGAATAGTTGATAGTAACTGAGAACCATGTTAAACACAAAAAGATTGAGAAAGGAGTGAGGTACTGAACGGGAGAAAGGTTCACCAAGGAATAGCTCAAAAATCATCCTAGTTTCACCATGTTTGACCCTGACCACCACTACTCTCCTGCATATTTATTCCCTGTGTACTTTTAACCATGAATAAAAAGTGAGTGCCTTGAAGTCCTTGAGAAGAGACTGAGAAAGATGAGCTCAAATGTGAAAGAAAAAACATAAAGGGAAATTCTCCTCTTAGGGAAATACTCTGGGAATTTTGTTCAGTGAATCATTTATTAGATTTAATGCTTGCTATACTAGCCTTATTTTTTTCAGCAAGAGAAATACCGGCAGGCTTCAAATGAATCATCATTTATCTTCTGTCTTGTCACAACTAGACTTAATTACCTCTCTGTAAATTATTTTAAAACCACTGCGCCTTCCAATCTTGTATGTAAGTTGTGTTGGCGTGGTTACCCAATACATTATTCCAAGTGTATTGATCCAATAACTCTTCAAAGCAATAAATTCCTTTTCCAATACCAGACCAATTGAGGTTCAAAATTATAGACCATGATATCAATCTGGGTAGAGAAATTCATTACCATGATGAGCTTTTTAACTAATGGCTAATTTCTCTAAATGGTCATTAAAGATTCAATAGAAAATATTAAAGAAGGAACATGCAGGAGGCATCCACACTTCAGGACAGCTGAATTAACGGTGCACCAAAGAATGTCTTTTATAATTATATCAATGGTCAAGACTAGCATCCCACAAAAGCCTTGGGCTTAAAAATCTACAGCAACTATACCTTCCAGCAAGGAGTGCTAAGCGTGTACATACCTGACCTTATCCTTGACCTAAATTCTCCCCTGCAGAAGAGTCAGGGCTCTCTCTTTTTAGAAAACAGGTCTCAGAAGTATATTTTTGGGGGAAGGGTATGGATGGTGGGGAGATATCACTGCTGCCAGGGGCAGATAAAAAGGAAAGCAAAAATACGCAAAGTATGAAGGGTTCTGTTCAAGTAACACTGCGAGGGAAAGAACCCAGGATGGGAACAAATGCTCTAACTCAACAGCTGCACCATTTCGATCAAGTCTCACAGCTTCTCTACATTTCAATTATTTTATGGAGACCAGTGTTCCTTATCTGGGACGGGCCCCAGGCCCATGTCTGGACACATTCTCGGTTGTCACAATTCAGGGGAGAGGCTCCTACGGGCATCTGGAGAGTAGAGACCAGGGGTGCTGCCAAACTTCCTACAGTGCTTAGGACAGTCCCCACCACAAAGAGCAACCTAGCCCCAAAGGTCAGTAGTGCTGAGACTGAGACGCCCCGACACGGAGGGGACAGGTGCCTGTATTGAGGAGCTGTGTTGAGGATAAAAGGGAAAAGGCAGCAAATATTTTAGGAATCCACAAAATTATAAAAATGATGATATTATTATTGCCGTATTGCTTATTTCCATTTACCCTTAGGATGCCCTGCCCCGACACTACTTTTCAGGACGTCTCAGCCTCTTGGATTCAGCCCCTTTTTCAGGTGTTTTACTTTTGAGTTTGTCCCTTCTTCACTAACTCCTATGCTTCATCAAAATGTCTTTATTTTTTATAAATTTTTAAAATTAACTGTATTTATCTGTGGCTGCGCTGGGTCTTCCTCTTGCTCGGGCTTTTCTCTATCGCCGCTAGGGCGTCCTCCTCCCTAGCTTCGGTGCACAGGCTTCTCATTGCGCTGGCTTCTCTTGTTGCGGAGCACGGGCTCTAGGCACCGCGGCTTCAGCAGCTTGTGGCGTGTAGGCTTAGCAGTTGCAGCTTCCAGGCTCTGGAGCAAAGGCTAAATAGTTGTGTCACACGGGCACTCTGGCATGCAGAATCTTCCTGGAGGAATCGAACCCATGACCCCTGCATGGGCAGGTGGATTCTTAACCACTGGACCACCAGGGAAGTCCCAGAATATCTTTCTTAAATGTCCTATTTTTCTCTGGATTTTTTTTTAAGATGAATACATTTTCTGAGAAACTACTTTGAACTGATGGCTCAAAATACAATTGCTGTTAATAGTTTAAAGTGTATCCAAATAGAATAAACAATTTTTTAAAACATGAACAGAATCTGGAGCTCACTTTTTGCAGCAATTTTCTAAATGTGGGTGGTAGAATCCTCGGGTCCTGGGGGAAGCACTGCAATGGAAGCAGGGAGGAGCAAAAGAAAGCAGCAGAGGCTTCTGTGTCATCTGCCTGTTTTTTAAATTAAAACAACTCAGCATTTTAAAATTGACATATGGTGGTCTTCAGCAAGCTTTAATTTGACGAAAAGAGTACTAAGTAAAAAGCCCAGAAAGCTACTAAGCTAATCTGTCTCTTTTTTATAAAGAAGGAATCCGAGGCTCCAGTAACGTTAGAGACAGATGAGCAGAAGTGAGAAATACAATAAACCCTAAAACCAGGTTTTTCCTGACTCCTAGTCCAATGGCCTTTCCAATCTGCCCTGTTGGCTTATAGAGAATGACTACACTTGAACAGGCGGCTTTAAAGGCCTAATGCAGAAAAATGAGTCATATAAGGATTGTTGGGATTGTAGTAGACGCGAAAGAGGCATTTTTTAAGCAGAATCTTTTAGCACCTTCAAATAATATCCGGTCCACAACCACTGACTCTGCCAACAGTCTGGATCCAAAGCTTGCATGGCCTCAGTAAGTCATAAACCTACTCCTCATTGGGTCCTCCTTCTCTCCAGATTATTCCCTCTTGTAAGAGAAGAATGAACAGACACAATTTGCCTGCATCATGTGTCCCCAAACTGAGGTGGAGATAAAAATAACCTGGGGGAGCTTGTTGCAGAGACAGCACAATCTATGCCTCATAAGCAGGGTCAGTGTCTCCAGGGCTACTGCCTGGAAATCTGTATTTTGACTTAGTGCTCACAAGTACCACACTACCATCAATGAGTTTAAAAGAGATGCTTTTAAATTGGGAGAAGTGGATAGTTGATTTGACTCGTCTGTTACAAATACTGTCATCGAATCAATTAGTTGTCCTAATGTCCCACAGGGATGCCCAGGTGACACAGTGGTAAAGAATCAGCCTGCCACTGCCAGCGACATGAGACATGGGTTTGATGCCTGGGTTGGGAAGATCCTCTGGAGAAGGAAATGGCAACCCACTCCAATATTCTTGCCTGGAAATGTTCATGGACAGAGGAGCCTCACAGGCTACGGTCCATGGGGTCGCCAAGAGTGGGACATGTCTGAGCACACACACACACAGTCCCATAACCGAATTATGCTCTGCCTGAACTGTGTCAAGGACAGACCTCACTCTGCAGAAGTCCCCATGAGGCACCCAAGGTGCCCTTCTCCCAGCTGGATGGAGCCTCAGGGCCATTCAGACTGGCGCACATGTCACCCCGCCTTTTGTCATTGCTCCTACAGAATTTAAAACCAATAACCACAAACGTTGAGTGTCCATATGGCACTTTATATCTGCACAATGTTTTATCCTCATTTTTATTGGTCATTTCGGAAAGGAACTCTCCAAGGTACCTTTGTATCATCACCCTTAGACGATGGATGAAGGAACAGAGCCACGGGGAAGGTCTGGGTCACATACCAGGGACAAGACTGGTTCTGTCTCCAGGCTCCTGCTGCCTCCATCGGACTCACTCTACATTGCTTGACTGCATGGCTTCCGTTTACGCATCCAGATCTGCTCTCTTCTGCTCAGGGAGACTGGCCTCTTATCAATAGATTCCCCTCTCTCTTTGAAGGACAGGGAAGCCTGGCGTGCTGCAGTCCATGGGGGTCATAAGAAGTCGGACATGACTGAGTGAGTGAACAGCAACTCTGTCTTACATTTGAGTTTGGTTATTGCAGAGCCCTGGGGAGAAACCCAATGGGAGGAGAAGATGATGGCTGGAGCATTTGTCTTCCAGCTCTCTTTCTGAGTGTTCACATCAGAATAGCAGCAACCCTGGGCCACAAGTCACCATTCCATTCAAGTTCATGACTCCACTGGAGACTGTGGTAATGGCATCTTTCCCTAGCCAGGTCAGGGCTAAGCATGGTAATAACTCTTCCTCCTCCATTTTTAGCCCTTGCATACTGTATTACCTCTTTTGCTTTGGTAATATGCTATAAAATGATATAAATGTTTTTGTAAACATTTGTAGATAGTTTCTTATTAAACATTCCTCAAATATCCCTGAGTTTACCATCTCTTCCTCCCTTCTTCCCTCCTTCCCTTTATCTGTCACCAGGCATAGCATCTAATTCTTGCTGAGATCCTGCACACTCAATATCCAATCATCAAAGGCTGTCATAAATTTGCAAGCAATACTTGTTTAAAGCCAATCTGATATACGATGATTCAAACTTATGAAAGCATAAAGATTTTAAAGAAAAAATAAATGCATCCTTTTAAGAGTTTCATGAAGGCTATGACACTCTCATGTCAAGACTCATTCACACTTTTACTTAGAAATGGTTTCACAGTCCTTCCAAAGCCCATCTGAAGAAGGACCCATTTTGCACATGTTGAGCGATACACTTGAATTCAACATCCTCATTTTATGCACCTGAGAATCAGACACATCTGCCTCGGGTGGAATGGACACTTACTAGTAGAAATGTAACTAGAAGTCAGATCTACCTCTGGATTTCCATTTTTCCTAGATGAAAGCTTTCCTCTACAGTGAACACGAATATTGAGACTAGTTATTAAAAAAAAAAATCACTGAGGGATTGATGTGATCAGCACATTCCTGGGGGTATATTTACACTAAAAAAAAAAAAAAATTAGTCTTAAGGAACAAGCTGACTACCTCAGAAAAGAAGGGATACCTGTAAGCACTCCCTTTCATGAGAAATAGATCAGAGCTTGAGCATGAGAGTATAAAAATAAGGAAAGTTGGCATTTTATTTTCTGGGTCATTCTGGGGATCAGCAAAACTCCACTCTGATTTTTATCTTTTTGATGAGTCTAGGATTACCCAAAAAAGCAAAGAGACATTTATTTGCCCAGAAATGTGTGGGTAAAGTTATCCTTTTCTGAGAGCAGAGAGAGAGAAATGAGAGCAGCGAACTGCTGGCTCTGAAAACCAATGACAGCTTTATGACGGTTTATAATAGAGAGGGCCGAGGGGGAGAGGAATCAACCTCATCACACGTACCGTCACCCCACCCGGCACCATCAGCAGCTCTGCCCGCCCCGAGGATGGGTCCGTGGAACGCACTGGCACGGGGGTGCTGGTCTAGGTCACTCGGATGAGATGGCAGTCCTCAGCCCTCTCACCACGCAAGAAAGCTGGTGCCACTGTCCCTGCAGACTGGCTCACAAACAGCCAATACAAACAGGGTAGACGGGGCGGGGGGGCGGAATTTCTCTCTCAACCGCAATGTAAAAATCCAAAGACGCCAGAAGAAATCCAATTATTACTCTATTTTTTGTAACTTTGATGTAAACTCATTTGGAGGCAAAATCTGACCCGAATTGATTTCAGGCTATTTTTAAGCTATGCTTATCCCACTTAGCATAAAGGAGTCTAAATTTCACTGTAAAGATATAATTTTGGTTACTGGGTACCCTCCCAGTGATTATATATGGTATCACCTTTTTCAAAAAAAAAGACTTTTTTTGAGAACAGTGCTGGATTCATAACAGCTCTGAAAAGAAGGTATAGAGATTTTCCATGTAGTCCTGCCCCCCCCTCCCCACACAGACTTCACTATTATCAACATCCAGCGCCAGAGTGGTGATTTGTTACAATCAACAAACCTACACACCATTACTGTCCAAAGTCCATAGTCTACACTGGGGTTCACTCTTGGTGTTTGTATATCCAAGGCTTTGAACAAATGTATTCATCATTATACACACATACAAAGTAGTTTCACTGCCCTAAAATCCTCTGTGCCCCACCTATTTGTTATATCACCTCTTTTTAAAAAATGAATTCTGAAAAACATCAGGCTCCAAGGTTTCAGATAAGGTATGGTAGACAGGTATTCCCCATAGAACTCAAAGCTAGAAGTCTCTGGAATGGAATGGGAAAATAAAGTCTCACCTAGTTAGGCAACTTTAGGAAAGAAAACTCATCAACATGAGCTGGTTTAGGAACCTTGGGAAGCCTCCCATAGCTCAGTTACCCACCGCTGATGTCGGCAACTCAACCATTTCAACTCATTCTCTAATTTATTTTAATTTTGCTTGCCATGCAATAGGCCCTAGATGGCACACATGTACATACCAAAGAAAGGAAGAAAGAGAGCCCCAGGACAGTTACACCTTACTGCAAATCTGAAAAGGAGAGGAGCTCAGAAGTAAATCCACTCACTGCCTGATATTAAAAGAATATGGGAAGTGCCTTTGTGGAAGACAGAAATGAGGGCCATGCTAAAAGGGGAGGTCACCCGGCACTGCTGGGGGAATGGAAACTGGTGCAGCCACTATGGGGTACAGTGTGGAGGTTCCTTACAAAACTAAATATAGAGCTACCATATGATCCAGCAATCCCACCCCTAGGCATATATCCAGGGAAAACTTTACTTTGAAAAGACATGTGCCCCTCAGTGTTCACAGCAGCACTACTTACAACAGCCAAGACATGGAAGCAATCGAAATGTCACCAACACATAAATGGATAAGGAAGATGAGGTACACATAGGGATATTACTCAGCCAAAAAATAAAAAATGCCATTTGCAGCAATATGGATAGACCCAGAGATTAACATACTGAGTAAAGTAAATTAGAGAAAAACAAATATCATATATCACTTAATTATGGAATCTAAAATAAATAATACAAAATAACTTATTTACAAAATGGATACAAATTCACTCACATAGGAAACAGTCTTATGATTACCAAAGGGAAATCATGAGGGAGGAGTAAATTAGGAGTCTGGGATTACAAATAACACTATTACATGGAAAACAGATGAACAACAAGGTCCTACTCCATAGCCCAGGGAACTATATTCAATAATAGTCTAATAGTCTATAACAGAAGAGAATCTGAAAAAGCATATATACTGTATAACTGAATCACTTTGCTATATACCAGTAACTGACACAGCACTGTGAATCAACTACATTACAGTTAAAATGTTTTTAAATAAATAGAATTATAAACTAATCTCCCCTTGGAGGCCATCTCCTCTAAGACCGAGGGATCAGAAAATCGGTCCCAGGCATGTGGTCCAAAATCAAAGAGAAAGTCACCCCAGCTCTAACAGGTCTAGGGCACAAGGGTCAGAAATGCCACTAGAGATACTGTCTGTAATCAAAACAACACCTGCTTGACCTGGTTCTCCTAAGAATTACATATATATATACTATATAATAGCTATGATTATATAATAATTACTATTATTATCATTATATTTTTTAAAACTCACACATTCACAGGTTAATCCTTGAGGTGGGAAATAGCACTCCCCTAGCTAAGATCCATGACTCACCCACTCAAGAAAGTCAGGAGATTCACTGAGATGACAGAGGAGACAGGACTGAAAGCCACCTTCGTCGCATTAACTCCAACATAAACTGGATAACATTTTTGAAGTCCCTCTGAAACTGAAAATCTACTAATAAAAACAAAGGAGGAGAAAGATATGAGGCGCTCACAGTACATTTCTTTCCCCTTTCCTTGACTGGAGAGTCTGAGCAGCACATGAGGCATATATCTGTGGTGATGAAGGGATGTTCAAATTGGAAATTCTGGGTTTTCTTCCTCTTTGTCTTCCCTAAGGCACTCACCCTACCGAGCGAGGCAGAAACGACTGGGGCCGAGTGTTCATCACTCTCCCTCTTTCCTGAAGCTCTCTTCCTCACCTCCTCTTTCCTTGCAGACTCAGATCTTCAAGCAGTCTATCCCATCTGAATTTCCTTATTTCCAAACAAAGCTCCACAAGGCCTTAGTGGTTCTGATTAAAGAGATTCACACTAACATAGGGTGATATTCATCCGTTCTCAGGAGCCATCTGAATTTCCAAGGAAGACTTTGCTAATCAAACTGGATTTCTCCATTAGAGGTAGTGTAGGGAATTCTTTAAACAAAAGGAATTTTCAGACACTTAAGTCATTTCCAGCCTCTCTCTATTTCACTTCAGCTTTTCTCCAACAGGTTTTGTCACTAGTAGCAAATGTAAAAATAGCTTTAAAGACAAGGAGAATGCAATCCATCCCCTTAACATACTTAAGACACTAAAAAACTATGTACATAGTGGTTCATGAAAGGGGATAATTCTTGACGGAAAGTGGTTGGTATTGATCCTGACCCTCAAGTTAATAAATCCAGCACAGTATTTCATAAATGAGACTATATTTCTTCCTAGTAAATTTTTCTTTCATATTAATTATGTACTATCAGTTGTTTTAACTTTCTTATAAAAGACCCTTCATAGGTAGACTATTGTAACAGATTTAATGAGAGCAGAGTGACAGATTCATAAAAATTAGGGCTGTGAGAGAATCTATTGCCAGGGTTCTCAACCTCAGCACTGCCAGTTCTGAGATTGGATAATTCTATGTTGTGGGAAGTTGTCTAGTGCATTGGAGGGTGTTTAGCAGCACCCATGGCCTCTACTCACAAGATGCCAATTTCACCACTACCCCTACTTGTGACAACAAGATCACTGCAGGCATTTCCAACAGTCCCCTGAGGGCAACACTACTCCAAGTTGATAGCTACTGATATAGTCCAACCTCTTCATTGCGAATAAGGTATCTCAAATATAGAACCAGGTGGAGACATCATCATATCTACAGCTGTAGTTAGGGGCAGTGAAAGTTGCTAATTCGTGTCTGACTCTTAGCGACCCTATGGGCTGTGGCCTGCCGGGGTCCTCTGTCCATGGGGATTCTCCAGGCAAGAATACTGGAGGGGGTAGCCATTCCCTTCTCCAGGGGATCTTCCCAACCCAGGGATCAAACCCAGGTCTCCCGCATTGCAGGCGGATTGTTTACCATCTGAGCCACCAAGGGAAGCCCCAGTTAGGAGCAGACTCAGGTGTATATCATAGCTTGTTCCTATTATCAGTCTTACTATCAGTATTTGCGTTGTCATTTCTTTCATCACACCCTTGAAAATAATTTTGCTTCCATCTACTCTTTCTGGCTTAAGCACATGTTATACAATCACAGAAACTAAGAGCTAAAAATGACTTCTAAATGTTGAAGAAAGACACATATCATCTTGTATTTTCTACGTAAGTGTATTAGTTAGGGGTCCACACAACCCTGTACTGAATCAGCTCATTTGATCATGGAACCTGAGAAATTCCATGATCTGCGGTTTGCAGGCCAGAGACCCAGGAAAGCCAACGACTGGGTATGAAAGGCCTGAGAACCAGGGAGCTGATGGTGTGGGTTCCAGTCTGAGTCTGAAGGTTTGAGAACCAGCAGCAAGAAGGGCAAAAAACTGATGCCCCAGCTCCGCTGCTCAGTTAGAGAGTCAATTCCTCCTCCCCTTTTTGTTCTATTTTGCTCTCCAGGGATTAGATGACACAGACCCCCAACAGAGACAGCAATGTGCATTAGTCAGTCTACCAATTTAAATGCCAGCATCACCTGGAAGCACCTTCACAGACACACCCAAGAATAATGGTTAGTCAGGTATCTGGGCACCCCCTGTACCAGTCAAGCTGACTCATAAAATTAGCCATCACAATAAGGACATTGAACGAGCAAAGAAAGGGGAAGAAAAGAGAGCAAATACACTCAGCCTCTTGCCACGCGTCTTACTTGTAGACCCTCACGTCACCTAATCAGTAATTCCTGCTCTATAAGCGTTTGGCTTTTCTGCTGAGCATTTCAAAGTGCCACACCCACATCAGTATCCCTGGAATATTTTTTGAGGAGAGTAGCAATGGGTCATTTCTCTGTTACAGTCCCCAAACCAGGTCTAAATGTATTGCAGAAGCTGGTATCAAAGTCCAGAGTGCACCTTTTGGAAGCTACTATGCATGGTGCTTTAAGAAACCTTCGGGGACCCAGCACGTGTGCAGGTTGTGTCCATTCTACCATCCAGGGCTTTGCAGTGTTGCCTGATAGGCAGTAATGAAGTAGACTGCGTTGCTTCTCTGGGTCACGTATCATAATCCTAAAGTGCCCTTGACATTTCACAAAGGCCTGATTTCTCCATTTGGTAATTCCAGTTGAGGGAAAAAATGCCAGCTATGCACTTCTGGCTGCAACCAAAGGGACAGAAGCTGGAATGAAGGACCATGAGGACTGAGTGATAGCTGCTGTGTTTTGATCTGGCTTCTGAGAATGGGAACCGACTCACAGAAATGGACAAGAATTGAACCAAGAGGTAGACAGTGGGTTTTCATATTGCCACTTGACAAGATGGGACTTCAGACCTGTGGTTTTCAACAAGAGATAAATTAGCTCTCGGTGCTTCCCTGGTAGTTCAGATGGTAAAGAATCTGCCTGCAATGCAGGAGACCTGGGTTCAATCCCTGGGTTGGGAAGATCCCCTGGAGAAAGGCATGGTGCCCCACTCCAGTGTTCTTGCCTGGAGAATCCATCCTATGAACAGAGGAGCCAGGTGGGTTGCAAAGAGTCAGACACTACTGAGCAACTAACACACACACCAACTAGCCCTCCAGGGAACATCTGAGGATACCTGGTAACATTGCTGGTTGTTACAACAGGGAGGGTAGGAAGAGGCCTGGGATGCTGCTAAACATTCCATACATCACAGAACACCACCCTCTATCCCCGCCCCCACCCCCACACACAGAGACAATAAAGAATGATCCAGCCCCAGACACCGGCAATGCCATGGCTAAGATACTCTGCTTTAGGCAATCGCTTTTCATCATTCTATCCTCTTTTCTTACCTGGAAAACAGAAACCATGCATCTCATGGAAGTAAACATATTTTAAAGTGTTTGCTTTTACATAAAGGGAGGATTATTCTGATCCTGGTGTCCCTGGGGTCATTGTACTACTTCAAGTCTATCAAAAATGCCTACAAACTCTTCGTTTTCAGCTTTGAACTTTAACTTGGACTTCTCAGAAATCCAAATTAATTTTGCAAATAACTTAGTAAAGAAGGCTAATGGAAGGCTAAGCAATGGAAGGCTTCCTGTTGAGGGCAGGGCTTAAAGCAAAAGACAGGACAGAGCAGAGGCTGAGAGACCAAGCTTTCAAGGAAGTGCTTCTAGGATTCAAAGTCCAGCTCTAACATGGATTAGTTTTGTGATTGTGGGCAAGTTATGGAATATCAGTAAAGCAAGGTGTTAATAGTACCTCCTTCATATGACTGTTGTGAGGCTTTAATAAACTAATGCATATAATGAGCTTACAACAGTTCTTAGCAGATAGTAGACAAATACGGGGTTGACAAAAAAATTCATTCAGGTTTCTCTGTTCATCTTATGGCCAGCCCAAATTAACTTTTACTGGCTAGCCCAATATTAAATATTGGCAATTATTACGTTTTTAATGAAACTGAGATAAGTGAGGCGTTGGAGGACACAGAGGAGTGTAACGTTATCCAGTGGAGGGGTGGTCAGGGGATGTTTCCTGGAAGAGCTAGTACCTGAGTTACATCCTTACCAACCAACAGATATCGGGGGAAGAGTGTAAAGCTGGAAGCAGAGGGGCCAGGTGGGACGTGGTTACAAAGTTCATACTAAAGCTGAAAGTCGAAACCAGGGCAGTAGTCATAGTAATGGAGAAGAGGTATAACCAGCAGGACTCAGTGATGACCAGCTGTGGAAGGGAGATCAGGAAGGAGTGCTAGGACATGCTGCTTCACTCTCTGAACTTCAGTTTTCCTCATCCATGAAATGGAGATAATGGTACCTACCTAACCAGATTCTTGTAAAGATTAAATCAATTTTATTTAAAAACCCACAGCAGAGTAGCACATGGTAGATGAAAAGTGGAAACGTTCACTATTATTATTATCAACAATAACTAGAGCAGCCCTGGGAGGGGCCCCTGAATGACCGGCAGACCAAGAGACTTAGCATCAGGCAGAGATTCACCCAGCGTTACACCATCTGCTCAGTGACCGAGCCATAAACTGTACCAGCCTCTACGCAGCAGTGAACGTGCAGAACTGGGGAAAGTCTACCTGTAAAGACCATCCGAGCGATCGTGCCCTAGCACTGTCTGAGTTCTTTGGCATGCAAAGAAGGGCTAAGCAGATTAGGAAGAATTGGAGAAAACAGCACAACAATCCTCAAAGAACCGCCAATCTAGTGAAAGCAATTAGGCCAAAAGTTTGGGAAAGCAAGTAATGTATTCAACGGGGACCCAACGAGAGCCAATGAATGTGTCCTGATCACTATGATGAGCAGGACAGTGAGGCAAGTCAGACATAGTTAAATAAGTAACATCCCTGCCATTGCACAACTGAAACTATTATAATGCTATATATGTCAATCATACCTTAATAAAAACAATAAAATAATTTTTTAAAAGTTCCTTCGGGAAAAGATTCAGAAACAGTTCATTCAAAACATGAGCGAATAACCTCATATTTCAATTCTCTAAAATAATTTCATTTGAAAACTGCTTAGAAATGAAATTGAAACCATATCAGAACAGTATATTGTCTACTTTTACAGTTTTAAAGATGAATCTTTCTTCTCTACTAAGTTCAACAATTCTTCTTTGTCACTGTAGTTTATATTTCTCATAATAGTCCTCTTTATCTCATGATATGGTGTGAGCCTTAAAGCAGAGAAAGAAAACAGATTTCCTAGAAGTGTCCACTTATTTACTCTAAGTAGATGGCAATCAAAAAGAGCCCAAGGACAAGTCCCTTGAATTGCTGAATTCTGATAGGGTTCTTACTAGAAATCATAACTCACAACCTCATATAAAAAAAAAAAAAAAGACCAAATTGCTATTGTAAGTGTCTCACACTTTATTCCAAACAGATGAACAAATGAGTTGAATTCCTCCTCTTCTCTCTCTCTTCCCCACTACCTAAATGAAACCAAATATCAAACAGATGAGTGTAGCATGGGCACCATTTGAAATAGGTTATATGTAATTTCTTACCAAATGGAAAGAGCTGAAAAAACATGTTTCATTCATTGTGTAAAATTTATAGTTTCTTTCATTCTGTGCAAGTTCCACAAATTTTCCTGAAAACTTGCAACAGATCTGTGAGAGCAATCTGTGCTCCATCAGCTGAATCAAGATGTAGCAATTTTTTTATATATACACTGAAGATTCTTGAAGCATCAGACCCAAGACATATTAACTGGCCAGATAAAACTCAAAAGTGAAACAAGTTATAGATGGCCTGCAATAATGTTGTCAACAGAGAATCCAGCTTCTGAGAGCTGGAGTGACAGCTCTGATGAGCTCCATGGGATGATTTCTTTGCTGACATTTTTAGGAATTCCATTTTCAAGTCTATTATGGCAACCACTCAAAAGTATTTCTTAAAGGAGAACATATTGCTTTCAGTCAATCTAACAATTAAGGGGCCAATGTTTGATGACCAAGATATTAGAATATAATCTTGCAATTATTCTATCTGAATTGTTCAAAAATTATGTTTTGGTCCCCTCCTACCTGGTCTCAATAAAGGTAAATATGTTGAAAAAGATATGTTTGCAGAATCATCACCACTAGGATTAGACTTGTTTAGAGGCCACATTTCAATCTTGATTAAACTCAAGGGAAGTCTTCCTCAATTACTCTTGTCATTAAAACACAATTTTTGGAGAGGGAAAGGCCAAGAATGGGAATGCAAACAAGAATGGGAAAAAAAGAAAACTACATAATAACATTATTCCTCTAAGCCCTAATAATGAATTCAGAAAGTGTGTGTTCATAATCTACTACTAAGAGAGAATACAGGCATGAGAATAACAAGTTCTGTTAAAAACATTACTTTCAGCACTCCTTCCCTTTCCTAGACCTTTCATTTAAACACATTACTTCCTGTGGACTCCTGACGCTTTCACTTGAATAAATGACACTGATCATCTCTAAACAATTATTTTTCCATTATACTTTATAAACAATTGCAAATTTGGTTGTAACTGAAGTTTGTTGATCCCACAGCAGCTGGACTCAAGAATATGCTTTTCAGCTTTCTGAAGTGCCCACTGTATAACGGGATGCTGGAATATGTGACAGTGTGCCCGGACGTGGGGGGAAAATGTCACAGGCACATGATACATTGAAGTGACATCACAATTCTGAATCCTGAGAGGTACAATTAAATAAATTATTTCTTTTTTTTTTTTTTTTTTTGCTTTACTTGCAAACAAAACAAAACAAAAATCCAACAAACAGATCTCTAAAGATTACAGATTAAATGTCTGAAAATGCAGTTTAGGAAATATGCACAGTAAGATGTTTTATGAATATAAAATTGAAAGATAATGAGACATAAAAGCACATTAAAACACATTAGAGAGATATACAGAAAGCTGTAGTTTTTGTATCATAATAAAAATAGGTATAGACTTTTAATGTTGGTATAAATTAGTTAACTATGTACAAATATAAAACTAATGCTTTCAATTCTCATGCAACTATAAATCTGAAAAAATTTATAATTTTAAAACAGAGCTACAAAACCAATAAAAATAAAATTAACAACAATAACATTGTATACAATGCTTTGCTGCATCTACCTCACCATTTATAATGTAAATATTATATTGAATGAGAATTTGTATAGAACCATTTAGATGTGAATAGTTTATTTCATGTTGTACCATCTGATGCTACAACAGATAGTACAAAAGATAGTTCCCATTTACTGCAAAATCTTTTTCATATGAAATTCACTTTGTGAATCATTAAATATCATTAGATGTATCTTTTTAATATTTTGTTAGCTAGTGACAATAATGAATCAATTAAAAGCTTCATAATCATAAATACAAACGAAAATTCAGGCATTGAAATCACATGACTGTACTGTTTCAAGATGGTTTTTCATATGATCTTATACAGGCTTATATTAAAGAGTTTTATTATTGGCATAAAATTTCAAAATAAAGATATTCTCATGGAGTACTCTGCAATTCTAAGACTAAGTTAAAGAAAGTGCTTGTATGAGTGTGTGGGAACACTTCACTTACAGTTCTACCTAAGTATTCCTATTATTTTCTCATTCACACTGTGGTCTGTCTTTTTCTGCAGTCCTCTTTAACTATTGTGAATACTATGCAATCATTTTTTTCTTCTTATTTTGATGATCACTATATCTCAAATTGGATTAAAGAGTTATCTAAGTGGTGGTAGCCCTCCAGATGGGGGGAAATAAAGTCATAGGTTCTTTTAAGGGCTGGTAGTATAGGAACAGTGTTAGTTACCCAGGGAGTATAGGAACAAGCGGGCAGCAACTTCCCCTCAAACCACCTAGAGGAATTCTTGTTAATTTTAGGTCACAAATTATTGTCTCAGCTTCAAGAGAAGAAAGACTTAGCTTGTCCATTGTGCTTCTTCTAGCCATTTGAGATCCAGAAAGATTATGTCCAATGTCAATCTTCCCCCAGAGATACTGTCCAGTGACAATGATCCCACAGAGCTGTGGATCAAGCTCTTCCTAGGACTGAACCACCTTTGGTCCTATCCCAGTTTTCCTGACAGAGGGATACAGATCACATCGAGCTTTCAGAAAAGAAAGCTGTGAACCAGTTCAGGCTGAGACTTCCCTCAAATAGTCCAAGGTCCCACATGTACCAAATGACCCATAGATTCCAGGAGACAACTGCTTCCAAAAGAGTGATAAATTAGAATTGGCAGGGAATAGAAAAGACGAATTCTTGGATCCCTGTTTCCAAGCTCTCACAAATTACTCATAAGATAAAGTATATTCGAGTCACATTATACTCTAATGGTCAACTTGAATGCCTACTACTTTCATAATGTAATACATAATACAAATCAACATAGTTATTCTTTGGTTAAATCAGAATTTAATTGATAGTCAACAGAGTAAAATTGTTTATTCTTCTTTCATCTGCTTTTCTACTAACATACTTTATAAATCAAAGAAAATAACAAAAGTATTTACTCCAATTTATTTATATATCATATTCTAATGATTTCTCTAAGTAATATCATTGGAATCTGAAACTCTATTTTTCTTGGTTGGTTGATTCTATAGTTTAATTTTATTTTTCCCCTCAACTGTTTCATAAAACTACTATTCTTGTTGTAACATACATCTCAAATTTTCAGATAGACTTTGCTTTGTTTCAAAGCTACTAATCAATCATTAATGTTTTAATGCATTAATATTAACATATTATTGAAACTATTAATGAGAATGATATATTTATTATTTATGAGTGATCTAAATCCTTGGTCCTATGTAGAGTCTCCAACCTTTTAAATATTGAACTTGTAAATAAATTATATAGATGGTAGAAAGTAGTATTTCTCCTGATTCATATAAAGCAACATTTAAACCCACTCTTTCTACTGCAAATGATATATTCTATGAGCATTACATTGATCAACTAATAAATTTTAAGTGTTATGACCCACCTGAGCTAAACTAGAAATAGGACATTTTTATCAGATAAATATCATCAAAATATTGCCCTATAAAAATAGAAATACAAGAAGATGAGAACAATACTTTTTCAAAATCTGAAATCAAGTGAAAAATCATAATAAACTTGAGAAAAATTTAACCCAGTGTTTGATGATGTACATAACTCATAAGAATTCCTTGTTTTCATATTTATCCAAGCTTTTTACATCTCTATTCAGGGTAGGAACTTACCATCATCATGTCATGAAGCATTTATCACATGTTGTCACAGAGTTGCTCCAGTCGTGTCTGACTCTTTACTACCCCAGGAACTGCAGCCACCCAGGCGCCTCTGTCAATGGGGTTCCCCAGGCAAGAATACTGGAGTGTGTTGCCATTCCCTCCTCCAGGGGATCTTCCAAACCCAGGGATCGAACCTGAGTCTCTTATGTCTCCTGCATTGGCAGGCACATTTTTTTACCACTAACCCCATCTATAATGAGGCAGAGCACAAAAAAATATAGGATTGTACATGAGGTGGTATGCTAAAATGACATCAATCCTCAAGGGCAAGGGCTCAGGACTATTAAGACTTATTTTCTCTTTTCATACAGCCTGGAGCATCTCAAGTTGTCAGTGAGTCATACAATACGCACTCTTTCAGGAACTCGGGCTAGTAGTGACCACACTACCTTTAACACCAATTATGACTCTTTTGGCAGATATATGAAAAAAAATCATGGTGGAGCACTCATGAAAATGACTACAACTTAGGTCTGGAAGAGACATATTTAAACTTCCACTCCATTCCTAGGAACTCTGTTTCAAAGTCACACTTAACTGCCAGAGCAGCTGAGAATTTAATCGAACTCAGTTACTAGGAGTAAAGGAAAAATGGAACTTTGGTGGTTAAGCTAGGAGATTCTGCCCCACACTGGGAGTCATGAACACTAGGTGTTTACAATCAAGGAAGACAGAACCCAGCAATACAAAGCAGCATATGTTGAGCAATAATTTAACGTTATAGACAATAAATACTACAGGCATCCGGAGGGAGAGAAAAAACATCAAAGTCAAAGCTTCGTTGAAAAAAAAAAAGCATGTCATCTAAAGGAGGCTAGATGGCTTTTCAACAAAGTGCTGGGGGATGGGGCACTGCATTCCACAATCATAGGAAATGATTAATGTTTGTATCAATAAAGGGGAGGTACAGCAGTAAGGTAGAACTTTAGAGACAAATGGTCCTGAGATCAAATACCAACTCTTCCTAGCTGTGTGACCTTGAGGACGTCATCTGACCTCTCTGATTCTGGCAAGTCTGGACAAACTACATAATCTTCTCTAATCTTCGTATCAACATATATCGAGCTGTAGCCACAGGATAAAACAAGAGTATTCTCTTTAATCAAAAAAGAGAGGGATTAGAATATCTGTCTTTTAATAAGAATTACAAGAGATACTTTTAACCTGGCAGTTTGGGAAACATTGAGAATACATAATCCTCAGTTATTTTTTATTTGTTTTTGGAAAGACAGCTTGGTAGAGCGATCGAAATAGAAACTTTGAACTCAGTTTGAATCCCGATTCTGCCACTTGCTGGCGATAAGCTCTTTAGCCTATTAAACAGTGCTGATTCCTACCTTACAAAACAGTTCAATGGGGTGGTTTCCTCTTTTCTCCCCGACCACTTACATTTATTCTTTTTTTACTTTTTTCCCCTTCATCTAAAAATGTTACCGCTCCTCAGGATCAGTTCATCTTTTTACTTCTCCCTGCATACACTCATTCTGTCCTATCCTGTAAAATTCTAGCTCTGTGTTTTTACTTCCCAAATACATGTCCAGCTCAGCCTTCTGATATCTGACATGCAGATTCATAGGCAACTGTCTTATTAGTATTTCACCGAGAGCCCAGAGACATGTCAAATGAATGTTTTTGAAAAAGGATTCTCAATTTCTTCCTCTTCCACCCCAATTATATGCATAAACATGCACAGTCTTCCCCAGTCTTCTCCACATGAGCATGTGTCATCATCATCTGATCTATTAACTATTCACTTCCAGTTACCCCAGTCCCTTCTGGTTTCCCCATTTACCCCTACACATAAAAATCAACCTGTCACCAAAATGTGTCTTAAGTCTGTCTGGTTCTCCCCATGTTTACAGCCATCAGCCTAGACCAAGCCACCACCAGCATACCTTTTCTGATCAATTAAAATAGACTCTGAACTAAAATACAAAATAGTCTCCTTCTTGTATCCATTCTCCACAGTTTTCAAAGTGAACTTTCTAGACATGAAAGGAAGCATGTCACTCTCTTGCTTAATACCCTTCCATAGCTTCCCATTATCCCGCCAGCACAGTTCAAACTCCATATCCTACAAAACCCTGAAATAATGTGACTTCTCCTTAGTTTTATCCATGCACATTCTGTCCTGTTCTCCTGCCTTACAGCTCCCCGTGATGTCTTTCCTGTTCTCTCAGAAAACAAGGTCATTCCTGTCTAAGGGGTCTTGAGTTTTGTATTATATCCTCTTTTTTGCTTAACTGGATCCTCCATTTCCTTCAGATCACAATTGGGATATGAAACCCTCAGAAAATTTCCTCTGATCTCCAATCCAAAGTACTCAACCATACATTAGAGGTTTGCTTTTAACTTACAGCGCTGTCACAATTAGTGATTATATACCCACATGTTTATTTATTCATCTTCTGTCTCCTTCCTTTGTGTAATTCATTTTATCAATATATATCAAGTATGTGCATACTGTCTAGCATGTTACAGGTGCCCCAAACATATATATGTAATGTATATGAATCCAATGGATAGTTAAAACAATTCTCTTTCCCCACCACCTACAGTACAGTAGAGTGACAAAATTGAAAACACCCAAACCTGGATTCTAATTTTGGCTTCACTTTCAAGTCATGCTACTATTTTAAAATATGGTACATTAATAGAAAATCTGAGATAATATAAAGCCAACAGATGAGGAGAAAACTGCCATTGAAAAGATGCCTTATTACTCCTGGTATCCAAGAGGAGGCGTAAGACATGCCGCAGGGCGCTACCCTGGAAAGCATCAGGGTTGGTTACAAGGGACAGAACCTGAAGGCAGGAGACTTATTGTGGTTTCTTTAGGAAGGAATGGGTGAGGCAGGGTAAGCAGGCTTAGCATTGGCTAGTTTGAATAATTTCAGCAGACCCTGGAGCATAGGAGCCACCTCTAGCTGTCTGGCACTGGCTCTGGGGAGATCAGGTCAGCTGGATGGTGGCTCAGAGTGCAAGCGCCTGACAGATGTGGAATTTGGGGGTTGGGCTCTAGGTGGGTGGCTTCTATTTGCAAAGGGGACCTACAGGTGAGTTATTTACTCTCCCTAGGAACTGGAAACCTTTGGAGGGGGCCCCTCCACAGGCTTCATGGCCTCAGCTGTCAGAGAATCAGAAATACAGAAAATCAAAGACATGTTTAATACAGCTACCTTGGTGGGCAGGCCATTTGACCTCACTGAATCTCAGATTTCACAAATGGAGATAACAAACTTCTTTTCTCAACCTCAAAACAGATGCAAAGGTACATGAAAAATATCAAATCCATTTAGGAAGATATTTTGTTATTTTATAAAGAACAGCCCATCAAGAACACATGAGAGCTGGATTTTCTTTCCATATTATTGATGTTTTTTATTCACATTTGTACCATGCTCCTATATCCCCTTGGGAAATATATAGTCTATTTATCTGACAGCAATGCGGGAGACCTGGGTTCGATTCCTGGGTTGGGAAGGTTCCCTGGAGAAGGGAACAGCAACTCCAGTATTCTGGCCTGGAGAATTTCATGGACAGAGGAGCCTGGCAGCCTATAGCCCATGGGGTTGCAAAGAATCAGACACGACTGACCGACTTTATCACTTCTGTGAGAGAGTTGACAAGAGCAGGAAGAGAGGGGTCACTTTGAAGCCAAAGAGGAAAATGACGCGAAACAGATCTGGTCTCATTAACATCATCCTTCAAACATCTGAGCTAAGCATCACTGTCATGACCCAAATGCATGTGAGGAAGGTCCAGACTCCACATATATGTGTGTGTGTGTGTGTGTTTGTGTGTGTGTGTGTGGGGTAACTCTGTGAAAGCATGTCCATATTCACCACGGCAATTCACTATAAAAAGTGAATGAAAGATCAAATAAAACAATAAGAAACAGGAGTAGGTAAATCTTCTAATTATTTGAAGCAAGAGAATATTTCTACTAAAAATAACTCTTAGACACTGGAAAGATCATAAATATTTATGTAAGAGTTAAGTGCAGAAGGAGACCTTCAATCCATCAGCTCCTCCTTTTCATTTCTTCACTCTCTTCTTTTTGAAGCTCAGATTCCATGGTAATCACTACATTGAATGTCTGGTCTCAAGAAAATGGGTAAATCTCTCTCAGACCACTTCTATTTTCCCTACAGATTAGGGAGGCCTTCATCTTCTGAAAGGGCAGTGGAAGGTGATGAAGGATTTGAACTCCAAGGGGAAGGGGAAAGTCAGAAATAGGCATTGCTACGAGACAGAGAATGAGTTGTTAAGATTGCTGGTTTTATAGAGGACCTAATTGGTTGTATTGTGCGTTACTAATGTTCTTGTAGATTCCTAACTTTCCTTTTGCCTCCAACTTTGGGTGAGTTCAACTGTCTCCCTTGAATATTGATGAAATTATACAAGATTGGAATTTCTAAAAAAGAAACAGAGAGAGAGACCTTCACTGAGGCCTCCCTATACCTAGAAATGCTGTTAAGTCTGTCTGGGTAATTCAGATTTCCTCTAAACTTTCCACACATGCCTACTGCAAATGTTCCCCTCCTCTCTCCCACTCTGCATTCAGTAGACGAATCTGTAGAGAAAACGGAAACTCTCAAATGGGAATATGTCCACTTCCCTGAGACCAAGCATATAAGCCTTCTTCATCTGCATCCATTCTTTTCTTTCTACTTTGGACAAGAACGTGCTTCCATCCAAGACCAATCTAATTCATTCTTAGCAACATACACTATTATTCTTATAATTCACCTTCTCCCTCACTTGCAGTTCCTCTAAACTGTTAAATGCTCTCAATTTGTCCCATTAAAACAAATAAGAAATAAAGTGAAAATCCCTCAACTTTTCAACCCCATTTGGTAATGCACTCTCTTTCTCATAGCCATATTTTTCAAGACACACATCAAAACCCTGTATTTCAATTTCTCATTTTTCCAAGCATTGTTCAATAACTGTCAGTCTGGTTTTCTGCTTATTTATTTCCCAGCACTATTTTTCCAAGGATCACCCATGATCTCCACGTCATTAAAACCTATTGATTTTGCCTAATCTTCCTCTTACCTCACTTATAATCAACATTCAAATTTCTTAAGTACTCCCTTGTAAGTAAAATAATCATTTGGGGGGGATTTCCTGATAAATGATCTCCAGATTTTTTTTCCTACCTCTGTGACAGTCTTTTCAAGTTTTCAAATTTTCAAGTTTGTTCTCTTCTATCTAAGCCAGTAAATACGAGTTCTTTAAGACTCAGCCTTGAGTTCATACATTTTCTCACTCAATATTTTACCCCTGGGAGATCTTATTTATAGCTGCAGCTTTAATTACTGTTCATTTTCAGATGATTCATAAATACTTCTATTTCATCCTAAGCTTCTTTTCTTAGCTACAGACCTGCTTATCCAAATGTGAACTTGTGATTCCTCTTAAATAACTCATGGAAATATCAAAGTAAGCAAGGTGGAAACCAAGTCTCTTGATTTTCTTCCCTGAAACTCTCTCCTAGAGTTTACCATTACAGTAAATGGCTCACGATTCAGCCAGTTGTACAAACCAGAAATTGAAGAGTCATCATGTGTTTCCATCATACCTTTCTTCATCAGGACCTGTGAGTTTTATCTTATATATCTCTTTAATCTACAAATTCCTCTTTATCTTATCACTCTCATCTAAGCAGCCACCATCTTTAACTTGACTACTCCAACAGTACATTCATTCATGTACTTGCATCTACTCTGGCCCCTCTTTAAGTCCCAGAGTAACACCACCACCCTAATCTGACTAACCCTGGTTAAGACTCTTGGGTGGCTTTCTATCACCCTCAGGGTGAAGACATGGATTCTTTCACGTGGTCCCGCCATGACCTGTCCCATGACTACTGCTGGCCACCCAGTATGGCTTCCCTCGTGGCTCAGATGGTAAAGCGTCTGCCCGCAACGTGGGCGACCCCAGTTCGATCCCTGGGTTGAGAAGATCCCCTGGAGAAGAAAATGGCAACCCACTCCAGTACTCTTGCCTGGAGAATCCCCATGGACAGAGGAACCTAGTAGGTTACAGTCCATGGGGTCTCAGAGAGTTGGACATGACTGAGCGACTTCACTTTCTTTTTTTCTGCTCTTGGCCCCCACGTTACTCTACCTTCTTCACTGGCCCCTGGGTTACCTCCAGGCCATGTGCTCACCTTTCTCTCTCACACAATCTGTGTCTCACATATGCTAATCCCTTTTCCTAGAGTCATCTTCCTTCCTCATATTGCCTGAATAGTTTCTCTTCATTCCTTGGGATCTCAGTTCAAGTATCACATCTTTAGAAAAACTTTCCATAACCTTTTGGACTAAGTAAAAAACACTACCACTACCATTTTACAGTTTTACAGTACTGTGTCTTCTCAAAATCCCTCTTTGGTAGATTTTATTTGATTAATGTTTCTTTTTTCCCCCATTACTGTATAAGTTGCACATGGACAGCAATCGTGTCCGTATTTCTCCCTATTTTATCACTAGAATTTAGCATAGTGTTACAACATTTAGCTTCATACTTGATATTTGTACACTCATTTAACAAATATCCTTTGTATTTGTATTATAAAGTGATATACATAAATACAAGTTCAGTTCATTCCAATTACTCAGCCATCTGCGACTCTTTGCGACCCCATGGACTGCAGTACACCAGGCCTCCCTGTCCATCACCAACTCCCGGAATTTACTCAAACTCATGTCCATCGAGTCAGTGATGCCATCCAACCATCTCATCCTCTGTCATCCCCTTCTCCTCTTGCCCTTGGTCTTTCCCAGCATCAGGATCTTTTCAAAGGAGTCAGCTCTTTGCATCAGGTGGCCAAAGTATTGGAGTTTCAGTTTCAGCATCAGTCCTTCCAATGAATATTCAGGACTGATTTCCTTTAGGATGGACTGGTTGGATCTCCTTGCAGTCCAAGGGACCCTCAAGAGTCTCCTCCAACACCACAGTTCAAAAGCATCAATTCTTCGGTGCTCAGCTTTCTTTATAGTCCAACTCTCACATCCATACATGACTACTGGAAAAACCGTAACTTTGACTAGATGGACCTTTGCTGGCAAAGTAATGTCTCTGCTTTTTAATATTCTGTCTATTAAGTGATTATACTTAAGAAATTATAATTAAAAAATCAGTGCAAATTTGAGATAGGACAAATTAACCCTTTTCAGAAACACTCGCCACACACTATGAAAATATTAGTGAAATTCCTCTAAGATTCTATAATCTTATTCTAATTGTTAAATGCTACATTGCCCTGCAACTCTAATCTCATATCATCAAGATTCTGCATCTGCAGTTGGATTAGAAAAATCTACATTGTCTTATCCATGATTATTTACTGGATTTTTTACTTTACAACTCTGTATGATGACTTGCAATCTCAAAGCAAAGGATTATCTGCTTTTTATCTGTAATCACAACTGAGGATGCGACAGCAGAAATGCCAGCCATTATTGTTAAGGCTTATTTTTCTTTATCTTAAAGGCTAAGTGTGTTTATTTTGCTTCTATTGTAAAATAGTTCTACTTTTTTCATTGATCACTTACCAAGGGGTGATCACTCAAAGAACTAAATTTACAGATAAAATCTGCCACTTGCCAGAGTCTTTCAATCTGTCTCCATTCTGAAATGATTGATCCCCCTCGCTTATGGTATATACACACGTACACCTAAGGATCAGATTGCCAGTAGCACAACTGTTAATGTTTGTGTGTTTAATTTCAACAGTAGGCACTAGACTTTTTTCCTCTTAAGTGTAAACCTCAAATCATATTCATTTCCATTTATTAATTTATTATTTATCCTTATAATTAATCAAGAAATAATTTATCAATCTCCATTTCCTGCCAAGGTCTATAATATCTGACAATATAAATATTCTTACACTGATATTCCATAAAACCATAAACATATTAAAAGAACTGGACAAAAATACACCACTTCTATGTACTTTAGTAATCACATGTTGTAGACATTGGGAATTCCAACAGTTAAGAGAGGTACTTACTAAGAAAAAAGTCTACAAAGTGCACGTGCTTTGTGCTTAGTCACTCAGTCGTGTCTGACTCTTTGTGACTCAATGGACTGTAGCCCGCCAGCCTCCTCTGTCCATGGGGATTCTCCAGGCATGAATATGGGAATGGGTTGCCATGCCCTCCTCCAGGGGATCTTCCCAACCCAGGGATCGAACCCAGGTCTCCCACACTGCAGGTGGATTCTTTACAGTCTGAGCCATGAACGAAGCCCCAAGAATACTGGAGTGGGTAGCCTATCCCCTCTCCAGGGAATCTTCCCAACTCAGGAATCAAACCGGGGTCTCCTGCATTGCAGGCAGATTCTTTACCAGCTGAGCTACCAGGGAAGCCCCACACAAAGTACATAATAAAACAAAAAACGAAGTCATTATTGTTAGAACTAAAGATTATTGTCTTTGCCATCTCACATTTGCTAATAAAAGACGTACTCTAAGAAGATGAGAGTGTAGGTGATAGATGGGAAAGTTTCTCAAAATTCTGAGAAGAAAGTAAGTTCTGGAAATATACAGCACCATGAGCAGAATGCCTAATAGATGAGAACAGTATATGTGGTTCAAAAAGTATGGAAAGTGATCCTTAATGAAGGGTTAGCTAATCACGGAGTAATCAAGGAAACATTCTATCTCAAGGGGAACCCTAAGAAACTGAGGATTGGAATAAGGCAGAAAGAGCCAATTTTCATCCTTTTACTGAAGACTGATGCCATCAATAAAAATGTAATACTCATAATGGCTAATTTAACTGATCTGATTGTTGACTGTGATAACAGGTACATTTACTCTCTAAAAAAAGTTAGGGTTTCTAGGAACTTTTATAAGTATGTCATTAATTAGGACTATGAATTGTTAATGCAGCATTTGCTAAGCATCTAGGAAGAATTAACCCAGTTGCAAAGGGGATTAATTAAAAGTTTAGGCATTGGAATGATCTAGCTGAAGACTGCTGAGACAGAAGTAAAAGATAGTTTATATCATTTCCATTTTGTACCTGGAAGTGTTGAGCCCAAGGAGAGTTAATTATCTTCCCTGGAGGACACCAGAGAACAGGAACAGAAGAGGCATGTGACTTCTGCTCTTTGCTATTTTAAGAAATTTAAGGCAAGCTGGACACCTTGAGATAATCTTTCATGTTTTGTTTCATTCTAGGTTTCTTGAGTTTTTAAAACTAAGCTGGAGAGTTATTCACTCTTTTTTTTTTTTTTTTGGTTTAAACACAAATATATTTTATTGAAGTTATGGCAAGAATTAAGAGATCTCCAGACATGTTTTTGCACATACCATTGTCAACTAACCTAGTTTCAGATCACTCTTAAATACAATTCTCCAACTCTCTTTAGCTTCAGACTCATTTATACAGCTAACTGCCTAATTGATACCTCTACTTGAACATCCTACAGGGAATTCTACCTTAAGATAATGAAAATGTAACTGTCCCCCCAAATACATGGACACGTGCACAAATATACACACACACACACACACCTGCAAAACCTTTTTTACTTCTACTTTATCAATAGTTCACTACATCTACTCCCGTCACTTGGACTAGAAATCTGAGTCACCTTTGGCTCCTTTTTCCCAACACCCATTTATTCTTCTGGGTTTCCCGATTTTTCCATCTGAAATCAGGGCAGGGAAACATATAGAAAGAACCTGACCTACAGCCCATAACACAAGGCAATCCACAAGTCAGGGGTTTCCCTAACAAGGATCCTCTAATGTCTAAAATTATAATGGATATACATGGTAAGTGGCTCAATTTAATCTTCATACTACTATACCCATAAATCAAAGTGGCCAGATGCCTTGAAATGCTCACAAGTATATTCAAGGGAGCAGCAATCTGACAGAGTTAGGTGCTAAGAAACTTTATAAATTTCTACTTAAGTTTCCTAAATTTACACTTCTATTTATGCTCATTTATGTTTTCCTTCTTGGTAAAATTACACGACAGCTATTTACATAATGCTTAAACATCTAGCCAGCTATTTCCACATAACCAATTATTTCATTTAATTAAATGCTTTCAAACTGCTGTAACCAGCCAAGTCATTGACCAAGCTTGCTTACAAGTGAATTCCTTGGACACCAACATAGAACAATACCATTAGTAAAAACACTTTAACAAGCAAAATGCTCCAATAGACTGGGCAGCTGGTGATTATGCACTCAAACAGACTTGAGAAACTGCGGCTTGAATTTAGTTATAAAATCTTAAAATATTTCAAAAAATTAAGCCAGCCAATTAGAATCATTTTTAAAATCATTTTCCAAAATCTGACTCAGTATGTGTTGCTGTTCCCTTTTTAGATAGATAAGACATAGTTGTTCATTTTAGAAAATTAGAAAGCTCCAGCAAAGAATAGAAGAGAACCCCCTGTTAACACCATGGGGTTTATGTCTGAGCAACGTCAGAGGGGCTTTAGTCTGAGCTACATCTACTCCAGAAAAGTAGGTCTGTGAGGTGTGTGTGTGTGTGTATTTATATGTGTTTAGTGCTAACATCGAATAATGTTCAAAACAGATTAAAAGCAATATATATCCACTCCTAAGTAGTTGCCCCAGTGAAACAAAACCCTACGCTCCCACAAAAATCTACCCATGAAATGTTGATAGCAGCTTTGTTCTTAATCACCAAAACTGTAAACCACCCAGATGCCCTTCATCTGAGAAATGGATAAAGAAACTGTGGGACATCCATAAAAGGAAATACTATTTAGCAATAAAAAGAACCAAACTGTCAGTACATACAACACAGATGAATCTCAAATACATTTCGTTAAGTGGAAGAGGTCACACTGAAAAGGTTATGTACTGTATGATTCCATTTATATGATATTCTGGAAAAAGCAAGACCCTAGGGAGGAAAACAGATTAGTGAGCACCAGAAGTTAACTGCTGAGAGAAGATCTGATCACAAGAGATAGAGTGGGGGAATGTTTGCGGGGTGAAGTAGAGACAGATTCTTCTGTACTTTATGTTGTTTAAAAGACTCTAGGCATATTGGAAATACATAGAACTTAACAACAAAAGGAATGAATTTTATCATATGAAAATATAAAATATATTATGCAAAAGCCTGTATATTATAGGTTTCTCCTTTGGGTTTTTTTGTGTTTTTTTTTTGGTCTGGTGTATATACACACACACACACAATGACATCCATAGTATACATCATAAAACACAAAATTATGTACCATTTCTGGCGGTACATAAACAAGAAACCCATCAGAATGGTCATCCCTACAGAAGAAGATTAGAGGTCCCAAGGTGGAAGTCTTGATTTTCATTATTTATAATGTTAATATTGTTTCAATATTAACACTGTAAACAATGAAAAGGCAGAGGGAGAAGAGGGACACAGAGGATGAGATGGTTATGTAGCATCACCAACTCAACGGACAAGAAAAACTCTGGGAGATAGTGGAAGACGGGGAAATCTGGCGTGCTGCAGTCCATGGGGTTGCAAGGAGTCAGACATGACTTAGCTACTGAAAACAATTGGCATATAACTTTTCACAATTAAAGGAATACCAAACTAAAAGAAAATATAAACATTTTGATGTTGCAATAGACACTTTTTAGGTAAATTTTCCTTTCTGACCACACAAACTAAATATCCTCTTTCCCTGAATATGGGTACAATTAGGTTATGGAGAAGTCTGACAGTTACTTGGTGACAGAAGCTGTCTGAACACTGCAGTGACACGCTCTCCCTGTCCACGGGAGATTTTAAGAGTTACTCCCTGGTGAACAGTACAAGCCAGAAATCAATGAAGGTAGAAGCAGCAGGTTGTTCCCTGGTGGAACATGGCCTGACTCTCGTCAACGGCAGTCAGCACACTCTGGAAGTAAAAAAGATTCAGAAAAATAAGCAGTTCAGTGCACAGGATGCCTGGTGTGGTTTCTGGTCAAAATCGGAAAGCGGGCATTGCAGGCAGATTCCTTCCTGCCTGAGCCACGAGGGAAGACCGTGGAGCGGGGAGCCTATCCCCTCTCCAGGGGATCTTCCTGACCCAGGAATCAAACTGGGGTCTCCTGCATTGCAGGCGGATTCTTTACCAGCTGAGCTACCAGGGAAGCCCGTATATATGAGGATGTTACTAAATTTTCCATTCAAACTGGCTTCCTCCTCCAGGGTTGCACAAGATTCAGGGGAAAAGTGACTACCTCACTGATGACACGTCTCAGACACCCAGGAGGTTTTGTCATGTTTTAAAGAGACGGTTCTAGAACGGCACCTAATAAAAAGTAACACAAAGACTGGGATTTTTAAAATCTGTATGTTTACATGTATGCATATCTGAATAAGTATATATTTCTGAGTTATTCTATGCTTCCTGGATTGGTAGTCTATGAAATATTTCACTGGGAAATTTCTGTTTCATTCTACCTAAATTTTCATAAAGGGAAACTACGTTTATAGAGCAGGTATATAAGAAAACAGCTAAAAAAAAAAAAAAGAAAACAGCTGTTCGATCCACCATGAAAAGGGTGCTATTTTTGTTCAAGAACACATCTCTATCATCTCAGCTGCTTTTTCATTTTTTAAAATGACATCTTAACTAATAAAAATAAATGGAAAAAAAATTTTTAATAAATAAAATAAAATGACATCTTAAATCACAAATGTTGATTTCCATTAAGGACAATTTTTGTTTTTTATGTTTAGTGCATTTTAAATAAAATTTAATAAAGATTTTCCTACATCAAGCTTACAAAGATATTCCCCAGTGTTTTCTTTCAGAAAACATTATAATTTTAGATTTTATGTTGAGCACTATCTAATTTGTTGGTATAGAGTTGTTCATATTACTTTACTATTGTTTTAATGTATATGAGATTTATACGGATATTTTCTTTCATTTCTGATATTAGCTATTTGTGTCCTCTTTCATTAGTTAGTATGACTAGAAGCTTACCAATTTTATTGATATTTTCAAAGAACCAGCTTTTGGTTTTATTGATTTTATCGACTTCTCTATTGATTTCCCTTTTTCAATTCCACTGATAACTATTCAGTGGAATTGGAATTGGATAACTATTTCAATTCTTATTATTTCTTTTTTCTACTTTGGAGTTAATTTGCTCTCCTTTTAATGATTCTAGATTTTTTTTGATATATGTATTCAATGCTATAAATTCCCCTCTAAGCACTGCTTTAATTGCATCTCACAAATACTGACAAGTTAACTTTCATTTTTATTTACAACAAAATATTTCTAAAGTCTCTTGAGATCTCTTTGATTCAAGTGTTATTTAAAAGTGTGTTGTTTAACTGCCAAATTTTCCCCAGAATCTTTCTATTATCAATTTCTGCTTTAATTTCAATGCTGTTTGAGAGCAGGCAGTGAATGGTTTCTATTTTTTCAAATGTGTTAAGGTAAGTTTATGGCCCAGAATGTGGTCTATTTTGATCAATGTTCCATTTGAGCTTGAGAAGAATGTATAATCTGCTGTTGTTGGAAGTAGGGTATTAGTGTCTATTATATCCAGTTGACTGACAATATTGTTGAAATAAGCTATGTCCTTACTGATAGCTCAGTTGGTAAAGAATCCACCTGCAATGAAGGAGACCCCAGTTTGACTCCTGGGTCGGGATGATCGGCTGAAGAAGGGATAGGCTACCCCCTCCAGTATTCTTGAGCTTCCCTTGTGGCTCAGCTGGTAAAGAATCACCTGCAATGTGGGAGACCTGGGTTCAATATCTGTCTTGGGAAGTTCCTGGAGAAGGGAAAGGCTACCCACTCCAGTATTCTGGCCTAGAGAATTCCATGGACTGTATAGTCCATGGGGTCACAAAGAGTCAGACATGACTGAACGACTTTCACTTTCACTTTTACTGATTTTCTACATGTTGGATTTATATCTGAAAAAAAAAGGGGGGTTGACATCTCTAGCAATAATAATGAATCCATTCCTCCTTGCAGTTCTATTCATTTTTTTATTCACATATTTTGATATTTTTAGGCACATACATGTTAAGTTGCCTTATATCTTCTTGGGGAATTAACCACTTTATTATTATGCAATTCCCTTCTTTATCCCTAATAATTTTCCTCTCTTTGAAGTTGGCTCTGTCCAAAATTTATATAGCTACTCTCTCTATAACTTCACATATATTCATTTCTATACATATACACATATGAATTCATTCATACAATCAGGAAATATACTCTTCATGTGACTCTAATTCTTGGAAGAATCGATGCATTTGAACTGTGGTGTTGAAGAAGACTTGAGAGTCCCTTGAACTGCAAGAAGATCAAACCAGTCAATCCTAAAGGAAATCAGTCCTGAATATTCATTGGAAGGACTGATGCTGAAGCTGAAACTCCAATACTTTGGCCACCTGATGCGAAAAGCTGACTCACTGGAAAAGACCCTGATGCTGGGAAAGACTGAAGGCTGGAGGAGAAGGGGATGACAGAGGATGAGATGGTTGGATGGCATCACTGACTCGATGGACATGAGTCTGAGCAAACTGCGTGTTGGTGATGGACAGGGAGGCCTGGTATGCTACAGTCCATGGGGTTGCAAAGAGTTGGACATGACTGAGCGACTGAACTGAATTCGTAGAAATTTGTTGAGATTCGCTTTATAACTCAGTCTGTGGTCAATTTTTATAAATATATTGTGCAGAGGGGAGGTAAGTGCATTCTGCAGTTACCAAGTGGAATATTAGGTTAATTTTTATAATTTTGCTCTTCAA
Organism: Cervus canadensis; assembly: GCF_019320065.1. Classification (NCBI taxonomy): domain Eukaryota; kingdom Metazoa; phylum Chordata; class Mammalia; order Artiodactyla; family Cervidae; genus Cervus; species Cervus canadensis. The sequence goes on from NC_057408.1 coordinate 8,674,944, forward strand.
ATAAGTTTACATCTTTTATCTATTGAAAGTAGAGTGTTGAAAATATCCCATAATTGATTTACTTCTGTTTTTGCTCTGTATAAAATTATAAGAGCATGTTGTTAAGCACATACAAATATAGAGTTGTATTTTCCTGATAATCTACCCAATAACAGAATGATATTTTCATCAGATTCATTTCCTTAAATTTGGTGTACGGCTTTCTCTTTTTTCTCCTGGATTTTAGACGGGACCACTTGTTCCAAAACCATTTAAGATCGCTGAAGAACTACTGAGGGAAGACGGTGTGAGGCCATATGCTGATGATAACATACAGCTAACAACCATCTCAATGACATGCTTCATCCTTTCATTATTTCTCACTGTGTAACAAACTACAGTAAGACACAGTAGCATAAAAGAAGAAGCATGCTATTAATTACAACAGATCATCCGTGCAATCGTCCTGACCTTGGCCAGGCTCACCCATGCATCTGCTGTCGGCTGGCTGACGGTCTGTGAGCTACTTAGTCTTGAAGATGATCAGGTCTTCACTCCATGGGGTTCTCATTCTCCAGCAGGCTTGCTGTGCCCGTGGCAGAAGCTCAAAGAGAAGTCTGAAATAGTGCCAGGCCTCTTGAGGCCGATGCTTGGAACTGGCACAGCATCATCTCTATTGAATGTATTGGCCCAATCTAGTTACAAGGCCAGACTAAACAAGAGCTGGAGAAATAGAACTCCTTCTGATTGGAGGAACAGCAAAATCACATTGCAAAGGGTGTGGATGGAGGGAGCGATCAAGACTTTGGGACATTTTTACAGTCTATCGCATACCTGAATCTTTTGGGGCCTGCTGTGTAACAGGAAAGGAAGGGGCCAAAATGATTCCTTTCCTTTTATTCTTACTTGTAAAATGAAACCACATCTAAATGACTCCTGAAACTAAGCATAATGTGAATTAGAGAAAACTATAGAGAAAATAGGCAAAAGAGGATGGAGAGGTAATCTCAAACCTTTATTTTTTCACAAAGTTAATTCTAGGAATGATTTGCTAACTTTCCTGGTACATAACATTTATTTTTTATAAATATTTTTTAAAATGTATTTATTTATTTTTATTTTTTGCTGTTCTGGGTCTTTGTGGCTGCACATGGGCTTTCCCTAGTTACAGCAAGCAGGGGCTACTCTCTGGTTGCAGGGCCCCGACTTATTGTGGCGGCTTCTCCTGTTGCAGAGCACAGGCTCATCAATGAGCTGAGGCCATCAAGGGCTGCCTTACATTGAACCTGGACCAGCTCCTGTGTTCCCTGCGGACCATGCCAGAAACTCAAATATAAATGCAGTCCCAGAATATGAAGGTATCTAGGCTTTCTGTTTAAGCATAAGCATAAAAGAATTAAGTAGAATCTTGACTCTTTTAGTGCCCTACCAAAAAAAAAAAAAAAAACCTTACCTTTGCTGTGGACTTCCACCTCTAAATCTCTAATTACCTTTAAATGACTGATTATGGTTCAGTCATCCAGGGATTTATCTAAATCCTTCTTTAACCCACTTAAATTTTCAGCCAGTGCAATCTCTTGGGAGTATCAAGTTTCATATATGTTTTGAGAGTTCCCAACCCTTTAAGATGTAATTATGTTCCCTTAAGTGAAAAGAAAAAGCATTTTCTACTTATGGGTTTCAAATCCATCTAGAAAAAAGACTGCAGCCTTCTCGCTTGTGTTAAAGTCAAAAAGGAAAACTAAAAATATTGTGTCTGTGTATCTAGAGGCTTTTTATTCTGTAACATAAATTAAGATTAAGATGACTTTCTTCTTAAAATTCTTTATGAACTTTACTTTTTATCCATATTCTAATAAAGTTGGTAAAACTTTCTTTTCTTTCTCTAAAAAAGCAAAATTGCTTATCACTGGGTTTTCCCTCTGGTCCCTCAGCGCAGGTACATGAAAATGATGCATCAAGTTACCATTTTATAATTGCACTTTTATTTCTCTTTTAGAGCCATTTCCCATTTTTTTTCCTATTGAAAATGTTCAAGGGAAAAAAACCTCATAACTTCCTCACTTCCTGTGGGAGATAATGGCTGCTAAGGATAGTAACCAGTAGAACATGCACTGTATGGTATAATAATTCTCCACAGTTTCCAGAATGGAACAACTTCATAGTCAAGTATTTGAACTACAGAGTTTAAATGGTGAAAATTAAATAAAAATAAATTCCTGAACAGCTGACTATTGTTGTTAAGAGTGGAGATTTATCTGTATGATCCTATATATCTCCAATTGTATATAATCATATTTAGGGACTGGAATGTTTTCAAGATTTTTCTTTCATTTCTGAGTTTTGCTTAAAGTATTAGTTCTATTATCAAAATACCTGGGCTTTAGGTCATAGTGACAGACTCACAGGCACAATTCACTCATGTCTCTTAAGACTGTGAAGAAAAAAAACTATGAGTCCATCTATCTCCCCTGCTATTCTTCTCTACTATAAATTACTTTGGGATGAGGGAAAAAAGTGAGTTATAATAAATTTGAGCTGAATGAAATATCTCAGAGAGCAGAAATTTGCCAAGTATGTTTGATGAAAGTACGTTGGAAGATTCTTGTCCTGGAAATAAATCCTGTAATCTGCTACTGGTAAACCTGGCTGGGGGGTTGGGGGTGGGTGGGTGTTGAGGAGACCTCTCACCATTCCAAGCTCATATTAGAGCTCTCTCAGACTCAAAAAACATGTGCATTGCAGGCCACTGAGAATTGGGCACAACTCTTTATGACATTCCCATTCCTTACACTAGGTAAACATAGACACAATGTCTTACACTGCTCCTGAGGGAAATGATGGCAAACAAGAAAAGAAGGTAACTTTAAGTTACTGCACTGATATTTCACATTGCCTAGACTCTGAATAAATTGCCAACCCTCCACATTCTTCTAAAAATCTAAGTAACCTCTATTCTTATATGGAAGATCTATTGTCCAAAGTCCAAATGTTTGTAGGCTTGACCTAAGTTACTCTTAGAATACTGAAGATTAAGGTTGGGCTGTTTTCACTGCAAAGTGGAAATAGGAAGCACACATTTAGTTGCAAATTTAGAGAAAAAAACAAATATGATAAGTTCTTTGCTGATTATTAATTCCAAATCCAAACTAGAATGACTGATAAGTATTCATGCCATCCCTTAAAAAAAAAAAAATGAACCTTTGAAGAAAAGAGAAAAGGCCCATTCCTAAGATATTCAAAGCCATTGCTCATACCAAGGTTAGGTACTAATATTTCGGTATCACTTTTCATATAGCCATAGCTACAAGTGTTAACCTTGAATAAGAAGGCCAAGAGCACACTTTGGTATGAACGTAATGGTACAGCCACTATAGAAAACAATGTGAAAGTTCCCCCAAAAAACTAAAAAAGAGTTCGCATATGATCCTGCAATCCCACTCCTGGGCATATACCCAGAGAAAACTAATTTGAAAAGATATACACAATGGAATATTACTCAGCCATTAAAAAGAATTCATTTGAATCAGTTCTAATGAGATGGATGAAACTGGAGCCCATTATACAGAGTGAAGTTAGCCAGAAAGATAAAGACCAATACAGTATACTAACACATATATATGGAATTTTAAAAGATGATAACGATAACCCTATATGCAAAACAGAAAAAGAGACACAGATGTACAGAACAGACTTTTGGACTCTGTGGGAGAAGGCGAGGGTGGGATGCTCTGAGAGACCAACATTGAAACAAGTATACTATCAAGGGTGAAACAGATCACCAGCCCAGGTTGGATGCATGAGACAAGTGTTCAGGGCTGGTGCACTGGGAAGACCCAGAGGGATGGGATGGAGAGGGAGGTGGGAGGGGGGATCGGGATGGGGAACACATGTAAATCCATGGCTGATTCATGTCAATGTATAGCAAAAACCACTACAATATTATAAAGTAATTAGCCTCCAACTAATAAAAATAAATGAAAAAAAAAAAGAAATTCAATACACTTGAAAAAAAAAAGAAAAGATACATGCATCTCAATAGTCATAGAAACACTATTTACAATAGCCAAGATACGGAAGCAACCTAAATTTCCATTGACAGATAAGCGGATAAAGATTTATCATTTATATATAAATATACATAAAATTACTCAGTAATAAAAAAAGAATGAAATGATGCCATTTGAAGCAACAGGGATGGACCTAGAGATTACCATACTAAGTTAAGTAGACCAGAAGAAAATAAATATCATATGATATCAATTACATGTGGAATCTCAAAATATGATACAAATGAACTTATTTACAAAATAGAAGAAGATGACACAAAGGCACAGAGACAAATTCACAGTAACCAAAGGGAAAGAGAAGGGAAAAGATAAATTAGGAGTTTGGGATCAGCAGATACAGATGACGATATACAAAATAGATAAACAACAGGGTCCTCCTGCATACCACAGGGGATTATATTCAAAATCATGTAAAAAACTATGATGGAAAAAAGTGTACACACACATGTGTGTACAACTGAAGCACTTTGCTGTGTAACAGAAACTAACACAAAATTATACATCAACTATACTTCAACTGAAAAAAACAAAAATGCCAAGAATGTTTTCACATAGTTTATAGCCCTAGGCTAAAACTGACTATATTGATGGATAAGACTTCATAGCCAAGTCTACACTGTAATGAACTCACATATATCTAATGTTCCCCCTTGAGTGCCACAGTTAAGTCCAGCTGATACTTGTGGCTTTCATAACTGCTCAGAGAAGAAAAAGTCCCCCATTTGAAACTCAAACACAAAATGTGTATATATAACATCTCTTAACATTTCTTGTTTGCTGAAACACACAGGGCTAAGAAGAATGCAGTCAATGACTGCATTTCGTATTGACGTTGAAATACATCTAAAGTATGGCCCACTGACAAAAAGAACCCTTGCTAAGGCAACACTATGTGAAATGTGCTGCTTGCATGTTAATCTGCTAAGAGATGTTCTTACCTACATATTATATGACGAAAGCAAAGGAAAAAATAAGCACACAAAAAATTCATTGAGAAGCAATCAATGAGCTGTAGAATGTCACACTTTATTTACCAAACAAATTACCAACCAAATTAAGTATAAATGTATGTATTAACACACATACACATGTAAGAAGGTATAGACACATACTTACATGTGTGTGCATGTGTGTGCATATAAACACAGACAGAGGCAGAGAGAGAGAAATATCTGAAGATAGAAAGAGAAAATGTTAAACTGGTACGGATACAACTTCAGGTATGGTTAAAGGAAGTAGCTTGTCCTGGAGGATGTTTTTTCCTTTGAGAGGTTTTTTCCACCTTTTGCATTAAATATGTCAATGTCTTTATCCCTTGCCATTCTGCATCGAAATGTTCATATTCATGCATTTAAGTTAGCAGATGAATTATGGAGATTTTTGGTACCAAATATTTTTGTCTGAAACTACTTAAAGTTTGTACCTTTACAGTATTCTTCATATACTTTTCTAAAGTTCTAATTATTGGCTTCCTAATTTGGCTCTCAAGTTTGAAATTTCTATAATGAAGAAATAACTAATTCTAAAAATGCCTATCATATCACAGATATCTATTATTATATTATTTAGTTGGGACCTTTCACTACTTATAGTCAAATCTCCTTATAATATTTCAACTCATTACTCAAGCCCATGCCTGGCCAACCTGGTTATCCGACACCAAGGTCTGTCTATCTCTTTCCCCACCCACCCACCCCTTCCCTATCCAACCCTTTCACCCTCTTTTTTTTTTTCCTTCCCTTAAGCTATTGAAATGTTCTGAGAACCAAAGAAACTTGCCTAGAACAAAGAAATTATCCATTTCCAAATGCCAGATAAACAAAAGTGAAGAGTCTGATCTGTCAACATCAGGCTCTGTTTTAGGCTACCATCGTTGCCACTGAAAACTAATCTCACAAAGATTTGGAGACGATTTCTCCGAACCTGGTCTGTGAATGTTTGTTTTATTTTACTTTGAGGAACAATGACCACATTCCTTTTACTATTACAACCACTTAAGGAAGTATTCTACTTCAACTCCCAGGTATTCAACTCCTAAGTAATAATCCATACTTAATTTATATCCATAAAATGTATTCATTATTCTCCAATACTGGTCTCCACGTCAGAGCATCTGGATAGGGAAGAGATATTTTGCTTGTGAAAAACGCTGAATTACTCTTTCTTTCATGACATAGGCAGTCATAAATCGAAGTCACCAATCAGGATTTCCATTTCTTAAAAGATGAGTTCCTCTTCAATGTCGATGGGGGCCTTAGTTAGAGCCATCTTAATCTATCACAGAAGTTCATTATGACAGCAGTGAATCTCAAAAGAAAACCCATTGGTGTCTTGATCATTTTCTTTCCAGGAGGATCCTTATCCTTTGTGGGAATATATCAACTTCTTCCCCATGCCCATTTCTATACACCAAGGAAAACTGAGGAAAGCAGTGTGTGACAAACCACAAAAAGATACTCTTATGTATTTCCCCTAAAGCAATGAGTACTTACTTTAAAATTATTTTTAAATGGGATAATGCAATTGATTCTTCCCAGGATAGCACAAATCTGCTCTAAGGTGGTTTACTGTCTACAGCTCTAGACACAGAAGTAGTGAAACTAATTTTAAACTCTACCTTGCTCATCAGCATTCACTGGAGACCACTGTAGTGCTTGCCAACCATTTTCAGGTTATATTCCACATAAAAAGTGATTATATTCATTTGACACATTGGGATAAACTGGAATGGGTTTGAAAGTGTCTATACAGGGCTTCATAAAAAAAAGAAGTCACATTCTTAATACAGTGTAACAATGTAAAAAATAGAATGAAAGTGATATAAAGAGTATTAACAAGTAACTTTATATAAAACTTCTAAATAAAGAACTCCCATTTCTTGATGAGAAACTTGAACTTGCTTTCATGAAAATAGATATTTTATGATTGAGCTGGCTATTGGCAATTCCTTATCATGATTTTAATGATGATCTTTTTTTTAAATCCTTCAGAGTCACATCAAAAAAAATCTTTATTCATGTAGAGATAAAAACTTTTTTAACCATTTATCCATTTTTTTTTTCATTTATCCATTTTTATAGTTGCCTAAAAACTACCCGGTGCCCTGTGACAACCTAGAAGGATGGAATGGGGTGGGAGGTGAGAAGGAGATTCAAGAAGGAGGGGACATATGTATACCTACGGCTGATTCCCTCCAATTAAAAATAAATAAGCTTTTTAAAATATAGCAAGTTGAATTATATTTACAAAATCTAAATGCACATCCTTTTCTGTCACTGGGTAATGTAATCTTGAATTTTTATAGCAGTGCAAATGGATTTCAAACCCACATAAGCTTTTGTAAATGAGGATATTTCAAAATAATAAAGAACACTGAAGTTTGCAGAAGAGGGGTTTATTTTGAGAGTGGCCACACAGCAGCTACTCTGCCTGCACTAACCAAATACAAACCACAAAAGACAAACTCAGGAGCCCACTTTGAAAATCACACCCTCTGGGAGCTCACTCATGGCCTCGGTGAACCACCACAATTCGCCATGAACTACGCTTTCTGTTCTACCTTCTGAACGTGAACTATTCTAGCAGCAACCTGGGCTGCTTTCTTGTTGTTCAGTCGCTCAGTCATGTCCAACTCTTTCTGACCCCAAGGACCGCAGCACGCCAGGCTTCCCTGGCCTCCACCATCTCCCAGAGCTTGCTTAAACTCACGTCCATCGAGTCGGTGATGCCATCCAACCATCTCATGCTCTGTCGTCCCCTTCTCCTCCTGCCGTCCATCTTTCCCAGTGTCAGGGCTGCATTAGCTGGATGTCCAGGTGGATTCTACAAGGCGCAGCGTCTCCTTAGTGCCCGGCAGGCATTTTACAGCAACAAAGAGCTGCCAAATGCGCTTCTTGAGAGCCTGCCTGATAAACCACAGGTGGAACACATGCAGAGGCTTAGACCAAGATTCCAAGACTGAGAGGATGAGTGTTTCTCCATCAATGTCACGCCAGGCTCACTGCAGCTCTTTCTAGGGATAAGTTAAGCCCTTATTTTCCTCACAGACTCTCATGGTTAGTTTCTCTTTAGGTCTTAGTAAATTTGCTCAGTGTCCTTTCCCATCTGCTCATCTCTGAGGCTTCACTCTGTTCAGAATACTCAAATATTCAGTCTTCCTACACACACACACACACACACACACACACACAAATACAAAAGCATCAAGTCTTAGTCCTTTTCTTCCCACAAAGTTTCTTGGCTCCTTAAGGGAAGTTTTCTACCTCATACCATGTCCATGTGTGTGAAGACTTGGAGCTCCACATATCATGGTATTGAGGAAGGTACTCCTTTGTCATGAGAAAAAGAAATCCTCTTCTAATTTTTCCTACAAAAATGTAGGCATCTATGTGCCTTGGAATACTGAAACGAAACTTGAGAGCTTTTTTCCGGTGAAAGTAATAATAATAGGACATTTACTGGGAAATGTTGATGTCCCCAACATACAAACAGATGGTTTGGCAACTTCTCAATGGAAACTCTGTAGATAGCTATATCCTAGTTAAGATAGGCTTAACTTCCACACATTTGGTAACTAAGTAGCTAGACTTCTCTCTCTCTCTCACACACTCAGTCACACACACACACAAATGAAAGACAGAGTTGATCAGGGAAAAAGAAATATTTTGAGCACTGCTGAATGTCTGGTTGAGTTAAAATACTTGAGACTAGATTTAATCTTTAATTTTCAGGTTTTTTTTTTTTTTTAATAGGCAAAAAGCATATATGTTAGGATGGCCTCACCAACTCAACGGACAAGAGTTTGAGCAAACTCTGGGAGATGGTGAAGGACAGGGAAGCCTGGGGTGCTGTGATCCATGAGGCCACAAAGAAACACACACACGGAGTCACTGGACAATGTATGTCAGGATACCTCAATCAAAGGACTCTTTTGGTACCCTTATTTTTTCTTACCCAACACCGTACATTTTGTTTAGCAAAACACTTCTCTTTATAGCATGCCTTTCATGGTTTCAGCTCTCTATTTGTGACCTGAATATTTTTTCACATCTACAATCCAAACCAGACCCTCCACCAGTTTGTGAGGCAGAACCTTGAGGAGTTTTTGCCTTTCACTAGGCACCGCGCTTCAGAAGAAGGTAGGTTCCAGGCCCCTCTTATGACCCATCCTATGGCAGTAATGACTGTGAAGACGATTTCCTTGTGGGACTCTGTTACCGCCTTTGAGGAGGATTTAAGGGTCAGGCCATTCCTCAGCCACAACTTTAAACACTAATCGGGCACAGATTTTGCCTGTAAATTTCTCATCAAAACTCTGTAAACACAGTTTATAACTCCATGTGTTTCAATAACTTTAAAAGTCATATTTTTCAGAAGCTGTCAGATCTGCTTGAGGACAAGGCTTTATCATCATTATTTTTTTTATTGCTATCATTTTCCCAGGAGAGAGAAATTTACTAAATGTGCTATGACCATTAGGGAACTTCAGCCGTAAAGGACAATTTAAATAACATTTACCGAAATGTTCCACGTTGATATTTTTCTTATTGATCAAAAATGGATAGTCAAGATACTTTCACAGAGATAACATGTCCTTTTTTTCTATTTTTTCTATCTGGGGCACGTCTCCTCCAGATAGAGGTGCTCAAATGTCCTTTTAATAAGATCTAACTTGACAATGATGAAAATTTGCAACCTGTCCACAGTATTCCCAATTTCTCTTACTGTGCTATAATTTTCCCAAAACATTTATCGTCTCTTACTATAAAAAAAATAATTATTTAATAGGTTTGCTATTTATGGTCTGTCTCTATATTCTGCAGTGAATACTCTACAAAGGCAGGGGTTTTTGAGAGCTAAGTTCAGTAATGTTTCCCCCATTAATAGTACTGTGCTTAGCACATGGCAGTCACTCAATAAGAATTTGTTACATGAAACCAGAAACAGACTCACAAACCTACAAAACAAACTGATAGTTACCGAAGGGGAAGTGGAGAGGGAGGAATTTGGGATTAGTAGATGCAAACTACTATATATAAAATAGATAAACAGCAAGGTGCTACTGTATAGCACAGGGAAATAAATTTGCTATCCTGCAATAAACCATAATGGGAAAGAATCTGAAAAAAAAAGCAGCATATCCATTATCTACCTGGACTTCCCAGGTGGCTCAGTGGTAAAGAATTTGCTGGCTAAGCAGATGTGGATTCCATCCCTGGGTGGGGAAGATCTCCTAGAGAAGAAAATGGCAACCCACTCTAGTATTCTTGCCTGGGAAATCCCATGAACAGAGGAGCCAGGTGGGCTAGAGTCCATAGGATTGCAAAAGAGTTGGACACGACTCAGTGACTAAACAACAATAATCTATCTATATAACTGAACCACTTTGCAGTATACCAGAAACTAACAAAACATTGCAAATCAACTATACTTCAATTAAAAGAAAAGAATTTGTGTGAATGAATCAATGCATGAATGAATGAATCAATAACTAAATTAAAAATAAGAGAATGGCCACAAGTTACAAGTTTTGGTTTTTATGTCAAAGTCTTCATAAATTAAAGAATATTTGACTTTGCATTGTGAAAAAAATGCAACTTTACCTCAATAATGAAACCAAGACAATCTAAAAAATTAAGTTTCTAAAAATTTTAAATGATCAATAAACACATTGTTTTATTCTAGAAGTATTTTCTGGAAGCACCAGTTAAGGAAATCTTCCGATCAAGAAAACTTAAATTTCTCCGATTTTCATACATATATTTTTTTATCTTCATTTAGTTTGAAACCCCTTAAGTTTGGAATTAGAAACCTTCAAAACAAATTTTTATTATATTTACCAAAGAAGTGATGTGGCAGTTGAGTCTCCAATATGGGATTCAAATACAATTCATCAGTTGCACCCCACATGGAACTCTGCTCAATGTTATGTGGCCCCTGGATGGAGGGGAGTTTGGGGAAGAATGGATACATGTACATGTATGGCTGAGTCCCTTTGCTATTCACCTGAAACTATCACAACATTGTTAACTGGCTATAACCCAATACAAAATAAAAAATAAAAAAAAAAAAAAATAAAAGTGGCACTCCAATTTTTTTCTTTCTAAAATTTTAGCCTCGGGGGTGTGTGGGCTTTAACATGGAGTATCAGCTACACTCTAAGCACACTATCATGGTATGCATATTCTCCAATTCAAGGTATGCTGTCAATTTCCAGAAGAAATGAAACTTCACCTTGAATATAAGATTATAATGAAAACCAAAATAATTGGTTTAATTTCTTGACTGTATTGAAGTTGATGAGTCGGAATCCATTTAAAAAAAAAAAAAAAGGCTAGAGTCTTTTAAACATTTGCTTAGTCACATTTATACTTATTCATTCTAGAACAACAATATGTTTAAAATTTTTTTAAAGAAGGCTTTACATTTTTGCTGGAAGAGGCTTTGTGTCTACGTGCTTTTGTTAGAAAATTCCACTTAAAAAGCATTACCTCTCTCGATACTTATGGTCTTTCTCAGCGAAAAACAAAAGGAGAAAAACAAAAAAGAGAAAGGCTACCACAGTTATTTCCTTGTCTTTGCTTGCTAACAATTGCACACAAGATTTCCAGAAACCCAGGAGAGGCGAAAAAAGAAGTGAAGCTTAGATGTAATATTGTTCCAGGTTTCTGCATCTTCAGCAAGCTTTAGGACTTTTAGCCACAGAGTTCAATGCCGTAAAATCCACCAAGGTCCCAAAATCACGCTCTGCCTGTTCCTGCCTTGTTACCACCTTATGGACAGCTGACTACTTTCTCTAAACTACTTCTGACTTTCAGGACACTTAGTATCAACAATGTGGCAGGAATTTCAAGATACCAAGGGTCTAGAGACCAGATAAATTGCTAATCTCTACAAACATTGCAAGCATTTATGATAATCCTGTGGAGTTGGCCAAAATGTTGGTTCAGTTTTTTCCACACCATCTTATACAAAAACCCAAATGAACTTTCTGGCCAACCCCAATCATATCACTCCACCTGTCTGCAGAATTTGACAAAATTTATTTCCTCCTTCTTGAAACATTTTTTATGATACCTCCTCTCTCAGTTCTTATTCAAGCTCTTCTGGCTTTCCTCATCTCAAATCATAAAATTTTGAGTGCCCCAGGTGCCATCCTCACGTGTCTTCCCATTATTCATTCATTCCTCAGGTAAATCTAATAAATCCATGGCCGCAGAGACTATTTACATACACTAACAAAAAAAATTGCATTTGCAGCCCAGAGACTTCCTATGAACTTCAGGTACCATTCATTCCACAGTACCAATACCTCCACTGGGACGTTCAGCAGGCACCTGGGCCCGGGACTCAAACCTGACTCCTGCTCTTCGCCATCAGCGCAGCCACCCATGGCCTCTGTAACAACCGTCTCCCCACCCTCAAGGACTTCCTCCTCTCAGAAAGTATAGCTTCTAGCTGCTCAAGCCAAAAGACACTGCTTTCATCATTGATACCTGTATTTCTCCCATGACCTAATCCATCAGATCTTGTTGGCTCTGCTTTTCAATTGGATGGTCCCATTTCACTCAGCATCAAAACTGAAAGCTTTACAACTGGGGTCCCTCAACCCCCAGGATCTAATGCTCGGTGGTCTGAGGTGGAGCTAGTGTAATAATAATAGAAATAAAGTGCACAGTAAATGTAATCTGCTTGACTAATTCCGAAACCATCCCCACTTCCCCAGGCTGTGGGAAAACTGTCTTCCTGGAAACTGGTCTCTGATGCCAAAAAGGTTGGGGACCACTGCTCTGTAAGATTCTATATGATTTCCCCCTCTACTTCTCATTCACTCTACTCCAGTCATATGGGTAAGGCATGCCCCCTCCCAGGCCAGAGCCATTTACTTCCTGCTTTTCGCAGGAAATGATGTTCCCACATGTGTAACTGACTCACTCCTTCACTTCCTTCTGATCGTAACTTCAATGTAATCCTTTCAGAGAGCTCTCTCCTGACCCACTGTATATAAGAATTCTCCCTTTTCTTCTCCCTAATCTTCTACTCCATACCTATCACTGGGTGATACATTTACTTGTTTGACATACTTTTTCCATCCCATCCTACCACTAAACTCTATAAAAACAGGGCCTTTCTTCCAAACTGTATTCTCATACCAACAACAATGCCTGGCATGCAGTAGACATTTTTTCCTAATCTGAGCAATAGACACTTTTTCCTCTGTCTGAGCAGAGAGCCTGATGAACTATGGATGGAGGTTCATGACATTGTACAGGAGACAGGGATCAAGGCCATCCCCAAGGAAAAGAAATGCAAAAAAGCAAAAGGGCTGTCTGAAGAGGCCTTACAAATAGCTGTGAAAAGAAGAGAAGTGAAAAGCAAAGGAGAAAAGGAAAGATATTCCCATTTGAATGCAGAGTTCCAAAGAATAGCCAGGAGAGATAAGAAAGCCTTCCTCAGTGATCAATGCAGAAATAGAGGAAAACAACAGAATGGGAAAGACTAGAGATCTCTTCAAGAAAATTAGAGACACCAAGGGAACGTTTCATGCAAAGAAGGGCTCAATAAAGGACAGAAATGGTATGGACCTAACAGAAGCAGAAGATATTAAGAAGAGGTGGCAAGAATACACAAAAGAACTGTACAAAAAAGATCTTCATGACCCAGATAATCACAATGGTGCGATCACTCACCTAGAGCCAGACATCCTGGAAAGTGAAGTCAAGTGGGCCTTAGAAAGCATCACTACAAACAAAGCTAGTGGAGGTGACATAATTCCAATTGAGCTATTTCAAATCCTGAAAGATGATGCTGTGAAAGTGCTGCACTCAATATGCCAGCAAATTTGGAAAACTCGGCAGTGGCCACAGGACTGGAAAAGGCCAGTTTTCATTCCAATCCCAGAGAAAGGCAATGTCAAAGAATGCTCAAACTACTGCACAATTGCACTCATCTCACACGCTAATAAAATGATACTCAAAATTCTCCAAGCCAGGCTTCAGCAACACGTGAACCGAGAACTTCCAGCTGTTTAAGCGGTTTAGAAAAGGCAGAGGAACCAGAGATCAAATTGCCAACATCTGCTGGATCATGGAAAAAGCAAGAGAGTTCCAGAAAAACATCTATTTCTGCTTTATTGACTATGCCAAAGCCTTTGACTGTGTGGATCACAATAAACTGTGGGAAATTCTGAAAAAGATAGGAATACCAGACCACCTGACCTGCCTCTTGAGAAACCTATATGCAGGTCAGGAAGCAACAGTTAGAACTGGACATAGAACAACAGACTGGTTCCAAATAGGAAAAGGAGTGCATCAAGGCTGTAGGTTGTCATCCTGCTTATTCAACTTATATGCAGAGTACATCATGAGAAATGCTGGGCTGGATGAAACACAAGCGGGAATCAAGGTTGCTGGAAGAAATATCAATAACATCAGATATGCAGATGACACCACCCTTACGGCAGAAAGTGAAGAAGAACTAAAAAGCCTATTGATGAAAGTGAAAGAGGAGAGTGAAAAAGTTGGCTTAAAGCTCAACATTCAGAAAACTTAAATCATGGCATCTGGTCCCATCACTTCATGGGAAAGAGATGGGGAAACAGTGGAAACAGTGGCAGACTTTATTTTTGGGGGCTCCAAAATCACTGCAGATGGTGATTGCAGCCATGAAATTAAAAGATGCTTACTCCCTGGAGAAGGAAATAGCAATCCAATGTAGTACCCTTGCCTGGAAAATCCCATGGACAGAGAAGCCTGGTAGGCTACAGTCCATGGGGTCACAAAGAGTCAGACATAACTGAGCAACTTCACTTTCACTTTACTCCTTGGAAGGAAAGTTCTGACCAACCTAGATAGCATATTAAAAAGCAGAGGCATTACTTTGCCAACGAGTTGGACTGTGAAGAAAGCTGAGCACCAAAGAATTGATGCTTTTGAACTGTGGTGTTGGGGAAGACTCTTGAGAGTCCCTTGGACTGCAAGGAGATCCAACCAGGCCATCCTAAAGGAGATCAGTCCCGGGTGTTCAATGGAAGGACTGATGTTGAAGCTGAAACCCCAATACTTTGGCCACCTTATGCAAAGAGTTGACCCACTGGAAAAGACCCTGATGCTGGGAGGGATTGGGGGTAGGAGGAGAAGGGGACAACAGAGGATGAGATGGCTGGATGGCATCACCAACTCGATGGACATGAGTTTGAGTAAACTCCAGGAGTTGGTGATGGGCAGGGAGGCCTGGCGTGCTGCGATTCATGGGGTCGCAACGAGTCGGACACGGCTGAGCGACTGAACTGAACTGAACAGAGGAAGATTTCAGTTCAGTTCAGTTCAGTCGCTCAGTCATGTCCGACTCTTTGTGATCCCATGGACTGCAGCACGCCAGGCCTCCCTGCCCATCATGGACTCCTGGAGCTTGCTCAAATTCATGTCCATTGAGTTGGTGACGCCATCCAACCAGCTTTGAAGATTTACTGCAAAGCTAATGAAGTTTACCTTCTGTTCCCACACTTGATATAGGCCTTGCAAGTATTTGCAATTCTTGGAAGGTCTTCAATATTCTAGGTGTGAGAAGGAAGCCAGGTTAAAATTATGAAATAAGTAAGCATTAATGGAACACTGCTTGAAGTAATATGAAGAGAGACTATAATTGCTGACTTTAGGAAGTTATCATGATTTCTTTTCTCATTCTAAGTAAATAATTATTCTTATCCCCAAATTTGTTTACATAACTTTATATTCTATTTTCTTAACTGGATCCCTGCCAAAATTACATAAAGCCCCACAAAACCAGCATCTGTCATGATAGATCACCCAGACTTTCAATAAACAGACAGTAGAGGAGCTTGCTTGCAATCAAGTATCCTCTTCAAAGGAACACTTCTTGATGCTACATGATGATCCTTGGATCAGAAGATTTATTCTAGCATTTCCATGTCTAACATAGGTTTTAACTGGTAGGTAAACAGCCAATAAGCATGAATCTTACGCGAAGATTCCTCTAGGAAATTTGTAAGTATTGTATGTATCTTTGGTTTCGATGATGTAAAATTACATATACAGAACATGGTAAGACCCATTTTACGTAGAAGGAGCTAACAGCTGCAATTTTTTATTTTCATAGTTTACCCAAGAGCCTTTTGGGCATATGGGTATAGTAGGAGCGATAATTATTGCTATTGCAACAGGAGTAACAGCATTATGTTGAATAGTAACACTTCACAGAAGCAGTATCAAGTGATTTCTGGCCAAAATATGAGCCCTGGGTTTCATTTTCCCTTTTACACTAGGAGGATTAACAGGAATTATCCTGGCTAATTCATCTTCAGGTATTGTCCTTCATGATACTTGCTAACACAGTTACACGTTTCCACCATGTACTTTCAACAGCAGTGTATTTGCCATTATAGGAGATTTTGTAAACGGATTTCCACTAGTCTCAAGCTATACTCTTAGTTCTACATGAGTAAAAATTCACTTCTTAGTTATATTTGCAGGTGTAAACATAACCTTCTTCCCACAGCACTTTCTGAGTCTATCTGGAATGCCACAATGATACTCCCAACTATTCAGATGCATACACAATATGAAATACTATTTCATCAATAGGCTCATTCATCTCACTAACTGCAGTAATATTAATAATCATCATTATCTGAGAAGCATTTGCATCAAAATGGGAAGTCTTAAGAGTAGATTTAACTACTGCAAATCTTGAGTGATGAAATCGATGTCCTCCACCATATCACACATTTGAAGAATCCATATATGTCAATTTAAAAAAGCTAAGAAAGGAGTGAACTGAACCCTCTACTACTGGTTTCAAGCCAACATTAAAGCTATTATGTCTTTCTCAACAAATGAGATATTAGTAAAATTTTACCTAATGTTGTCAAAGTCGAATTATAGTGAAAATCACATATATCTCCATGGTGTATCGTCTCCAATTGGGCTTTCAAGATGCAATATCACCTACTATAAAAGAATTGTTATACTTTCATGATCACACACTGATAACTGTCTTTTTAATGCTCTTTAATCCTCTATTTCATTAATGTTAACAACAAAGCTGACCAAACAAGCACAACAGACGCACTGGAAGTAGAGACCATTCAAACAATTCTGCTAGCTATTATTCTAAATTGAATTTCACTGCCCTATTACAAATCCTATACATAATAGACAAAATCCCCTATTTTGGGGGGGTTGTACAAAGTTGTAAATAACTCTTCCCTTACCATGAAAACTATAGGGCACCAATGGTATTGAGTTATACAAGTATACAGATTATGAAGATTTAAACTTTGATTCTTACATAATCCCTACATCACACCTAAAAACAGGAGAATTGTGGTTGTTAGAAATAGATAATCAAGTCATACTACCTATAGAAATAACTGTGCAACTATTAATCTCTTCAGAAGACATACTACACTCATGAGCTGTACCTTCTTTAGGCCTGAAAACAGATACAATCCCAGAATGCCTAAATCAAACAACTCTCATATCAACCTGACCAGGTTTATGCTTTTGAACCGTGGTGTTGGAGAAGACTCTTGAGAGTCCCTTGAACTGCAAGGAGATCCAACCAGGCCATCCTAAAGCAGATCAGTCCTTGGTGTTCACTGGAAGGACTAATGTTGAAGCTGAAACTCCAATACCTTGGTGACCTGACGCGAAGAGCTGACTCATTTGAAAAGACCCTGATGCTGGGAAAGATTGGCAGCAGGAGGAGAAGGGGACGACAGAAGATGAGATGGCTGGATGGCATCACCGACTCAATGGACATGGGTTTGGGTAGACTCTGGGAGTTGGTGATGGACAGGGAGGCCTGGCATGCTGCGATTCATGGGGTCACAAAGAGTTGGCCATGACTGAGCAACTGAACTGCTATTATGGATGATTTTCAGAAATTTATAGATCAAATCATAGTTTTATACCTATTATCTTTGAATTAGGACCACTAAAATATTTTGAAAAATCTAATTCAGATCAATATTATAAATTTATTAAAAAGCTAAATTAGCATTAACCTTTTAAGTTAAAAATTGAGAGTCAAAACTCTCCTTAAAGTCATGCCACAGTTAGACATATCAACATATTCTTTTAGGAAAAAGAGAAAACAACATGTATGTAACATGTATGAGAACAATTTCTTCATATATATTTTCTAAATTATCAACTTGCCATAATTTCCAACATTCTATTGTTTGTGCATATATTTCAAAGAGACCTGGTTTTTGTTTTGTTCTCTTTTTCTTTCATTTTCTTTAGGTCTTTTCTGTGATTATTATTTATTATGTTTAATGTGAATAGTTAGTCCACTTATTTTCATCTTTTTATTACTAATGAAATTGTGTAAGGCTAGAAATTTGATTTCAAGTAATACTTTGGGTCCCAAAAGTTTTGACACATAGTTTTCTTAGATACGGATTTTGTTTTATTTTGATTTTTGTCTTGAAGTTGAAGTAAACGGACTTTTAGGTTATTTTTGACCACAGAGTTATATGGAAGTATTTTATTTCTTCCTGACTTTTCATGAGCACTGTATACAGAAAGGCCTAGGAAACAAAGATACTCTGTTAGAATGAATCTACCTATAGTAGAAATATGGGACTTTAGTGCAAGAAACCAGAAATCCTTGGGAAAATGGCTGATTCCAGTGATAAACAAAATGGGCCTGGGACATATAACACCAGATAGTGAAGTTGCAAAAAAATAAAAAAGAAGATTCCTGAAGGCATGTCTCAAACAGACAAGAACAGTCTAAAGGGATTCCTACTGGCCAAACTGAGACAATCTCAGCACCCAATTAACATGCAATAATTAAAGACCTTTTTAAAAACAGGCATCCTTCAGTTCATTATGATGATCAATAAATGAATAGGAAAGAAGAGAGAGCCTTGCTTACTTGCCAAGTACTGACTGGTAAATGTGAAGGGAATACGGAAAGTGGAAAATCATTATTTTATTACCATCAAAGATTGGTATTAAGTAGATTCACTGACTTATGCTAAATGCAGGGGGTAATTCTGATGAGATATATATATATATACACACATATATATACACACATACACACACATATACACACACACATACGTATACCTGAGAACTTTTCTGGTGGCTCAGCGGTAAAGAAACTGCCTGCAGTGCAGGAGACGCAGGTTTGATCCCTGGGTCAGGAAGATCCCCTGGAGGAGGAAATGGCAACCCACTCCAGTATTCTTGCCTGGGAAATCCCATGGTCATAGAGCCTGGTGGGCCGCAGTCCATAGGGTTGCAAAGAGTCAGACATGACTAAGCACGCATGCACACACATATATGGTTTTAAAGCATCTCCCCACGTAGTGCTTTTTATCTACAGGGGAGGGGAAAAGAGTAAACAGTGAAAAAATTGTAGACCTTAATCATATGATCAAAATTAGCATACTCATGAGGGTGAAGGGGACACAGTATTCATACAGATGAGATACTCTAGAAGGGCACCATATCACTCACATGTTATTGTGTCCCGGAATGTATAACCTGAATCTAACCATAAGGAAGCATCAGGAAAGGCAATAAAAAGATTAATAAATTAAAAACAAAGGAGGGAAAGAGATTCTATCCATCAAAAGTAGCGATGTTATAAAAGACAAAGAAAGCCAGTGAAAAGGTTGGAGATTAAAGGAGACGAAAGATGAATGGCGTACAAAGCAGTATCAGGTCCTAGAATGAATCCTGTACTGGAGGGAAAAACATGCTATAAAGGATAACATTAGGTTATTTGACAAAACTGAAATATGGATGGTAGATTAGATAAAAGCATTGTGTCAATATTACATTGACTAAAGCTGATAACTGTACTGTGGATATGTCAGAGAACACTCTTATTTTTAGAAAACACTCAGTGAGATATTTAATGGCATTTCAGGGACAAAAAGCTTGGTGTGTGTAACTTACTTTCATCTGGTTAAAAAAGTAGTATGTACATACATGTGCATGTACACAGATAGCAAATGCAAATAATAAATAATAGAACAAATGGGATAATTTTTACTCACAGATAAATCTGGGTAAAAGAGTGAATACATTATTTTATGTTTTCTTATCCTTGCAGTTTTTCCATAATTTAAGATTCATTTTAAGAAAATGTTAAAATTATAAAAAATTTTGCATGGTGTTAGGGCTTCTACTTATTTTATATGACAGTTACTAGGTACTATTTAGTGATCAGACATTATGGCCAACAAAATATCTGCTTTCTGAAATTTGCTGGCATTTTCATTGTGAGTTAATTTTTATAAATATTTATGGGTGCTTGAAAAGCAGTTGCTCTTAATCTATAATTTTTCTTTCTTTATGGAAACTATAAAAGTTATGGTATGTTATATGAAGAATATTATAGTTCACAAACCATATATTTTTAATGTGAATTTAACCATTATAAAGTAACATACTTTGTCTTGCTTAATATTTTCCTGGCTTGACTTACCTAGTCTAATTATGACCCCTGCTTTCTTTCAGTAATTAACCTCCTCTGTTAAATTACAGCTTACAATTCAATATATTTAAGGCTTTTGGATGAAATTTCACTAATAATCTCCTGATGACTGAAGCTAACCCATTAGTACATTTCTCATAAAGAATTCATAGGAATGTTGTTTTTTAGTTCTTTCATGTTAAAACTGCCTATAGTCCCTTATTTAAAGCACAGCTGGGTGGAATGTAAAACCCTTGGTTCACTGTTTCTTGATTTCTCATTAGTGTGATGTCATTGTCTTCTGACATTGAATTGAGCTTAATTTGCTGGTTATGGTATTTGGGACTCACATAAAATTTGGGTTGTATGGATTTTCCTTTTTCTCTTAGCTGACATGGAGATGGATTCTGTGGGTTTGACGTGCCTTCTCTTTTCATTTATAGTAGGAAGAAGTAGGAAATGAGTGCCTATCAAGCCCTATCAGAACCAGAACTCTGGACAATTTTCTAACTCCTCCCCATCAATTTCTCTACCTGTAAAACATAAACACTCACTTCAGAAGGTTACATGAGGATTAAATAAGCTATCTATGTTAGAAACAAACAGCACTGCTTGGCACACAGAAAATACTCCATAGATTTTAGTTTGGTTTGCATGAATGTGTGCTAAATCTCTTCAGTTGTGTCCAGCCCTTTGTAACCCCGTAGACTGTAGCCCACCGGGCTCCTCTGTCCATGGGATTCTCCAGGCAAGAATACTGGAGTGGGTTGCCATTTCCTTCTCCAGGGGATCTTCCCAGTTTGGTTCAGTCACTCAGTCGTGTCCAACTCTTTGTGACCCCTTGGACTGCAGCACGCCAGGCTTCCCTGTCCATCACCAAGTCCCGGAGCTTGCTCAAACTCATGTCCATCGAGTCATCTTCCCAACCCAGGGATTGAACCTGCATCTCTTACCTCTCCTGCATTGGCAGATGGGTTCTTTCCCACTAGCGTCACCTGGGAAGCAGCATTAGTTGCTGGTAACAGGTTTTGGTTTTGAGGCTAAATGCTTGTTAAGACGTGATTCCTAGTTTAGACTATTCCAGTCATATCAGATAAAAATTTAGGAGAAAAAAAAAAGAATGAAAATACAATTTACTTTCTGACATTAAGATGCATATTTGGTCTTCTGGAGACCTATATTTAAATGTCAACCCAAATTATGTGACTGAGCCCTGGGGACCCCACTCTACACTTTTGAATGACCTTAGGCTATATCTCAGAAGGAAATCATTAGAAGCTATGCTATTTATAATCAAACTGCAATATTTAGCAAAAGTCTAGGAGTTTAAATATTGAGGACTTCTTGGTGAAACAATGCTGTGTGATTGAGGCAGTACGGGAGTTGGTGAAACATATATGAATAATAAGAGCACCAGTTTCCTTCAGAAAATGAATGTTCATATTTTTTTAGGTTGTTAAAAATACAAGTCAGTCTATTAGTTTTCTGTGATTCAGAGATACCTGTATTGGCTGTGCCAGTCTGAATGCCTCTGGACACAAAGATCTCTCCACAATAGTAAAAGGCAAGTTGTGTCACACAATTCAAGATAAACTGTGATCAACTGACAGTGCATTGTTAGCATATTTTTTAAACGAATAACTTTTTCAAGGAGATGACTAAAGGAATAATTTCCCAGCATTTTCGCATTTTGTTTTGAACTGCTGCTGCTACTCTTTAGTCATTAAGTCACGTCTGACTTTTTGGTTCCCCATGGACTGTAGCTCACCAGGTTCCTCTCTCCATGGGATTTCCCAGGCAAGAATACTGGAGTGGGTTGCCATTTCCTCCTCCAGGGGATCTTCCTGACCCAGGGATCAAACCTGCATCTGCTGCTCGGCAGGCAGATTCCTTACCTCTGGAGCCACCTGGGACTCCCCGCCTCTGTTTTGTATAGCTGACATGTAATTTGGGGATAGTAGTCTCATCTTTCCTTTATTTGCCAGAGCCTTGAGGTTGATGCTATACTAAGATTAAGCATTTAATTAACTATTTTCCTATATTCCATTATCTTTTAAATACCTCCTTTGAAACCTCTGCTTTTTAGCATTGTCACTTTTCCCTAGGCGGATGTGCAGGGCTTAAGTCATTTTGTCTACTTCAGCTATTGATAAAGAAGATAAGAGTAAGAATTGCAAAGCCAAGATATACAGCCAATCATAACTAGGTGTTGAGAGATCTTAAAAAGAAGCAAGAAAAAGAAATGCTGAACAAGCTTCTCCATAAAAAACGAGGGCCCCATTGGGAAGCTTAGAGTAGGAAATGGCAACCCACTCAAGTATTCTTGCCTGGAGAATTCCATGGACAGAGGGGCCTGACGGGCTACTGTCTATGGGGCTGCAAAGAGTCAAACATGCTGAGCATGCATGCACTCACACACACGCAAAAAAATTAAGCTGATTTTTTTTTCCGTTTTTCCAGACACTGTATCCCCTATTACCATCATGTGAGATGGGGTGTTATTTAGAAGGGAGTCAAAACTAGGAAAAGGCTGTCAAGTGGGGAAATGTGTCTTTTCTTTTTTGCTTTCTTATGTAAACCCCATTTATGACAATACCCCACACAACCACCATATAAGACAGCGATATAGGACTTAGATTAATAAAATGCCTAGACCCAGACACCAAATAAACTAAATTGGCACATTAAATTACAAGCTGATGTGTGTAAAAGTTGGAGAAGGTCATCGCAGTCAGGACACATGGAAGAGACAAGCAAGCACATTTGCTTCTGGGACCAGCACGGACACAGACCCTGAAATCCTCACTTGTGTGCTCAGCTATAAAGGTTACTGTGTATAGGGATAAGGTCTATGACAGGCTTCTGGTGCCCAGCTATCTTCCATAAATCCGGTTCCACAGTGTCCACAGACTGGTCTGCGCTTGAGCTAAGGGTCAGCCCATGGAGCTGGTGCACCTCATCGATCTTGGAGTTGTGTGATCAATAAGTGAATGGATTACAGGACACGGCACAGTTCACTCAGCATAATCACCATCCACATTTATCACCCTCAGCCTTGTTAGGCCAAGACAGCTGACTAGAAGCACATCTCTCAGGACTGGACAGCAGAAGTAGGCGGAGGGCCAGTTACCCACACATTTTAAAGAGTCCCACCCCAAGAAATGCCGAATAGGCTCCAAGGCTAATTTTTAAGTTGTTGTTTTTTTTTTTTTTAACTAAGTTGCAACTGCTTATTGCTTTCATTTCCATAATATTCCCACCACTAGCATACAACTAATAAGTTCCCCTAAGATTCTGAGTCAAGCCAGACCTTGTCTTCCTTCATGTCACCTTAAAAGCCCACAGAAGCTTGCTAGTGAAAAGTGGATATTGGCCCTCTTAAAATGCCATTAAACATTTGAAACAGTTTTTAGTCCTGGGAACCCCACAAAGCTGACCAGGTCTCATTTGAGGATACACGCAGTCACTGAACAAAAAATTTTTCCAGGAAACTATGCCCCCAAACCCCTAAATGCAACTGGTAAAGACTTTCTGTCCCTCCTGTTCCTGCTCAGAGAGATGTTAGCTTCATCTACATTTGCATCTCTACACCTATCTCACAAATAGTCACACACACACTCAAACATACATAAATGTGTGGACATATATGTATATATAAATGTGTGTGTATATATACATCATATAGCGTATGTGTTACATATATGTGTTTAGTCGCTCAGTCGTGTCCAACCCTTTGCAACCCTATGTACTGTAGCCTGCCAGTCACCTCTGTCCAAGGGATTCTTCAGACAAGAATACTGGAGTTGGTGGCCATGCCCTCCTCCAGGGAATCTTCCTGACCCAGGGATCAAACCCAAGTCTTATATTTCTCCTGCAATAGCAGATGGATTCTTTACCTGTAATATAATCTATTACACTTATACCTGTTATACGTTTTCATCATGATACCCAGGATTACAGAAAGAGCACAACAATAAAAGTTACATCTTACGAAGCAACAATTTATAGATGAGCTCATTAATATTATACACGGTACAAAATTCCTAATGGATACTCTCTTGAGTTCATCAGCAGTTTGGAGCAGTGCCTAAGCCTTCCTGTGGTATTTCTAGAAGCTTAACATTTTCTCGTGCCCACAACAGGTCCAAAGTAAAAACTGAGTACTCCAAGTTCAAGACCACGTCAGGTTAACTCAGACCCGACCTTGTTACCAGCACAAGTTCACTTCCTATCTGAGAAGAAAAACAAAGATCTTTTCAGCTGGTGACTTTGGTGAGGGAGTAAGAGACTAATCTTCATCAGGCCCCCTCAGAGGACAAATTCACCACTGAAACTGAAGTGGGTGTTGAAAGGAAGAGTGTGAGAATACATACGTTAGGTTCATAACCTTTTGCAAAGCACTATGATGGATAAAAAGTCTGTGTCCACAAAATGTGTGCGTTTCTTCAATAGCCTGGCCTGCTCTTTCGTGACCCTGGGCTTTTATTTGCCCACAGAAAAGACATCGCTAGAAGTCACCCGGCCTGACAAAATTAAAGGTTATGGGGTAACTCAAGCATTTTTGAGTGTTCAACGTCCCTTTCCTTTCATTCTAGTCCCTATTTTCAGCTGATTCATTATCTGGCTACATTAATTCAAGCTAAGTTACAAATGATTGCTGAATATCACTATTAGAACCTCCCTAGAGATGGAATGGTTTGGGGTTTGGAGGCAGCTTGTTACTGCAAGTAAACTGCTACTCAGCACGTGTGTGGAAGTTCATCATGAGCAGGGAGACATTCACCAGGACTCTCTCCACTTAGCAAAAACATACACAATCTAGTCACAATAAGAGACATTTGTAACTACAAACCTGGTTTCCAAAAAACTGTCAGTTGCTAGAATTTACCTTCATTACACTAAGAGGGTAAAATTTCAACCAAAATATTTTTTATATCTTTCAATTAGTAAATAAGTATTTCAATTAGTAGTAAGATCCTTACTACCTACCAGACCTTATACTAGGTGCTGGGATAAAGGAACAGATTACATGTAGTCCTTCCCTGAAAATTCTTTGAAAGGACTGAGGCTGAAGCTCCAATACTTTGGCCACCTGATGTGAAGAGCTAACTTATTGGAAAAGACCCTAAAGCTGGGAAAGATTGAGGGCAGGAGGAGAAGGGGACAACAGAGGATGAGATGGCTGGATGGCATCACTGATTCAATGGACATGAGTTTGAGCAAACTCCGGGAGACAGTGAAGGACAGAGGAGCCTGGAGTGTTGCAGTCCATGGGTTTGCAAAGAATCGGGCAGGACTTAGGGATTGAACAGTGACAACATGTGGTCCCTGCCTGAAGTTAACATTGAAAATGGTTCTTAAAAGTACTTGACATTTCTTAAAAGTGCCCCCTTTTCAAGGGGAATTTTAATTCAGAGGTTTTAACTGTAAAAAAAAATATCATACAGGGCCTTCCCTGGTGGTCCAGTGATTAAGAATCCACCTGCCAATGCAGGAGGCGCAGATTCAATCCCTGATCCAGAAGATCCCACATGTCGAAGGGTAACTAAGCTCATGGGCTGCAACCACTGAGCCACAGAGTCCGTGCTCTGCAACAAGTGAAGTCACTGCAACGAGAAGCTCACACACGGCAATGAGAAAGTCCGTGCACAGCTGCAAAGACCCGGCACTGCCAGGAAATAAAAGCATGATAATAATAATAATTTAAAAAAAAAAAACATACATACAGAAGACTTTATAAAAGGTATTGCTTTGGACTGAATGTTTATGCCCCCACAAAACTCATGTGTTAAAATACTAACCCCAAATGTGATAGCGTTAGGGATGGAGCTGTTTCGGGGTAAAGAGGGTTAGATGAGGTCACAAGGGTGTAGCCGCCAGGGGGGATTAGTGCTATTGTAAAAAGAGAACAGAGGGCCACTCTCCCTCCCTCCACCACCGAAGGGTACAGCAAGAAGCAGTCTGCAGACTAAGCGAATCCTCAGGAGGAGATCAATCTCTGACACCCTGACTGTGGTCTTTCCAGCCTTCAGAACTATGAGAAATAAATGTTATGTTGTTGAAGCCTCCTGGTCTACGGTATTTTGCTATAGCAACCCAAGCTGACTAAGATACAGAGGAAAACATTCTACAGACTTTTAGAAGAGATTAAAAAAGCAAATTCTCACTTAACCACCATGTCACTGTGTGCAAGATAAGAAATATAATATTGCCAGTAATTTAAAAGCTCTTATTGTACCTTCCTTAAACTAACTTCTCTGTCTCTGTGCCAGAAATAACTGACCTCCTGACTTGCATATCAATTATCAGGTTCTGCTGATACTTTTCTCACTTAGGTTTCCTAAACAATATACTTTC
Source organism: Cervus canadensis (assembly GCF_019320065.1). Classification (NCBI taxonomy): domain Eukaryota; kingdom Metazoa; phylum Chordata; class Mammalia; order Artiodactyla; family Cervidae; genus Cervus; species Cervus canadensis. The sequence goes on from NC_057408.1 coordinate 8,701,808, forward strand.
TAGTGTTACAAATCTTTGATTATATCAATGGTACCTATACTGTATACTAGATGATTTTCCTCTTTTACTCATTATTACTTCTGCAACATCTATGATGATGCCCACAGCTCATTTCTTTCTCATAGATACATAATGTTTTGTTCTCAAATATACCACCATGTACAATACAGAGTCTACTGTAAATGGACATGCAAATTATTTCCTCTATTTTGGTTAATAAAAATGGCCACGAACTTTTCTGTGTTTGTCTGCTTTGTTCATATTCAAAATGTCTACAAGGAATACACCTGAGGCTGGAATACCTGTATTGCTGCCTACGTACATGTTCAACATTATCAGATAACACCAAGCTGCCATAGTTCTTGGACTTTTACTCCTAGCAGCAAACACAGATGTCACCACCACACCGTGTCCTAGCCAACACTTGACAAATTGATGTTGGAATTTTAAATTTACCAACTTACGGTGTATGTCTATTTTCCTAATTACTAGTGAAACTGAGCATTGTTTCTTAAGTTTATTGACCATTTGGATTTATTCTTTTGTGAAGTACCTATCTCAGTCTTCTGTCCTTTGTTCTGCTGGATTTTTTTCTTTTTTTTCTTTTTTTGGCCATTTCCTATTAGTATACTGGAGTTCCTTACATACTCTAGATATTTGCATTCCTCAGTTATATGTCTCCATGCAGTCTGTTTTTTTTTCCCCCATTTGGGTTGCTGTTTCCTCTCTATAATGCCTTTAAATAAATAGAAGCTTTGGGGGGATAGGAGGGGACATATGTAAACATATATCTGATTCATGTTGTACAGCAGAAACTAACACAATATTGTAAGACAACTATACTCCAATTAAAAAATTTTTTAAAGAAATTTTAATGTAATCTAACTTAGTAATAGTTTTCTTTACAGTTAGTGGGCATCATGCCTTAAATTCTGTCACTGTTTCCATTGCATCACCATTCATTTGCCATGAAGTGATGGGACCAGATGCCATAATCTTAGTTTTCTGAATGTTGAGTTTTAAGCCCACTTTTTCACTCTCCTCTCTCACTTTCATCAAGAGGCTCTTCAGTTCTTCGCTTTCTGCCATAAGGATGATGTCATCTGCATAACTGAGATAATTGATATTTCTCCCGGCAATCTCGATTCCAGCTTGTGCTTCATCCAGCCCAGCGTTTCCCATGATGTACTCTGCATTTAAGTTAAATAAGCAGGGTGACAATATACAGCCTTGATGTATTCCTTTCCCTATTTGGAACCAGTCTGTTATTCCATGTCCAGTTATAACTGTTGCTTCCTGACCTGCATACAGATTTCTCAAGAGGCAGGTCAGGTGGTCTGGTATTCCCATCTCTTTTAGAATTTTCCACAGTTTATTGTGATCCACAATAAACTGACAATGCCAAAGCCTTGTCAATAAAGCAGAAATAGATGTTTTTCTGGAACTGTCTTGCTTTTTTGTTGATCCAATGAATGTTGGCAATTTGATCTCCGGTTCCTCTGCCTTTTCTAAAACTAGCTTGAACATCTGGCAGGTCACGGTTCACATACTGTTGAAGCCTGGTTTGGAGAATTTTGAGCATTACTTTGTTAGCTTGTGAGATGAGTGCAATTGTACAGAAGTTTGAACATTCTTTGGCATTGCCTTTCTTTGGGATTGAAATGAAAACTGATCTTTTCCAGTCCTGTGGCCACTGCTGAGTTTTCCAAATTTGCTGGCAAATTCAGTGCAGCACTTTCACAGCATCATTTTTTAGGATTTGAAATAGCTCAACTGGAATTCCATCACCTCCACTAGCTTTGTTTGTAGTGATGCTTCCTAAGGCCCACTTGACTTTGCATTCCAGGATGTCTGACTCTAGGTAGGTGATCACACCAACGTGGTTATCTGGGTTGTAAAGATCTTTTTTGTATAGTTTTTCTGTGTATTCTTGCCACCTCTTCTTAATATTTTCTGCTTCTGTTAGGTTCATACCATTTTGGTCCTTTATTGTGCCCATGTTTCATGAAATGTTCCCTTGTTATCTCTAATTTTCTTGAGAAGATCTCTAGTCTTTCCCATTCTATTGTTTTCCTCTATTTCTTTGCATTGATCACTGAGGAAGGCTTTCTTATCTCTCCTTGCTATTCTTTGGAACTCTGCATTCAAATGGGTTTATCTTTCCTTTTCTCCTTTGCCTTTTGCTTCTCTTCTTTTCTCAGCTATTTGTAAGGCCTCCTCAGACAACCATTCTGCCTTCTGCATTTCTTTTTCTTGGGAACAGTCTTGATCACTGCCTTCTGCAGCCATGAAATTAAAAGATGCTTGTTCCTAGGAAGAAAAGCTGTGACCAACCTAGACAGCATATTAAAAAGCAGAGACATTACTTAGCCAACAAAGTTCCACCTAGTCAAAGATATGGTTTTTCCAGTGGTCATGTATGGATGTGAGAGTTGGACTGTAAAGAAAGCTGAGTGCCGAAGAATTGATACTTTTGAACTCTGGTGTTGGAGAAGATTCTTGAGAGTCCCTTGGACTGCAAGGAGATCCAACCAGTCCATCCTAAAGCAGATCAGTCCTGAATATTCATTGGAAGGACTGATGCTGAAGCTGAAACTCCAATACTTTGGCCACCTGATGCGAAGAGCTGACTCATTGGAAAAGACCCTGATGCTGGGAAAGATTGAAGGCAGGAGGAGAAGGGGATGACAGAGAATGAGATGATCGGATGGCATCAACAACTCAATGGACATGAGTTTGAGTAAACTCCGAGAGTTGGTGATGGACAGGGAAGCCTGGCATGCTGCTGTCCATGGGGTCGCAAAGAATCGGGCATGACTGAGTGACTGAACTGAACTGAATGATTGTGGCTTAAAGAAAAATTTTGTCTTTCAATCATGAAAATATTACTCAATAACTTCTGAAAATATTATAGCTTTGAATTTTACATTTAGGTCTCTAATTCACTTGGAATTGACATTATTACTTATGTTCTGTACAGGAAATGTTTATACAGATCTCTTTTCTATACTCTTTACTTTTTTCCTGAATCTCCCACCTTTTCTTTCTTATTCAAGTATATCCTTTAGGATTTCTTTTAATAGAGTCTGATGGTGAAAAATTACTTTCAATTCCTTTTGTTGACCAGTTTGTTTACTGTACTATCATATGTAAATTTTTTTGTTTGTTTGTTTTTTGCTGGTCAGACAATTTTAGACGGTTACTTTTTTCTTAGCATGTCATTTAGTTGTCTTTTGCTCTCTCTCGTTGCTAAGAAAAAGTTAGATGTATTTCTCTCTCTTTCTTGGGTGAAGTAATCAGTCTTTCCTCAATGCTTACCTTTAAAATTATCTCCTTGTATTGAATGTTTTGTCTAAACAGCATATTTTTATTTATCTGTTTTGGATTTGGGATCTTCCTGAGATTTGAGGGTGGTGTCTTTCATCAGTTCTTGAAAATTTTTCTGCCATTAGACACACGGCAGACATTCATGCAAACTCTAGCCTTCATCCCCTCAACTTCTTTTTCATATTTCCCATTCCTTGATCTCTCTTTGCTAAATCATGCATGATTTTTTTCATTTACAATTACTTTATAGTTTACATTTTTTGTTTCAGTTCTACTATAATGGTCCCTTCTTCCATTGGATTTTTACTTTTAATGTTAGTTTTATTTCTAGCAGTTCTACTTGACTCATTATCAAATCTGATAATTTTTTACTGTTTCATGTTCCATGCATGTACATTTAAGCTTGTCTTTTATCTCTCTAAACATAGCACGTATTTTATGTTCTGTATCTGAAGATTATAGTATCTATAGCTTTGGGGGCTTTTGCTGATATTTCGTACTCTTGGTACTTTGTTTCTTTCTGTGCTTAGTTTTAATTGTCAATAACAGTTGAGATTTAAGATGGAAATGAGCTCCTTTAAGATCTACATTTGCCTCTGCCAAGTACTTCTGGAAATTATCAGTCAGTAATCATTTTAATTTAATTTAAATTTAGATCTCAAAGGTAACAACAATTTAGGCTACAAAGCTGCATGAGGTCAAGCTGGTATTTCCAAATGTTTACTAATGTTATTTCTGCCTTCATCTCAACCCCATATTTTAGATCACTAATTTCTCTCACACTCCCACTGGGAGTGGCAGAGAATTTCTGGATCACTCTTTAGGGTGCTAGCTTTAGGAAGTAAGGATTTCATATCACATTCTATACTTTAGGCAGACCCTAGATTTTGCCTTTCCCCACCTTGCCTCCAAACTCTGGAAGACTTTTAAAATACAACTCAAGTTCATAGGCCCAACAAATGCCTTCAAGTGAAACTCAGTTTCACTGTTTTCTTCTTCAGGTCTATGCCTTTGATTCGCTTTTTTAACCTGAGAAGTCCTTATTTTTCTGAAATGCATCCATTCATTTTTTATCCAGAATTCTTTCTGAGATCGATGTCTACCCAGGCACCAAATCTATAATACTACTGAAAATAAATATCCTCAGTAAATTTCTAATCATTTTAAAGTCTGTATTGTACCATTCTATATTTTAATTTGGATTATTTTATCATACTCAATTAGGCAAGTGGAAAATTTAACAGAGTTTGACAAGCAAAAGGAAAATTTTTTTCTGAAGTATTCAATAGACTTTCTATATCTAAATAACCCATTATTCCCAGTGAAATTTGATTTTTAACTTTCTAAGTTTCTATCACTTACTCTTTTGGGGTATTTTCTCAATATACATTCTATAAATTACTTGAAATATCTTTTTTCAGAATTTAACCAGTTAATTAGGCCAAATCTTTTGAGACTATACTCATATTCCTCTTAATGATTTCTTGTTGTGAATACTCATGACCTGATCTTATTTTTAAGGGTATAAAATTTCCAGACATCTATTTTTATGTCTTTCACAATCTTTCTTCTAATGTGTCCTAAAATCCATTTGAAATAGACATGTCCTTAAAATATTCTTAATTTCTTCATCCGCTGATCCATGATTGATTGATTCACTTCTTCATTAATTTATTCACTCAAGTGCTGCTGGCTGGGAAATTTAAAAGCACAAGCCTATGTTTGTGGAACCACTAAACTATGTGAGACAGGTATTCTATGGCTATTAAGATTGATTCAGCTGTGATCAGTTAATATTTTATCAAAAAAAGACAGAAAATTGACATTTGAAAAACATTCCTTTTAAATCTATAACTATATCCAATGCCAATAATAGCTTTGGTAGGGACCAGCAACTCAAGATTTGGATTAACATAACTTGGTCCAGGGGAACGCTCAAATTATATGCACATTAAGACAAAGTTCCACTCAGAATAAAACTAAATAGCAGCAGAGGTGGTTTACAAATGCAAGCTTTTGTAATACCCCTTCCATGCCATCCTTCATGAAAATTCCAAAATCCTTGAATGAAAAAGGCAATCCCTTCAGATTATTCTGCTCTATATTCAAGCACCAGAAACAACATACCTACCCTAGCCAGATGCATGTCCCTTCTATACACAAATCAATGATTTTCTATTCCTCAGGCATTCAGCACTATTCTAGATATGCCTGAAAGGATCCAAGCTTTGAAGAGGTAGAATATTTAACCTCTACAGACCCCTTACAAACCCATCAATCCCAGGTACACATGTCCTCTTATTGGCAACCAGGCAGGAAGAACATAGAAAAGCCAGACACTTACATATCTGAAACCAAATTCTGATATCTTCTGATTAATTTTCTTTTGCTATTTTCCAACCTAGTTATATAACAACAGAATAAAGCAGGGACAAAAAACAAAAAAACTCTTCTGCCCATTGGATTCCTATAGGTAAACATAAGCAGCAGTGGGTGTGCATGGCTATACCTGTCTAAAGTGGTCTGTTAGTTTATAATTGGTTCATCTTGAAGGACCAGCTTGCTTACCCTTCTTAAGGCAATAGCATTTAACAAATGGATTTAAATTGCAATCTGAGTTTAGGTTTAGAGGTCATGCAACTAAGAATCGCTAGCTTTGTCAGACCAAACAAACTGAGCATCCCAGGGTTCAATGAATGGGTGTGAGTAAATCTCTTTGACTTGGCTCATCACTGGCAGGGCAGGTCAGAAGCATATTTATCATTCCTATGAAGCTGATGCCCAGAAAACCAGCCAAAATAAACCAGTACTTTATTTCTGCTTCCAAAATCAATGTGGTTGAACAGATATAGTGTTTACCAGAAAAAATATCTATTTTCTTTGTTTGTCCCCCCCCCCCCCTCGGTACTGAGAAATTAAATTCTTCCATCAAAGACTGAACTAGTTCCAAATCTTTTGCAGATTTGCAGTGTGCAGCACTAGTGTTTCTGACACAGGCTTCTTCAGTATAAGACCAAACATCAACTTCCTAATTGGAGAGCAGAAAATTTTTAAATGTTGATGTTTCCCAAGCATAAAAGAATGCCAGAAAAGTGTCAGAACATTAATTTGATTAATCAGTTGCTTTTATCACTTACATTAATTAGCTATGTGTTGTTAGTTATTTTCTCCTCTGAATAAAGCTAAAAAGAATTATGGTCAGATTTTTAGGGCTTATATCCCAATGTTTAGGAGTGCAAAGGAAATTTTCTAAATATCTTTATCATAAATACTTTATTTCTCAGATCAAAGATCTACTTCAATCATTTTCCTTTTGCCATTCTTATCAACATTAGACTCACACAATTAAAATATTCTGAATATAAGACATTAATCCTCATGGAACAAAGACACATGAGGACCAGATTTATCTTGATAAACCAATGCGCCTACTGGCTCTTTGAGCTGGTCACTGCAACCATATCCATCTCGCCCAGTTTTTAATATTCTCATAAAGGTGTATAGTGGGTGGAAACTGCATGGGAACCTCCCTCTGAAACTACATTTGCAAAATGTCAGGAAATCTTTTAGTTTTATATGATTATACAAATTAAAATGTATTGCTCCTTACCCTCATTTCTTTTTGTATCTCATTATATAATACTCTTAATATAAAATATCCAACATTCTTATAATGGACTTTTAAACCTCACTTAAACTTTTTACTCTTTTCTTAGGGTTACTATTTAAAAGCGCCATAAACTGGGTGACTTAAAATAGTAAATATTTATTGCCTCATTGTTCTGGAGTCTGGAAGTCCGAAATTAAGGTGTTGGAAGGGTTAGTTCATTCTAGAGACTCTGAAGAGAAGAAAATTATTGGCCAATATTCCCGATGACCAAGAATGCAAAAATTCTTAATACATTATTGACTGAAGGATTTTTGCATAAACTAAAGCCTGGCCAGTGATATGTTATGTAAGTGAATACTGAAATATCAATAACATTCAGCAACAAAAGATATATTAATATGCCTTTCATCAATAATTTGTTAATAAAACATTGGCATACTGAATTAAATTCCATAATCAAGTGGAATTTATCCCTGGGATGCATGGATGGTTCAACATCCACCAATTAATCAAGTGATACATCAAATCAAAAGAATGAAGAATAAAAATCAAATGATCATCTCAACAGATATAGAAGAAGCAAGTAGCAAATATCAATATTTTTCATGAAAAAAACTCTCTCAACAAATTATAGAAGAAACTTATATTAAAATAGCAAAGGTCATATGTGAAAAGCCCATGGTTAACATTCTCAGTGATGAAAAACATAAAGATTTCTAAGATCTGGAACAACGGAAGGATGCCCACTCTCATTACTCATGTTCAACATAGTACTAGAAATTCTAGCCAGAGAAATTAGGCAAGAAAAATAAATGAAAGGCATCCAAATTAGGAAGAAAGACATAATATTACCTCTGTTTGCAGATGACATGATCTATTTAGATACATATTTCTTCAATGTAAAAAATCCTAAACGGTGTATCCAATAAGGGGTTAATATCTAAACTACATAAGTAACTCACATAACAGAATAAAATGCAAATAACCCATTTAAAAAATAAGCAAAGGAACTGAACAGACATTTTTCCAAAAAAAAGACATACAAATGGCTAAAAAGTATGTAAAAATGTGTTCAACATCACAATTATCACAGAAATGCAAATCAAAACTATAAAGACATATCATTTCACACCTGTCAGAATGGTATTATAAAACAGGATATTAAGTGTTGGCAAGATTGTCAAGAAAATGAAACCCTCATACACTGTTGATGGAAATGTAACTTAAAGCAGCCATTATAGAAAATAGTATGGAGGTCCCTCAAAAAATTGAAAATACAACTACCAAATGATCCAGCATTTCTACTTCTGGATATATATTCAAAGGAAATAAAATTGGGATCTGGAAGAGATATCTGTGTTCACTGCAACATTATTCACAACAGCCAAGACCTAAATGGATTAGCAGATAAAGAAAATGCAGTGTACACATAAAAGTGAGTGTTATTAAGTCTGAAAAAAAGAAGGAAATCCAGCCATTTGCAATACATAGATAAACCTGGAAGATATTTTGCAAAGTCAAATAAGCTAGACAAAGAAGGACAAATACTACATAATGTCATGTATATTAATATGAAGAATCTAAAATCCTCAAAATCATAGGAAGAAAACCAATGACAAAGTTAGCATATTAAAAAGCAGAGACATTACTTTGCCTACAAAGGTCTGTATAGTCAGAGCTATGGTTATTTCAGTAGTCATGTATGGATGTGAGAGCTGGACAATAAGAAAGACTGAGTGCCAAAGAACTGATGCTTTTGAACTGTGGTGTTGGAGAAGACTCTTGAGAGTCCCTTGGACTACAAGGAGATCCAACCAATCCATCCTAAAGCAGATCAGTCCTGAATATACATTGGAAGGACTGCTGACGCTGAAACTCCAATACTTTGGCCACCTGATGCAAACAGCCAACTCATTGAAAAGTCCCTGATGCTGGGAAAGATTGAAGGCAGGAGAAGAAGGGGACGACAGAGAATGAGATGGTTAGATGGCCTCACCGACTCAGTGGACATGAGTTTGAGCAAACTCCGGGAAATGGTGAAGGACAGGGAACTCTGGCATGCCGCAGTCCATGGGGTCACAAAGAGTTGGACGCCATGGAAGGCTGAACAACAAAATCACAGGACCTGCAAGTAGAATAGTGGTTGCCTAGAGTTGCGGGGAAGAGGAAATGGGATTAATCAAAGGGCACAAAATTTCAATTATATAAGATGAATATGTCTTAGAGATCAACCATAGAAAGCCTGCAGTTAACAGTACTGTACTATATGCTTGATAATTTGCTCTACTGAAAGTCAACCCTTGTTGACTAAACCCCTATGTTTATGACTTAGGTGGTGGTTAATGGTTCCAAGGTATATATTTATCTCTAAACTCATGAAGTCTGTGTACATTAAACATGTACAGCTTTTTGCATATCTATTACATCTCAATAAAGTAGTTGGAACAATGAAGTTAAAATTCAGGAAAATGTAACTTAAAACAGTTGCAGGAAACTGTGCTCTTGTCATTTTTATAATTATAAGAGTCTTATAAGTAATGAACAAAAAAACCACCCTAATCCTGTATGACCTTATCTTAATTTGACTACATCTGCAAAGACACTATTGCCATACAGGGTCACACGCTGAGGGTTTGAGTGCACATCAATTTGGATGGGAACACCATTCAACACAGTTCATTTGAGAAAATCGATCTTACTTTCAAAGAGGAGGAAATAAAGAAGTCAAGAAAACGTCCAGCTAGTGAGAGGAGGATCCAGGGGTAAACACAGATCCATGCCCATGAGGCCAGCACTCTGATTAGAGCACGTGCTCAGATGTTGCCACACTCTGAAGGACTTCCAGAGCTTGCCTTTGGCTCTATTTTCAAGCACACGTACACTCAAAACACTCTCTTCCAATTATTTCAGCCCTTTATTCCTTACTCGGTTTTGAACCTTTTTGCTTTTGTTCCAAGAGTTTCTGATTCCATACCTCTCTCACCCAATCTCCCAAAATGATGGCTGAGAAAACCACTTTATAGCTCTCTACTATAGCTTGTGATGAAACCTAGAGGAACTTCAGGGCAAATGGGGGTGTTTGCCATTTTATAATATTGATTTTGATATTCATATGTGTGTATATTTGTTTGCTTTTCTCTTTCAGCACTCATTAAACTTATTTTATTCTTCTAATAGATTCTGGCAACAGAAACTTCAAGGCTCATGCCAGCAAAAATATGGCCAAATTTAAGATTGAAGATGCATCAGGCTATATTTTAACATGCCTCTGAGTGGCCTAACACAGTTCCCAGAAGCATAAAGCATTCTTCATGAGGAGAAGCAAGTTATTTTACTACACGTCTGGTGCAACTAGCCATCACCAATGATTTTTCAACACAAACTGAATCAGGAAGCAATTTTATTTTACTTTTCTGTTGTTTTTCCACTTAAAGTAAGTTTTTTTCTTATCTATGGTCCTTGTGCTCGACTGTGGATATATCATAACCCTGAAACTTACATCCACAAAAGATGTCCTACAACAACCCACTCACAGAGACATAAGCCACACGCTATTGTAGGCACTTCCCTGTGGCAATTATTTTACAAATCACTTCTTTATAAGGGTTTGGATCAGAGAAACCCACTCTTCCCATAGCGATTATATGACTCATAATTTAGAAGGCTCTTTAAAAAAATAAAAAACTATTAATAAGGTTTAAGACAGGCAAAAAGGGACTTCCCTGGTGGTCCAGAGGTTAAGACCCTGCACTGTTAGTGCCTGGGTTCAGTCCCTTATTGGAGAGCTAAAATCCCTCACTCCACATGGCGTGGCCAAAAAATGATAAAAAGATAAAACAGGAAAATAGATTCTTTTTAAACAACTGGTATTGATTTTGCTTTCTATGTCTCATTTCTAGTCTATCCAGTGTCTCTTCTCCCAGCATTTAAACACCACCAGCATTTACATTTATGTATTTTTGTACACAAAATAAGTTGCTAATCAAGTAGTATAAGAAGCTATTTTTTTTCTGAAGCATGAAATTGATATATAAATACAAATCTGTGACCCGTAACATCCAATTTTAAATCTCTTCTCCAGAAATAATGTCTATACAGGTACATTATTTCAACTCAAGACTGAATTGTAGGCATTCAAAAACATTAAATGGTTGAAAGTAAATTTGGGAAGATTTATTCATCCTTCATAGTAAGAGAAAATAATAGCTTAAATGTGATTTTTTAAAAAAAATCTCTATTCCTAAAGTTGGATTTATAGGCTTTTATAAAATAATTTCTTACATGAGAGGAAATAAAAATGGCATCAAATTTTTAGGCTTTTATAAAATAATTTCTTACATGAAAGGAAATAAAAATGACATCAAAGAATAGGGATTAATGGGCATACGTTCTGAAATTATTAACAAAATACTTTCTATGTCAACTCAGATCATCTTGCTTGGGGTCTAAATGAACACAGGGCTCAAATCAACTGAATATAGAGTCTATACAAATATATGCAGAGCCAACTTACAGTTAAATCATGAGTCTTTGTTCTATTGCCCTTTAGACTTATTGCAAGTACCAAGTATCCTCACACTGCCCCTCCTTACTTTCATTTGTCCAAGATGCTAAGCAGACAAGATGTGAGCATATTTTTTATTATTACATTTTTTTTTTTTTTTGCCACACCATGTGGCATGTGGGATCTTAGTTCCCTGACCAGGGATTGAACCTGCTACCCCTGCAGTGTAAGGGGGACATCTTAACCACTGGATCACCAGAGAAGTCCCAGCACATTTTTTTCCCCCATACCACCATAAGAAATTTACCAGCCCACCTCCTTGGATGCCTGTTTGGTTCAAAGAAATTGACAACCTGATTTTTAACACAAAGTTTCTAGATTAAAAGTTATTTAACATTTTTTTCATATAACACATAATTACTTCTGGAGGCAAAGGAACTACTTCTTTACAGGATGCAGGAAGGAAGCCATGAACATTTGTCACAGGTATTTTGTATCTGTATGTGCTTGGTAAGGTCAAAGGCAAACAAGTCTCCCATTCTCAAAAATATTCCTTCTTATATCTGTGACAGAAACAGTGGTAGACTTTATTTTCTTGGGCTCCAAAATCACTGCAGACGGTGACTGTAGCCACAAAATTAAAAGACACTTGCTCCTTGGAAGAAAAGCTATGACAAACTTAGACAGTGTATTAAAAAAAAAAAAAAAAACAGAGACATCACTTTGCTGACAAAGGTCTGCATAGTCAAAGCCATGGTTTTCCCACCAGCCATGTATGGATGTGAGAGTTGGACCATAAAGAATCTGAAGTGAAGTGATAGTTACTCATTCATGTCCACTCTGTGCAACCCTATGGACTGGATAGCCCCCACAAGGCTCCTGTCCTGGAATTCTCCAGGCAAAAAATACTGGAGTGAGTTGCTATTTCGTTCTCCAAGTCATCTTATCTTCTCCACCCAGGGACTGAACATGGGTCTCCTGCACTTCAGGCAGATTTTTCACCATCTGAATCACCAGAGAAGCCCCAAAGGAGGAGGAGCACCCAAAGAATTGATGCTTTTGAATTCTGGTGCTGGAGTAGGCTCTTGAGAGTGCCCTTGACAGCAAGGAGATTAAACCAGTCAATCCTAAAGGAAATCACCCCTGAAAATTCACTGGAAGGTCTGATGCTAAAGCTGAAGCTCCAATATCTTGGCCACCTGATGTGAAGAGCGTTGGAAAAGACCCTGATGCTGGGGAAGACTGAGGACAGCAGAAGGGGACGACAGAGGAAGATGGTTGGATGGCATCACTGACTCAGTGGTCATGAGTCTGAGCAAAGTCCAGGAGACAGAGAAGGACAGGGAAGCCCGGCATGCTGCAGCCCACAGGGTCACAAAGCGTCAGAAATAGCTTAGCGCCTGAACAACAACATCTGTGACTAAAAGCCTGGATCCCATCCACTCGCCCTTTCTACCACCCTCAGAGACTATACACAAGCAGTGATCTTGCCCAAGAACTGAAACAAGCTCTCTTAAGAGTAATTTATCACTAGGTCCAGGAATTGATCTTTATACAGTCTTGGGTCAGGACTGGGCAGTTTTTTTTTTTTTAATGCCAGAAATTCATTATACAATGTATAAAGTAGGAGGGAAGAACTGCAAAAGGAAAGAACCAGTACTGGCTTGAAAAACTCTCTCTATTATGATATTCATGGGCTGACATGGGGATTAACCTACCTAACAGGAACAAAATGTACTCAACCCCGAAGTATTCCGTAAGACAATACCAGTAAAAAAAAAAAATATTACCGTTACTTCTGGGTAATTGAAATAATAAAGAAGCATGTCTTCAACACATTCCATAAGAGAGAATTCAATGGTAACCAAACTGTGTCCTCCCTGTATTATTCTGTAGGAGTTTAAAAACCAAAGCAGGCCCAAGACCCCATTTCTTCAGCAGTTGTTCTGTCCAAAGTAATCACAATTTCCACTGCTGAATAACTCAGGCGTGGAAAAATATACTGGAACTAATAAGGTAGATCCCAGCTATTAGAATTAGGTTTTACTGGCAAAAGCACAGCAGAGAACTTACTACAATTTAAACACATAAGAGTTCAGTTTCCCATCAAATAAAATGTACCAGAGGCAGGGTGCCAGAGCTGATAGAGTGGCTTTACAGTATCTGGTATTTCCAACCTTTCTGTCTTACTATTCTCAATGCTGGCTTTCTTCCTGAAACTCCCATGATGGTCCAAAATGACTGCTGAAGCTCCAGCCATCACAACTGAGCCCTAGGCAAGAAGTAGCAGGAGGAAAGAAAGGTGAAAACCAGACGCCTCTTGTCTGAGTAAGTCATCTTTCAAAATGTTTCCCCCAGGTCCCACGCAAGCACTGCAACATGCCTCTCCTGGGCCACACAGTGCCCAATAGGTGGAGGAAATACAAACTTGCAGCGGGACATATTATCACATCAAATGAATTAAGGCTGTGTCCCTGAAGAAGAAAGGAAGGATACTCATTATTTAACAATCAGTCATCTCAGGCACAGTGAGAAGAGGACAGGTTTTCCCCAGGGTTGGTAGAAGATAGCACCATGGATGGGAGGAAGGGGGTACCCCTGCACAGGTAGCAGCAGGGTCAGCTCAGGAAGAGCAGATGGACTCAAGGGGTGTCCAGGGAAGGGTGTGACTTCTGGCTGCTTTTCCCTTGGACTGAAAGAAAAGCCACACATGGCTTCCAGCTATTTAGATATCTTCCTTACGCTATAATCATAATTTGCTTTCATTACTCACACCCTTCATGAAGATTGGACACATTAAAAAAAAGTGCAGTTTGTGCAGCGATATGTAAAGAATGAGGGAAAATCCGTAGCCACTCCTGGCTGGAGACTGCGTGAGAGGCACTGGTGCTGCTACACAAATTCTGTGTCCATCCTCCCCTTGAGATGACGCCTGTGCAGTGGATACAGTTTTAATTCAAAGCAGTGGGTTTTCCGGCAGCTGCAAAGATGACCAGTGGTGATTTGAGCAGGAGACAGGAGTCCCTGGGCAGGGAGTGTGGGGGCTCGGGAGCCAGCAAAGAGCTCGTAATGGTGAAGCACAGTAGATAAATAAAAGAGGAGAGGCTCCTAAAACAGGCTCCCCACCTCCCTCCACAGCCTCTCTCCCCAAGATGCTAAGTTTGATGACCTTGACACGAGCAAGAAAAGCTAACTCTTGACTTCTAACCTCCATTTGTCACACTGGCATTATTTCGGTTTTCTACCATTTTATCGTCATTATAATAAGCAATGCAGGCAAATGGTTTAAAAACATTTGAACAGTAGAGAAGATGTCAATTGAGAATCAGTGCATCTCCACACCTAGCAATTCTCAGGGCCAACCACAGGGATGAACACTGTTTATACTTTTTTTATATATGTTTTCAGAATCTGCCTGCATATATGAAAATATTTTAACAAAAAGAATATAAAGAGAAACAACTGTATACGTGTTTTTTACTCACCAAGTGCCGTACTAGGCATTATTCACTTCTGCACCTTGGAATTTCTTTTTCAAAATTCTCCAAGATCTTTCTATATCAACAGATATAGATTTACCTTGACCGGTTTAAATCTGTAGTATTTGGTACATTCTTGTTTAGTCACTAAATTGGGTCTGACTCCTTGCGCCTCCATGGACTGTAGCCCACCAGGCTCCTCTGTTCATGGGATTTCCCAGACAAGAATACTGGACTGGGTTGTCATTTCCTTCTCCAGGGCATCTTCCCGACCAAGGAATCGAATCTGCATCTCCAGCACTGGCAGGTAGAATCTTTACTGCTGAGCCACAAGGGTAGCAGGATTTGGTACATGCATAATTTATTCAAAAAGTGCTCTATTGAGCGTATTTGGTCTATTTTTTTCCCATTACATGAGTGCTACAATAATTACCCTTGGATTTGCGCAGTATGTATAAATGGTAAATTCCCAGCAATGAAAATCTAGGGCCAAAGGATGTATGCATCTTTTAAAATGAAATTTAAAAGATATTACTGAAAGTTTCTCCAAAGAGATTAGACCAATTTTCACTACCCACAAGAGTGCATAAATGTGTCTGATACTCCCACAGTAGGTCATAAATGACTGTTAGAATTTTCGCCAATACGTTAGGTGCCAAATAATATCTCCTTGTTATGACTTGCATTTTTAAAAAATTGTATCTTGGAGAAAGTCCATTTCTTCATCAGCTGCCTGTTTAAATCTACTACAAAAAGGACTGAAGTATCCCTTCCCTACTTGATATAAAAAGGCCTAGAGAAGGGGAGAGGGGTTCAGTTTGTGGGATACATGCGGTTGTGATTAGGCAGCCATCTCTTTCCTCACTGAAGCAGAACAGGACTAAAGAGCCTCCGGTAATTTTGACTGTTTGTGTTGGGGCCAGAGGAATGATGGGATCTTTCTCCCATCAGCTGGGTGTTTGCTGGGCCACAGCCTGTGGCCTCTGTAAGAAATGCAGACAACCCCTGGCTGGCCCTTCACCTCTATAGGCTGCTCCCAGTAACTGAGCAAGTCAAGCTCATACTAAAGGACACAATAGTAAGAAATAAGGTGGTAGTAACCAAAAATGACTGAAAAATTATCAGTGGAACTGAAATATTGCTAAGATCTGCCTGGTGGTGAAGGAATTTTAACAAAATAAGGTTGGACACTTTTTTTTCCCAAGTGAAAACTTTTCTCATTCATTCACATTTGAGACTCTCCCAACTTCTTGCCTATGCATGAAAGTATTTGCATACATAGGTGTAAACATGTGAAACTCTGGATGTGTTTATCTGTGTGTGTGTGTGTGTGTTGCTACGCATACATCAGGGCTGCCTTAAATGAACAAATCATAACTTTATTCAATGTAACCCAGTTTTCTGGTTCTTTGGAAAATCAGCTTGACCATCTTGTGCAGTTCTGTTTTCTCACTCTAAACTGCACCAGGGGTCTTCCTGGTGGTGGTGGTTTGGTCACTCAGTCGTGTCCAACTCTTGGCGACCCCATGGACTGTAGCCTGCCAGGCTTCTCTGTACATGGGATTTTCTAGGCAAGAATACTGAAGTGGGTTGCCATTTCCTAGCAACATCTAATTGCTACCTAAGTCAAGCGTCAATCTGAAGTCAATAACTCAAAAGTCCCTTTGAAAAAGCATGGTTGGGAGTCAGACAGACAGTGCACACTTAAAATACCGAAAATTTTTTATTCTAGCTAGAAAACATCTGCTGTAAAAATTTCTGTCTCTCTCACCTATCCTACCCATATCAACTCTTTTATAATCCATGGAAAAGCAGAATCCAGTAAAAATTTAAAAAAAGGAGGGGAGGGAGTAAATGTCTAGCTAAATGTATGTGTGCTTAGTCACTCAGTCGTGTCCGAGTCTTTGTGACCCCCAGACTATACCCCGCCAGGCTCCTCTGTCCATGGGCTTCTCCAGGCAAGAATACTGGAGTGGGCTGCCATACCCTCCTCAGCCTAAGTACAAGGCCCTATAAAACTACTGTCAGTATCTATTTGGACTGATTACATCCTCAGGTATTTAAATATCACCCCTCATTGAAGGATAATACACAGCAGCTTCTAGATTATTAGAGAAAAACATTTGAATGAACAAAGATCACTTGATACCCTAGCTTAACTTCCCAAAACCAAAGGTCACTTTCAAGTTTGCAGTTTTTTTCAGAATTTCACATTTAAACATCTATCTATAATTAAACAATTTGTTAGCCTTTATAAAGCACTATCATCCTGAAGGTAGAATAAACTGAATACCTCTTTAGCAAGTTTTGGGTGTTCATTAAAGACTGATAGCATTGTTCGTTCACACAGGGTAAATGAGCTTTTAGGTTTCCATGGCAACCTGATCACATCAGCAGGAAAAAAAAAAGAATTAAATAAATGGTAATGCTCTTCTGTATCTATTCTATTTAGCTTATCATTTCAGTTATTCCCAACCTAGATGTCCACCTTCGGGGATTCACATATTCTGGTAAAATCCCAGGCTAGTGTTGATAAAAGAATGAAAAACAACATAATACTAGCTGAGTTGAGTTCTGAGAAAAATCAGTCTTGCATTTATTATCTTGGGAGGGACACCATTCTTCTCTCCTAGCACAGCTTTTGTTCTACACCCCCCGACAAAAATCATAAACTCTGGCAGTTACCTTGCATTAGCTTTATTGGTACACCTAAAACACTCAAGCATTGATGGCACAAATATCCCAGTGCTTCAAATGAGTAGACAAAAAGAGATCCTCCCCGTAATGAGCTTGTCATCGAATCTTTGGTTCCGAAATTCAGGACCTATGTGATTCATTTGATTAGTCATTTGGGGCCCATCTTTAAACAGAGCCCCAGACCCCACTCTAAAATAAAGAAACAAACAGGAATATCTAAGAGCAGATGTATGAAATCTGAATTTTTAAGAAATATTCTAGTTGATGTCTATTGTATAACTAGTTTGGAAAATTAATGACCTATTAATAAATCAACTACAAAACTGGCTTGATGGTTTTTTTTTGTTTGTTTGTTTGTTTGTTTTTTTTGATGGTTTTTAATTAATTGGTTGACTGAGCTGATGACTGTTAACATTCAAATAAAAAGGGAAAAACCAGTGTTGACAGGAAGAGCTAGTACCTGACCACCACAATGCCGTCCTGTTAGAGTGTAACATACTGATATTTTCCACTCTGTTTCATACTTTTATCAGTATGTAATTCACAAGCTATGTAATTAATTTCATTCCCTACTTAAAGAGATCCTGACACATAATTTGAGAGACAATGACCTAAAGAAATTTTTCAATATACACGGCCTGACATAGCCTACCTGAAAGATTCTGCACGGCAGGATTCGGGTGATGCCCTGGTAGTGTATACATTTAAGTCTCCCAGGTGAATCTGGCATGCCTGGAAGATACACCCCAAATCAGCCCTGCTCACACCACAGGAGGCACTTCACGATAGAAATATCAGTTAACAGTGTGAAATCAAAACAAAGTGAAATGGTTCCATGATCAGGTAAAGATGTCCCATTCATAGGGACTAGATTTCATAAGTCCATGGAGTCATGAAGCCTGTTTCCTACACAGCTGGGAGACGGACATTCACCACTTTATCTTTTTGAACATCTCACTTCTACACTTCCAGTATTCAGTCTTCAAACAGGACATGATATAATCAATTAGGTAAAAGTATAAGCAAGTTATCTTGATTGGAGATTAATGAAAAAGTGAAAATGTGAGCTACTCAGCCCTGTCCCACTCCCTGCAACCCCATGAACTGCAGCCCGCCAGGCTCCTCTGTCCACGGAATTCTCCAGGCAAGAATACTGGAGTGGGCAGCCAGTCCCTTCTCCATGGGATTTCCCTGACCCAGGGATTGAACCAGGGCCTCCTGCATTGCAGGCAGATTCTTTACCATTTAAGCCACTAGGGAAGCCTAATTGGAGCTTAGGGTTGTCCCAAATGCTAAACTCAATCGTCAGTACATAATCTCTTTAATTACTTCCATGGATAATTAATCACATCCATTCATGAGAGCAGGGACTATGTCTCTTTAATCTATCACTTAGTTCTCAGTGCTTAGAACTGTGGTTGGCATACATTGGGTATCAATAAATATCTGAATAAAATGTACCACCCTTAGGAACATTCAAATAAACCATAAGTAGTGCTAATTATAATCATCATACTGTATGTCACATCCTCAAAATCTAATTTATTAAAGACTTTATCTAGTTAAAAGTCTTGATTATTGGGCCAGGAGCCTCTGATTATTTTGTTCTACTTAGAATATTTTTTAGCTCAGAAATGAAAAGCTGTTCTTTCCCACTCTGCCAAGGTTTTTCCTGAAAAAGGAAAATGCCGTCCCAATTTCTGGCTTTCTCTCATTCTATGATTACAAATTAAGACGAAAAGTTAATGTTGTAATGATATCAAACTCTTTATGTAGATTATAAAATATACATACTTCCAAG
Organism: Cervus canadensis; assembly: GCF_019320065.1. NCBI lineage: Eukaryota > Metazoa > Chordata > Mammalia > Artiodactyla > Cervidae > Cervus > Cervus canadensis. The sequence goes on from NC_057408.1 coordinate 8,721,226, forward strand.
TTCAATTATTCTCACATTTAATGTAGGAGGCTACCTATTTTAAGCAAAATTATTTCTAATGAAAATGTAATAGGGATGGCCTCCAATTTACCACTCCAGCATTTACCACCACAATGAATAATTCCCCTCCTGTGTTCATTCATGTGATCATTGAAGCAGTGAGCTTCTTTTACTTGTGAAGAACTTGCCTTTGAGGAACTGAAAACTCTGTAAAGATGTAAATGATGCTAATTTCTAGCGTTGAGGACAAAACAGGTTTCATTAACACCATTTTTACCAACAGAAAGATCAAAAGTTTGAGGCTACATGGGGAAATATGGAAAGAGAGGTTCCAATAGCAGAACATTTCAAACAAATAGCCCAATTTCACCTTGGCTGCTCAGGTAATTGAAAGAAAATGAGTCCCAATCCTAAACCATCTGGCTGGTTCCACAGACTAAATCCCCATGGTAACTGCTAGACCACTCCTGAATCATTTCCTCCTTGAGGATGGTAGAACACTGCCCACCCGAACCCTCACTCAGCAGACACCACCTTCTATTGCCAGCTGAATTCTATGTAGAGATATCTTCTACTTCTTTGTAAATAGGAATAAAGGGAGAAATGCGAAGGCAATTGATGGTTTGCAAATCGCTAATATGTTGCAGGCACTTTTAATATATGGGAAATGGATTTCCTGAGGGCTATCTAATCCTAGAAAGTTAAAGACAGTAACACCCTGCTCAGAGATGTCCAGGCAGGAGCTCAGCTTTCTCCCTGTAGAAAGATGAAGACTGTGTTACTTTGAATTCATTCCAAGTACTTAGAAGCTGCAGTTTCTGTTAATACGCTCACAAAAGAAAAAGCACAAATTGCAAACACAATTTTTCCCTTTATGTTCATGGACATACTAATACCTAGCCTTGATTAGAACAATGCCTGCCTACAGAAAGTTCTCAAGTACTTTACATGATTGCTTTATTTAATCCCCACAACAACCATGTAAGTAGGCACTGTTTTTGTTTTCACTTTTCAATTGAGAAAAATGGGATTCATCAAGGTTAGATAACTTTTCTGAGGTTTCTGGCTGGTAAGTGGTGGAAATCAAGATAGGTGGGAGAAACATCAACAACCTCAGATATGTGGAGGAAATCACTCTAATGCAGAAAGGGAAGAGGAATTAAAGAGCCTCTTGATGACAGTGAAGGAGGAGAGTGAAAGAGCTGGCTTAAAGCTAAATACTAAAAAAAAAGAAAAAAAACTAAGATCATGGCATTCAACCTCATTACTTCATGGAAAATAGAAAAAGGAAAAGGTGGAAATAGTGACAGATTTCCTCTTCTTGGGCTCTAAAATCACTGTGGATGGTGACTACAGTTATGAAATCAGAAGACAATTGCTTCTTGGCAGGAAAGATATAACAAACCTAGCCAGTATGTTGAAAAGCTGAGACATTACTCTGCTGACAAAGGTCCATATAGTCAAGGCTATGGTCTTTCTTCCCAGTGGTCACATAAGGTTGTGAGAGTTGAACCGCAAAGAAGGCAGAACACCAAAGAACTGATGCCTTCGAACTCTGGTGCTGAAGAAGACTTTTGAAAGTCTCTTGGACAGCGAAGAGATCAAACCAGTCAATCTTAAGGGAAATCAACCATGAATACTCACTGGAAGGACTCATGCTGAAGCTGCAGTATTTTGGTCATCTGATATGAACAGCCAACTCATTGGAAAAGCCCCTGATGCTAGGAAAGACTGAGGGTAGGAGGAAAAGGGGACAACAGAGGATGACATGGCTGGATGGCATCACCGATAGAGAAGAACTTGGGCAAACTCCAGGAGATGGTGAGGGACAGGAAGCCAGGCATGCTGCAGTCCATGGGGTCTCAAAGAGTCAGACACGACTAGGGGACTAAACAAGTGGTGGAAAGCTGAAACCTGATCAGCATGGCTCTAGAGCCCTTGTGCCAAACCAACCCAATGGGCCCCAGTGTAAGTCCCTAGTGTTAAATATCTGTCGAGTAGGGAGAGACAAGACTGACTCACATACACAGCATCACCAGCAGATGTGGGCCATCTCCTCATCCCTCCAAATACAGCACTCCCCCACCTTGAACACTGACTCAATGGACATGAATGTGAGCAAACTCCAGGAGATAGTGAAGGACAGAGGAGCCCAGTGGGCTACAGTCCATGGGGGTTGCAGAGTCAGACATGACTGCGCACTCACACACACAAAGTAGCAGATAGGAAGTGATTTACTAGAATAGGACACTTGTGAAGCTTACAAGCGGGCAAGCCAGAAATGCTAGAGTTCCTATGCTTTCTTCTTGCCAACACCGAGCTCACCAGAAATGCTGGAAATACCTAACATTATGTACTCGTCAGCCTCTAAGATGGCCCAAATGCTATCTGCCTCCTCAGATTCACACTTTTGTATAATCCTTTGCCTTTGAGAGTGGGTTGGACTTGACTTGCTTTTAATGAAGAGAATATGGCAGAAGTGATGGGATGGCATTTCTGAGACCGGGTTATAAAAAAGACTCCATCTTCTGTTTTCGGCACTCTGTGTCTCTATCCTGGATTATGTGCTTCAGGAGAAGCCATCTGCCATGCCATGAGGCAGCTCCAATGACAATGCTGCCAACAGCCACCTGAGTGAGCCTGAAAGCAATTCTCCCAGCTGAGCCTTGAGATGACAGCACTCCTTGGCCAACACCTTGACTGAAGCCTCATGGGAAACTCTGAACAAGGACCACCAGGCTAAGCTGCTTCTGACATCCTGACCCACAGAAACTGCATAGTAATAAATGTTATTGTCTTCAGCTTTTAAGTTTTGGAATAGCTGTCTTACACAGTTATAGATAACTAAAACATAGCGTAAGGAAAGTTTATTATGCATCAGAGATGAAGTTAAGCACTTTACATCTCATTTGCTTTTCACAACAACCCTATAAAATGGGCAGTATTAGTATTAGCCTTTTACATATTGAAGTACAAAGAAGGAAAATAGCCAGGAGAATTTCAGCTGGCTTGTGAATGGGGTGTCTGGGAGAGCATTTGTAAATACAGGGTCTGGCACGTAGTATGTACCACTGAATCTGTGTTGATTGAGTCATTGGTGCAATGCGATCATGTCCAAAGAACTACAATGAGATAAAAAAACAGAAGTTCTGTTATTTATATTCAATGGTAGCAGGCCTGGGGGAAGTAAATTACCCCAAAGAAGATTTATTCAGCATGCCTCTTTTAATGTAGTGTTCATGTGAGGGTTCAGGTATTCTTCTAAGATGAATGATTCATGACCCCCATTCCCAAGAAGTGCTATAAAGCTGGTAAGAGTTTCAGTAGCCTCTGTCACCTGCTACATCCATCTGTAGATGTGGAGTGATGGCGTAAGAGTAGGGAACTACAGGCAGTATTACTCTCTTGACTCCTTAATCTTCTAGCCCCTCCAAGTTCTTCCAGTTTCTGCATCCTCTAACTTGCCACTGATTGGGACACACAATTCCCCTTACAAGTTCAGTCCCTTGCGAGTTTTCAACCTTGACTTGAACCAGTGTATTGTGAGGAAGTTCTGACACATTGACCTGGGATCATCAACAGTTGGCTGCTGGAGCCCAGTTAAATATGCGCTAGAGCCTTGTAATGGGCCTCTGCCCAAATCTGAAGGCTGTCTCTTCATCTGGTTACTTTAATAATGGCTTGAAAAATTCTGAAGACTTTTTGTTTATTTACACACTACTTAGTAAGCTCATCACCCCCAATTTGGCCATGCCAGTCTGCATCTGGAAGTAAGGTATCTGTGTTCTGACCTTTTACTACAACCTACAGCCAGAAAACCAGCATGGCAGTAAAGGACTGTTTCATATGGACAGCTCACTAAGACTTCTTCTAAGTCATCTTCTGAGGCTCCCAATCAGGGCCTCCCCATTACTGTGCTTTCCTTCAACCATATACTGCTTTATTTCATCTTGACTCTCCATCATCTACCACTCGCCTGAGCAATGGTAATGCAAAATTTCTTACTGTACTATACTCAACATTTTGAATATTCTTTCAACCCTGTTGTGAACAAATGTATAAGATGGATGATTATTCATATTTACATTATCATTAGTAAAAAGAATATTTTAAAAATTTGGTCTATTAGAAACTGGGCTAACTCTTTGTGTGTATGTATCACTTATTCTTTCAAGCAACAAGGGAGTCTGTATCAAATCTATTTCAGAAATGAACAAACAGCAGTTCATAAAGCTTGGCAGTCTGCCCAGTTTCCAAACCAACAAGTGAAAGAGTCGATCTTCATCCCAGGCTTCTACTTTTAGCTATTACACAGTACAGTATTTCAATCTGGATTCACATCTGTAATCACCTTGTAAAAATTTATCAAGCAGTACCTTTAAAATGTATATGTTTTATTTTATGTGTGTCTTACTAAATAAGGATGTTTCCATGTGCCTAATATCTGCCGACTGTCTACTGCCTTATCAAACCTGCTTGGAGGTTTTCTATAATTAATTGTCTTCCAATCTTCCCATCTGCTCCCATGCCAGACTCTTCATCTTGCTTCTTTTATATTCTTGTTACAAATACAACCTTGGGCTAAGCAGGGAAACTCTAGAGCAAGTGCTAATCTTTAGATGAAATGAAAAAGCATGAGTTTTCTCCCAATCCTCCTGGCAGAATAACAGCCACAAGTCTCCAAGCGGAGAGTTCACTTCAAAGTGCTCCCAAACCAATCCAAATATTACTTGAGCTGGAAGAACACACTTAAAACAGCAATGAGTACATGGTGGACAATTTACAAATACTTACTGGCTAAGCCACGGCATTTGCTGACTTAATAAAACTCTCTGAAAATACTTTTTTTTTTCCATTTTATATCTCTAATCCTAGGGAACTTTCCACTTCCCACCTTCAGTTTGTTCTAGCTGCAATATTAACTGGGGACTTTACCACAGGGGGAAAAAACATAGTAACGATGCTTGCATTTCTGTTAGGAGAAACAGCCATCACTGCATTTTATGTTTAGTTTGCTTAGTTTACTTTTAATTTGCCTCTGTCTTTAAAACTATGCCTGTTTCTAATGCAACTGGGAGAAAGGGAGGTGACAAGAAGGAAAAGTTTAACAGGAACACAATATTATTCAACTAAATTAGAACTCTGGAAAAGTACTGCTGATTAGGAATGGTAAAAAGTCATTCTGGGTGGATGCATCGATTTCACCTAGAGAATTGTGTGCCCAGGGAACTCAACTACTCTGAGAAAAGGTTACTAATAAGATGATGAATCTCCAATCTAATTCACTAAGCCTGGCACCATACAGAGAGACGTTCAGTCAGGGAAACGGCAGACCCTCTACCCTCTCATTACGTCCTTGGAATCCAAAGGCTCCACTGAAGCAAAGCCTATAATGGAATTATCCCAGTTTGCTGTCTCTGAATTTCCCACCTAAACCACCTCCTTCTTCAGTGTCATGGCCACATGCTAATTACCAGCACACTCTATTTCATTTTATAATAATCCAAACAAAGAGGCCAGTCCTAAAAGAAACAAGTGGAGGCGAGGAGAAGACAAGGGGTTGGGAGGTTACAGGGCCGCCATGTGTGATAACAAATAAGGATTTAATCAAACTGAACTCCATGCCCAGAAAAACAGCAAAGGGAAGCCAACTACTCATAAAGGCAAATAAATGCCTTTTTAAAATGAATGCTCATGAATGTAGGCAAAATTGGACCTCAATTATTGTAAATTTGCATAGGTGCTGCAAAGACCACTCCAAGGGAAATGGCCAACAGTTCTTTTGGTCCATGTGCCCCACGTCTGTCCCTGCAACCTCAGCAAGATTGGTCCAAACCTGGGACAGAAATGTTGCCCACTGGTCCCATATCCATGCTCTGCCTGGAGAAAGCTGAGTTGAAAGCACTGTGAACACTAGTCTGCATCGGCCTTGACAAATCTCTACCACATGTGTCCATTCAGTCCAGGCTGCTAGTACTCCATATTTATTTTATTTCCCTCATGGGCTGAAAACCAATCCTGGGGCCAACCTGTTTAATTGCCTTTCATCACGTTCTTGCCAATTACTTTCCCCAGAGACAGGGCATCTTTATCATGTCTGCTCTATCTGAGCGGCTTTGTCCCCCCAGTAGCTCCCTCATGGCCCTGGCTTAGGCATTAATTCTTCACTTGTGAAGAATGAATCTCTTCACATTCCTTCTTCCACTATAAATTTGCAACTCTGTTCTCCAGTGTTTCCCAGGTTTCAGGTCTTTTGTCTCATTTATAGATCTGTCTTCACTGCCAAAGTGCTTTCCAGCTAGTGTTTAGTTGGGTAGTTTTTTTAGGTTTTCTTCACTTTTTTCCCAGGACACAGTAACATATGCAGTTGCCACCTTGGCCCCACTGAACTTTATGAACATTGCTTGCACTGCTCTGTCCAAATTCCTGAGGTAGTGCGAGCCAGCTGGGACCAGAGCCTCAGGGTCTCATTTGCTTGGGAGGTCAGCTTGGATAGGTGTCTTTATATTTCCTTGAAATAGCCTGCTTATTTATGATCCAAATACACTGAGTTCAAGAAACATGCCAACTAAAATGTCTGATCCTTGTCTAGTCCCTGGAGAAGGAAACGGCAACCCACTCTAGTATTCTTACCTGGAGAATCCCATGGACAGAGGAGCCTGGCAGGCTACAGTCCATGGGGTTGCAAAGAGTCAGACACAACTAGGCAACTAACACTTTCAACACTTTCCTTGTCTGGAACAGACTGAAGGTTTGTATCCCCCCTGCCAAACTCATATGCTGAAACCCTAATCCTCAATGTGGTAAAGACAGGGTCTCCAGGAGGTAATGTGGGTTAGATTACATTCTGAGGGTGGGGCTCTTTTGATGGGATTAGTGGCACATAAACTTTCTCACATAAGAGTGAGAAAATCTCACTCTTTCTGTGTATACATACATGTACACTAAGTAAAAGCCACGTGAGGTCACAGCAGGAAAGTGGCCATCTGGAAGTCAGTAGGAGAGCCCTCTCCAAAATTCAAACCACCCTAAACCTTGGTCCGAGGCTTCTCAGCCTTCAGACCTGTGAGAAAATAAATTTCTGTGAACATTTTTTTATTGTTTAAACCACCCAGCCCATGCATGGTGCTTTGTTACGGCAGCCAGAAGTAATATACTACCCTGTCCCTCTGGATGTTTAATGGGAGTTTGCCGTGTTGTCTTGGTTTCCTTCCCTACTCTTAATCTTGGCTGAGGAAATCTGGCAGGCTCTCTCTTGCTGGTCTCATCAGAGTATGTTGTATGAACAGGACTGCATTGTCTATGAACTTCTAGGATGGCTCTGAAGAGTCTTAATGCATCATGAATGTGCTTTTGCATGGGATCCAGTGACGATGAGGTGTGGTGTGGCCTGATTCACTCAAGTCAAGGAGAGCAGCTAGAATGTCAATATAAAGCACTTGAAAGCTTCCTATTTGTTGTCAACTACAAACTGGCACTTACCAAGATCATTGCCAATAACTGAACAACAAAGGCGTTTGCCATCTGCCTCTACGGAGATTAAACCCCATGATGCTATAGCTGCTGACCCTCAGCAACACCTGAGGGAGCTCAGAATGGAGTGAGGCACTCTGTGCTCCAGGGAATCTGGTGGGACAGGTCTTTAGATAGTTGGATGTTTTCAGGAACTGATTTTATGATCTAAATCCTTGCATCTCCTCATATCTAGAGAAGCAATAAATCCCTTTATGGTGACATCAGATCCTCATGACTAACAAAAAACCTTTTGTGAAATGAGTGCTTCATGGTAGGGAACTCCCCCTTCATCAAAACCTTACATATTGAATTTTCCCCACTGCGGCTTTGCAGCAGCCTCTCAGAGCTATCTGAGATGCTGCCTCCCAGGCTGCAGTCCTCATTTTGCCCCCAAATAAAACTTAACTCACAACTCTCAAGTTGTACATCTTTTTTAGTCGACAATGCAGATTGCTTTGCCATCTCATCTCGATCTGGGATGATGAACAGAGTCATGTCGATTAAATTCACAACAAAATATGGCTACTTCTCTATATTATCTGCAAATTTTGAATGTTTTCTATACTTTTGATCACTTACCTCAATTGCATATCTCCCTCTTAGTATCTGTGTTCAGATATCAAACAACTCACCCTCTAAAATAAGACATCTATTCTAAGGTTATAAGTCTCTCAAAATACATACACATCTTTAACTCATTGTTTGGCATGTGTTTTCCTAGATTAAGATTCTTAAGTCACAGGATTTTATAAACCATGCTGTCTATACCTGCTGCTGCTGCTAAGTCACGTCAGTCATGTCCAACTCTGTGCGACCCCATAGACGGCAGACCACCAGGCTCCCCCATCCCTGGGATTCTCCAGGCAAGAATACTGGAGTGGGTTAGTACTAAAAAGAGTGCTAGCTAAAATTACAGATTAATTGGAGAGGTCTTTTTAAAAATTTACTATATCTTACCAATACTCATCCAAAAATCAAAATCTCTTTACATCTGCCCACTCCAAATAATTTCGTTTTCATATTATAATAGCCACAATTGATAAGAATCAACTACGTCCTTATCATGGATTGGGTACTCCCCATATATTATTTAATTGAATCTTACAATTACTTCATTAGATTTCATTTATCCTCGATTTTATAGATAAGAAGACAGAGACTTGGAGAATGTAGCACACAATTAAAAAGAACGCTTACTCAACAAAGATGGTGCATTATCTAAACCTTGCTGACTTCCAAATCCATGCTATTTCTTTGCCAGTTTTCAAGTCTGGCTGTGTTAACAGGGATCATCTTGGAAGCTTGCCATGTATAGCCCCACAACCCAACTCTAGAGAATCTGATTCACAGGGGCTGTTTGTTTCTTTATTCTGTATCCAACACATTGTAATACAAATTACCACAGATAACCACACAAAATAAATACAAAGAATGCCTTTAACTCTGTTGCTTTATCCAATCAATTTACCAACATTTCTCTCCAAGACATTTGCTGTTTCCAGTCCTGCTAAAACTATTCAAGTTCCTCCCTAGGAAATTAACCTTTGATTATGGAAATCCCCTCTAAATCTTTAAGGTTTAGGAAGGTGAATGTCCCTTTACCTCCAGGTTATCACTAATTCTGCTCTTGGTAATTGGCTGATCAAATGGCTCATAGGATAGATCTGATCATCTTTTTCTTCTCCTGGCTATCAGATCTTTCAGCATACTAAAAGTTCAGTTCTGTTTAAGGCTTTCCATGTTCTGATGCAAGCCCAAATAAGATCCTTTCCTAGATGAGCTCTCTACTCACTTTTTTTTTTCCTGATTTCATCTAGGGGTTTCCTCACTTGTGCTACTGTTTCATCTTACATTGGTCTCTTCAAAGTCTCCCTGCTTCTAGCCTCTTCCACAGGTAATTCATTTGCATACCACTGCCATGTAAGCCTTCTCCAAATATGGGTCTCTGCTTCAAAGTCTGCAATATCTCTAACTGCCTTTAAAATAAAACCTAAACTGCCTAAGCTGATAATAAAGACCCTCCACAATCAATGCCCTGTTTATATTCCCAGTCTCATCTCCCACTAAAACCTTGCCATCTCTCCCCACTGCCACCCAGGCACGTCTTAAAATAGTCCACTTTCATTATCATATGCTATTTTCTTCTGCAGGACCCTTGTCCCTTTTTGTCTGCTTATCCAAAGCCCCTTCTCCTTGAACTATAACTTCTAGTATAAATTATTTCTCATTTATGAAATATTCCCAGACCACAAAGGCCTTTTCTCTTCTGAACTCACATTGTTTACTGCCTTTCTGGACTAGTAAACATGTATTGAATTATCACAGCTTCTGCAGTGCAGCCTGAATTGCTACTTAACTTTCTAGACCTTTTTGTTTAAAGAAAGAAAGAAAAGAAAAATCATTTGCTTTAATGATCTGGGAATTTAAGGTAAATAAATCTGAATAATGACTTCAAGTTACTATTACTGCATCTGAGATAAATACATCATCTAAGTTTTAGTTCATCTTATCACATATTAGTTACCAGGCAAGTACTACCTATGCAGATTCATTTATGCAACATAACACAGATAGAGTCACTCTCTATTCACCTCTGGATAATTATCTCCTTATTTATAACCTTCTCGTTAGAATACGAGATGCTAATTTCTATACAGGAAATACAACAGAAGGCAATGTCTCTGTAACTAAAGAGATAATAAGTACCTTTATCTCAAATGTATAGCTCTGTTGAACTTCTGCCAAGTCTCTTTAAACTTATCTTCAATATCACTTTCTACTTATATAATTGCTCTTTATTATCAAAGAACAAAGTCGTGTCTAACAGAAATGTTAATTTCAAACAATATAACACTTATTTTTAATATAGATGGCAAAAGAATGTTCCAAAAGTCGAACCTATACTCCCTGTAACAATTATAATTTCTCCCTGGCAAGGTTAGTGGCAGGACCAAGGTTCTTGTGACTCCCTAGAGAGCAACTTCGAAAGTAAAAGTCCAATGTGAGAGCCAATGATTCCTGTGATGTTAAACTTAATTTAATGATTAAGACATCAGAAAATTCATAAAATATAATTAATTAAGAGAAAATCAACTTTTTATCACTAACAATATGACTCAATTTCTTGGGACAACTAAGGCATACAATCCATGGAGACCAAGTATACTGTCTCTCACAAAATGTTCTAAATTGTAACGTACCCAGAGGCCTAAATGAAGATTGCTGTCTCTCTTTGCTATGATCACATCTGAGCTCTTTATAGAACATTTCAGCAACTTAATGGACTCTGATATTTATAGCTAACAGAATGTTTTTTATATTGCTTTACCAGTAGAAATTTAACTATATATTTGCAATAATCTGTTTTCCCCTCCTAAACCATCTAATTGTGGTAATTAAGTCTCTTAAAACCTGTCAGTATATTTATCCCAAAACAATCTCTGAAACCAACACTCCATTTAGTACACTTGTTTTTTAACATTCTGTAAATTCTGTTTCAGCATTAGGAGAAAATTCTATTAAGGACGAACCTAACTGGCCATGCAACTGTGTCTTTGTCCTGTTTCCCTGAATTCTTGATCTCTTGTCCCTGACACCTCCTCCCTAGATGTTTCAGCATTCCTAATACCCCCCTCTGACTACTTGGAACTGGACAAAGTGGCTATTATCTAAACTTCTACCATTCACTTCCCATTTTCACTGTATTAGTTAGCAATATTACCTCTTATAACAAATATACACACACATACACACACAGACATAACATAGATATATTGTAGAAAACTTTATAAACTTATATATATATATAAACAATTAAATCATGAGTTTATTTCTCATGTAAATTCAAAAACAGGTGTTCCTAATCATCATGTAGGACATCTTCAAAGAGCGATTTGGGGACCAATTTCTTCCATCTTGGGCATCCACCGTTTCCAACATTTGCCTTCCAAGGGTACAGTGCTTAACCACATGCATCAGTTCTATAGAAAGGAGAGAGTGAAGACAGCCCACCTGCTTCTAAACCTTTCTGGCGAGGAAGTGACCTTCCTCTCTTCCGGTCACATGCCACTGGTGAGGACTAATGATACGGCCCAATCCAGATCAAAGGATGCTGGAAGCACCGTCCCTGACTGTGCAGCTGTTTCCTAACAACTCTCTATTAAGAAAGGGGAGGCACCCGTTTTGGGAGACCTTTAGCTGCTTCAGCTCCATCCCATTTGTCCTTTCCTTTGGACCAGCTTGCTGATCTTGCACAGTGAGTCCCCTACATACGAAGAAGTTCCTTTCCAAGAGTACGTTCATAAGCCCAACTCACACAGTCCGCTATAGAGTACTGTACTGTAATAGGTTTGCAGTACTTTTCACACTTATAATACTTTTATAATACATAAAAACAAACACAAAAAATAAAGAAAACATTTGTAATCTTACAGTACCGTACCTTGAAAATATAGTAGTGGAGGACAATAGCTGGCACACAGGGGGTGGCGTCGAGTGAACAGGCAAGCAACTGGAAGAGGAGGAGGTGGGAGACGCCAGAGCTGAAGGATTGGCAGCGATAGGAGACGGCAGCTACATCACCGCTGCTACATCTGAGCAGAACCAGCTACGTCACCACTGCTTTATATATGCTTCCGGACATCCTGAGCTTGAAACAAAGATACATACCACTGTACTCTATACAGTAGTGTAACCAAAACACAACCACTTATAAAACATGCAAGCATGTGACAGGGCGTGCCAGACACATGAACTAACATATGACTAGACGTGGGAACGCACGCTCCTGTCTTTGTTGTGGTTTTTTTTTTTCCATTTATTTTTATTAGTTGGAGGCTAATTACTTTACAATATTGTAGTGGTTTTTGTCATACATTGACATGAATCAGCACCAGCCCAGGCTGGATGCATGAGACAAGTGCTCGGGCCTGGTGCACTGGGAAGACCCAGAGGAATCGGGTGGAGAGGGAGGTGGGAGGGGGGATTGGGATGGGGAATACGTGTAAATCCATGGCTGATTCATGCTCCTGTCTTTGAAAGCTCACAGCTTGAAGGTTTGTATGCAGGGGACTTACTGTATCTGCTTTCTGAACCCAGAAAATAGGTTTTACTTCCCAAACTAACCTGAATGTAAACCAATCCTTAGGCCCCTCTGTTTTCCCAGACTCTACCTGACTCTACTGGTTCTCTTAAATGTCTAGCTTTGCCTATTCTTTTATGGTTTGGTTTATCTTCCTTCCTTTGTTGTTGTTTTAGCCGCTAGGTTGTATCCGACTCTGCAACCCCGTGGACTGTTGCCAGCCAGGCTCATCTGTCCATGGGTTTTTCCAGGCAAGCGTGCTGGAATGGGTTGCCACTTCCTTTGCCAGGGGGTCTTCCTGACCCAGGGATCGCACCCACGTCTCCTGCATTGGCAGGTGGGTTGTTTACCACTGAGCCATCTGGGAAGCCCTTTTACCAAGCTTTTTATCTGAATGTTTTTGTTGAGATATGTCAGTGTGAGGAATGAGCTCAAAATCATGAAAAAATCATGCCTAAGAAAGTATTTCCTAAAATGAACTGCAGGCTGTGTGTACAGGTGAATTTAATTTCATCAAAACTACAGAAATGTGGTGGGAAAGGAGACTCAAAGGGTAAACTTTAAAGTTCTCCCCCTAGTAACTCATGTAGGGAAGGAGGATGGATATGAGGGTCAATAGCAAAATAATGAACAGTACACCAATTACTGGATTATCTAAATAGTCACAAAAGAGTAAATAGGCGCTTTCAAGAATAGCCAAATTAAATTAAATTAAGATGAGGTAAGTAAATCAGCAATTTAAAGAGTTCCACAATGTATATGATTACTAATATTATAGTCCATTATAATCTAGAATAAAAGCATAATCACATTTGTATGCAATTTGAAATATATATGTGTGTATGTGTTAGTGCATAAGAGAGAGAGAGAGATCTATATGGTATATATATTGGACTGGCCAAAAAGTTCATTTGGGTTTTTCCTTTAAGGCCAACCCAAGACATACAGGATGTATGGGAAATGGAGGTTTCACTTAGGACTTAGATTCAGTAAAAGACGATGATGAACAGCCTCAAAGTCAAATCGGAGTGGTAAACATTATTCACTATACATTGCTCATCCCATAGTTTTTAATGGAACAAAAAATAATACGAAGTGATCAGAATGAGACAGATCCCATTCTTAGCATATAGGAGATTTCACTTTCATTTCCAAGAATTGCAAAGAAGTTACTTGAAAACAAGCATCAGAAACTGGAAACATAAACTCCATGGGCAAATTTGTAGCAAGTAGTCCACACAGAAACAGACAGATACAGGAATGGGGAAAGCAGCCATCACCAGCCTGGCTTCAGCTGCCCAGGTTGCTGGGATGATAGAGGTGACTCCCTAAAGAGAAAGCCAAGAGAACCCAGAAGGCAGAACACCACACCTGGACCAGCTTCAAAAAAAGGCTGAAGGAAGGAGTGGGGGAAAGCACAGGAAATGGAGAGAATCCAGAAATCATTTCTCCTCCAGGACAAACGTGACCATGTCACCCTCAACAACACTCAAGGATTTCCCTCAGGTAGCGATGAAGTCACTGTCCTCAAACTTTACACATCACTTAACATCAGGCAGGTATCCTTATGAATAATCTAATTAGCATAAAATTATTATGTCAAACATCAAGTGGGCAAAGTACAAAGAAACCCTGGAAATGCCTGTGTAATAACAGTCTAAGAGCCCACACTCTCCGCTTGCCATCCTCAGTGCTCTGCTCTTTCTTCTGTTGGAATATGTCGTTTCAAGTGTTCATCACTCAGCCGTATACGACTCTGTGTGACCCCATGGACCTTAGCCACCAGGCTCCTCTGTCCATGGAATTCTCCAGGCAAGAATAATGGAGTGGGTTGCCATTTCCTTCTCCAGGCAGTTTAAGGGCACAATTTTTCCTGTTCAGGGAATACTTTTCGGGGATTCCTTTCTACATTAACTTTTACACTCAACAAAACACATCAGAAATTGGAAACCTATCACCAAGCTGCTAAGGCAGAGGTAGTCTCATCTAGGATGATCCCTCACACACAACACAAACACAGCCAGGAAATCTCAGAACTGAGGGAAAAGCTACATCTCTCGGCTACGTCCCCTCCCCCCTATCCCTGGTAGATCCTGTATCTTCACTTTCTGTCTGCAGGAAGCTGTGACCACAAAAACCCCACAGCTTGCTGAACTCAGGTCACACTCTCAGGACCCACGGCCCCCTCGTCACTGACTCCCTAACTTAGGAGACAGAACATAATTCAATTCCGTCTTGCATCCCCTTCCTTCTATAGCTTTTCTTTCTTCCCCAAAATGGTTTACAATTCTCATCAACTTTTTTCACTAGCTGTCAGGATTATAAAAGGACTATTCTTCAGACCCAACCCATGATCTGAAAACCTAGAAGCCAGTACCAAAAGATCCTAATAGCACATTTAAAATCATCTAGAAGGAATGTTTCTTGAGAATATTCCAATTAAGCTAAAATGCACTATAGTTACATGCATATTCTACATGCAGCATCTTTATAAGTGATGAGCAACATTAATCAAAGAGATAATGCTAAAATATTTCTTATTATGCATTAGTTCACAAATAAATGGCATTCTTATTCATTAAAATTCAGATTCAGATAAATAAAATTCTCTCCACTTACAACCGAACCTTAACTATGCAGGTCATCAAAGCAGCTCCCAGAATTCTGAACTTATCCTCAATATAAAGCTGCAAAGGAAGGTAATTAGTTTGAATAAAAGCTGTAGCTTCAAAACAAGGATGAATAGTCATTTTAAATAACAAAATGTCAATATTTGCAGAAAATTGAGACTTCACAAATAATAAACAGCGCTAGTCTCTGTGTGAACTGTGCGCCAGTTATTATAAATATTGAAATTCAACAATTCATCACTAAAGTTATTCTTTATCTTAGCTATTTTCATCTGGGAGTAAATAGAAATTATATTTGTTGGCTACTGCTAAAGGAAGGAAAAACCGCTCTGCCCTTTCTTTTTCTTGGTGAATTTGGCCCAGGATAAGAATATCAAAATTACATGTATACAGGGAAAATAACTTGGTATCTAGAAAGACCAAAAGATGTTACAAACATAATTATCTCTGTATCAGCAACACATGGTAACATAGTCAGACTGAGAGTTGGTGGGGGTGGGGAGGATCTCTTAAGATGAAAAATGCAAACAGGTGATCCTGCCAATAGAGAAATCGATCTGAATACATCCTTGGAACGGCCAAATTTTTTAACCCATTTCTATTCCTTTTATGATTTCCTATTTTTTCATTTTATCATCTTACATCTGACCATGCAGATCCATTCAATTTTCCTCCAATAATTTTGGCAAAGCATCAGGTCATTAAGACATGCTGATTTTAAAAGAAACATCATTATAACACTGCCAATTAAAAGTGGGGAAAACAGCACTACAAAACATGCAGTTCTTTCACACTGATAACAAGAAAGAGCTCCCAGTGCTATGGAAATATTTTCTAAGCCCTATGTTTTCGCTTCTCACAGGGCGCACTGCTGTTTCTGGGTGGGCTGAGGGGTCAGTGCAGAATCACAGTTAGACAGCAGTCCATCTGGTGTTGGAAGAGCTCAGTGGCCATCGTTATCTGAACATTTTCTCCATGTACCCAAACCCAGTGTTAACACTGTTTGAAGTCCTAAAGTGACGAGGAGGTTTTTGATTTTGTTATGACTAATTTCACATTTCCTCATGGTGTGACCCAAGGTTCCAAAACACAGAAATGTTCCCTCTTAAAGGTTGCCTCTCTGGGACTTCCCTGCTGGTCCAATGCTTAAGGACACACCTGCCAAGGCAGGGGACATGGGTTCGATCCCTGGTTTGGGAAGATCCCATATGCCAAGGAGCAACTGAGCCCGCGAGCCACAGCTACTGCGGTCTACCGTCCAGGAGCCGCGACTACGGAAGCCCACACACGTCTAAGAGCCTGCGCTCTGCAACAGGAAAAGTCACCGCAAAGAGAAGCCTGCGCACCACCACTAGAGAGAAGCCCCAGCTCACGACCATCAGAAGGCCCATGCAGCGCCGAACACCCAGCGCAGCCATAAATAAATAGATAGAAGGTTGCCTCTCTATCCTCAGTGACAACGAGATTTCGGAGAAAACTTAGATGTTTAGCACCCTTGTGGAGGCACACTTGGACCTGCCTTGCCTGGCCCAGGATGGCTGTGAAAGCAACACTGCCCCCAGGGAACCAGAAGGTACATCCTTCATCCCAGGTGCCCCACCAAACTGCAGGAAAGAGATCCTGGTGCCAGAGAGGGACAGCATGCTGCCAGCTCTCTGGCTGGAAAAAAAAAAAAAAGGCGGGGGATGGGGAGTTACAGAAGAATCTTGTAAAGGGCAGAGATTTTCATGCAAATGCTTTTGATGATGCTGAGGCAGATCAAATGAAACATGGATGGCTAAAGTGAATCACACAGAAGATGAAAATGCTTTTGATTATAATAAAAACTAGGATTTGTCTTCATTACACAACTTTCCTCCCCAGTCAAGGAAAACTAGATTCAAACTGACAAGGTCATTCCACCATGAATGCTCAAAGCAATGATGAAGGACCCAGAGAACTTCCCTTTTAAGCCACCTCCTGGGGAGCAGGGCTCTCTCTGCACCCACCATCCTTGTTTTCGCCATTTTCTCACAGGGACAGCACTGATCACTGTCTTTGAAAGGACCAACGTCCTCCCACTGTGTGTTATACCTCATTTTGAGTAGGCTTTTCCACATTCCCACACCCAAAACTAGTCAACTGTAGTTAATAGTTTGTGCCCAAGGTATCAGATACACTCTAATATGCATTTTTATTAGTATATAGTACTAATAAAAATTACTACTATAGTACTATATACTGTTATACATATATGTGTGTGTGTGTGTGTGTGTAAATTAGTACTATATACTAATAAAAAATGTACCTTAAAATTCTAATCTTTCCAAAACAGGCTAATGGGTTTCACTGCTCCATCCCAGGGAATGATAGAGTCTTCATTTATTTGCACAAATCAGAAACTTGGGTATCATCTAGTATTTCTTCCTCTTCCTCTGTATCTAATCAATCATAAATTGCTATAGATGATACCTTACAATTATTCCCTCAAAATTCTCTATTCTACCATTGTTGCCTTAGTTCCGTTCTCCATATCTTCTCCATGAGGCATTTGAGGAGCATCTTTGCTAGAGAGCTATTTCATACTTTTCCTCTTTTTGTAAAATTCGAATACTTCATCCCCCCTTTTATTATTTTGGTGATTCTCACTGTGTGATACATTTTTTTCCTATTGGATACTTCCATTCATCATCCAGAGTACTTTAAAACTTTGTATCTTAAATAATTTGTTTGCTAATGATTCTGCAATTTTGGCTGGGCTTAGCTGGGTGATTCTTCTAAATGCATTCCCTGGGGTCACTCATGCAGCTGCAGTTACCGAGAGACTTGACTGAAGCTGGACCTCTAGGATGACTCCACTCATGTGTCTGACCTCATCTCAGGATGGCAACTATACAGCACATCTAGAAATCAAGTAATTCAAACAACCACTGATCTGAAAGCCTTGGATTTTTTCCCCAATAAAATGAAACTGATAGAATATCTAAGGTGTTTTAATATATTGACAGAAATCTAAATTAGTGCTCATTTTGTAGAGAATTGGGTAAACAAACAATTACTAACTCTGGGAAACAGAAGGATGTCATACAGAAAAGAAAAAAATAGCTCACATAAACTACATGCTCAGCCAGATACAGTATTTACCTACATAAACACTGAATATTATTCAGAATATTTATTAAAATCTTCTTATAAATATGCTGGGAGTCTAGTGGCCAGGGACAAGTAATAAATGTGTGGGCTAGAGAGTGAATAAACAAAGCTTAATGCTCACCTTCCACAGTAGGAAGAAAACAGGAAATGCTTAAAACTGGTAAATCAAAAAGTAATAGTGCATGTATGTTATTCACAAACACAGAGGTACGTATAAAGCAAATACACTGAAAGTATTGAAATAATTACTTTGGGAAATGGGAAGTTGTGGAGCCAAAGGAACTTTTCTTTAGATCAAGACTTAGAGAACAACATAACTATTTATCAGTACATATATAACTTCCCTGACAGCTCAGCTGGTAAAGAATCCACCTGCAATGCAGGAGACCCCAGTTCTATTCCTGGGTCAGGAAGAGCCCCTGGAGAAGGGAAACACTACCCACTCCAGTATTCTGGCCTGGAGAATTCCATGGACTGTATAGTGCATGGGGTCGCAAAGAGTCGGACACGACTGAGTGACTTTCACTTTCACGTAACTTTGAATAAAAGGCAGACAAAAAAATAATCTTTGGAAATTCATATTGTGCATGCATGTCTTCCACTTTTAGTTTCTTTCCAGTTGCAGATATTGCTGCTGGCATGGCAAAGGAGACTTTAAAATAGCTCAATTCATTTTTTGTGGGCAATAAATTCCCGAATGTTTTCATTTAGTTTACCACTTCCTCTTCTTTTTACGTATTTAGTCCTGGACATCTGTGGTCAAGTGATGTATAAGGATTCAAAGAATAAATGAATGTGACAGGCTGTGTTTACATAGGGAAGCTGCATGATAAAGGCAACAAGTGTTCTAACCAAACTGCGCACCTTGGCAAATGCTCCAAATCTCAAGATCAAGCAAAAGCATCTACCTGTCTTTGATTCTACCTTCCAGATAAAATTACATGCAATGGATGGTCAGAGAGTTATAACCATCCTGGGGGAAATTACTGACAAAAGTAAACAAATTCCATATGGCATGAGCCAAATTGTTTTATTAAACTGGTGGGCAGCATGATGGTTTCTTCTATTTGTTGACACAAGGATCAGATTTCTCACATTCACAAAAATAATTCAATTTCTCAAACTTGAATGAAAGAAAGAAAATGGAAGAAGGTGGTCCAGGGCCCAGGAGAAATCTTTTTCCAACTCATTGTCAAGGCTGAAGCAATGCGTTTTTGAGTCCTGCGTTTGGATGGCATTTCTGCTCAGGGAATCACTCACATTTTGATCTTTCATTCCTTTGGGACAACCAGTGAAAAGTGCTTTGTAAGTTACAGTTCTGACCTTTTTAGGATTCTGTCACTTAATTAGAAAGCATCAGAGGTCTTCTGTCTGGCAGTGTTTACTGCCTGTAACAAAGCAATCAGAAACGCAACCAGAGAGTAATTTGTAAGGGGTTACGGATCCATTCACCACAAATATTTATTGTCACTAGCGCAATTCCACACTGAAAATAAAATACCCCAGAGATCTGTCTTCCTCTCTTGGGGCCCATGTCACTTAACTATACTACAGGCAAAAACAACTTATAAAGATGGTGTTAGGTAGTTAGAATAGGAAAAAGGAGTCCAAAATGGTGGTGGCTAAAAGACAAAGAAGGGAAAAGCCATGAAAAATAGAATAAAGGAAGGTCTGGGTGGAGTGAGAACCTCAGGTAAAACAAACAGCCCTCCTGGCCATCACAATTGACATAGAGCAGGCTCAGGGGGAAGGAGACAAATGTGTAAAAGGAGGAAGCCTAGAAGGATTGAGGCCTCTCCTCTCTTGTCTTTTGGGTCAGCCTGCCCTCACTCCTCCAGGGTATACTAGCCTTTGTTTTTCCTAATAAAACTCAGCTGTAACACGGAGCTGTGACACTAGTTGGTCCAAGGGCTGTAATGCTGGTCTGTCCATTGCTTCAAATTTTTGTTGCGACAAGGTAGAACCGAGGAAATTACACATTCCCCCGATGATGGCATTTGGCTCATAGAGAGATTCAAACTGCTTTCCAAGCTCTCCCCAGGGGAAGTGTGTTGCACAATGTCAGAGCTGCTCTATATAACACCTGTCTTAAATCATGTGGTCTGTAGATGCCTGGAGGACCCCAAGGCATTTCTAGGTATTCCATGAGGTCAAAATCATTTTCATAGGAATATCAAGTTATTGCTCATTCTTCAATATGTTAACATTTGCACTGGCACTAGTGGTCAAGAACCCGCCTGCCAATGCGGGAGAACTAAGAGATGCTGGTTCAATCCCTGGGTCGGGAAGATCCCCTGGAGGAGGAAATGGCAACCCACTCCAGTATTCTTGCCTGGAAAATCCCATGGACAGAGAAGCCTGGCAGGCTACAGTCCACAGGGTCACAAAGAGTTGGACACAACTAAAGTGACTTAACACAGCACTGATGGTACAAAAATTAATCATGAGTAAAACTCTGGTGCCTAAGTGTGAATTGAGACAGAGGCACTAAACTTCTCTAGCTTTTGTTTGTTTGGTAACAGCTTTATTGAGATATAATTCACATAAAATACAATTCTCATTTGCCAATGAGAGTGTTAATCTGGATGGTCCTTCTGGTCTCTTAATATCTTTTCTCTTAAAACACTGGAAAACAGCCTCAGCTAACAGCAATAATATTGAGTGTGATCCTCTGTGGTTAGAAAGTAGGGAATCAGGAATCGATGACTTCTAATTTTAAAACAACACATATAACCAATCAGTTTAATTGCAATAGACTTGTTAAATTTATTGCTATTGGTAATCTCAGTAAGACAGCAGGTGACGCAATAATTCAAGGAGGGTAGTAATTTAGATTTTCCCCTCAACTCCTCACTGCTCATTGCCTGTGCAGATACAGACCTTGTCAAACTGGCTCCACTAAATCCAGTGGGCTTAGAACAATCAGTCTGATGTGCAGACAGTAGACCCATCAATTAAATGTCAGTTGATACAGTTGCCTTAAAATTAGTCCTCTCATCAGCCCAAGATGACCAGAATACAGAATTTGCATAAAGTTTGTATAGAACAGGGTGCGACTATTGAGAAGCAAATGACCTCCACCTTGGAATTTCAGGACCTGTTTTATAAAAGGTTTACTTTTTGAAATACAGAAAAAGAAATGACTTTCTAAGGAATTCAGATGACAAATGAGCCTCTTTCCACCCTGAGCAACATTCTATTTTTGCACAGCGCTATTGTGATATATGTTCTGCCATTGACCAAAAATTTAACTAATTTTAAACAAGACTAGCCCCTCCTCCTCCTCAGAAAATGATCGCTCAGTCATCTGTGCTAAGAAAATGTCTTTCCTGAAAGCAAATTTTTTTTTTAATTAAGAATATACAAAATTTGTGACCCACAAAAATCAGTGGTCACATTTGGTGCCTGTCATAGTGACAAATAAAGGATAGGCTACCAACATAGACCTTTCACTGTCTACCTGGGCCTTCAGGCACTCCAGGTCTGAGAAGTTTTCGGTTATGTTCAATTCAGTGCCCTGCACTGGCTCCTGACAGTTTTGATCTCATCACTTGAAAGCAAGGTTTGTTTTTTTGTTCTGTTTTGTTCTTCACTCGGAGAATTCCAATCACAGTTACAACAGCAAAGCAACTCGCATATTTGTATCACTTCCTACATTTTCATTTCTCACCATCAAAACAAAATGAATATTCTGTGTTAAAAAAAATGGCACATTTTACAGATGATCGCCTTCATAAAAGCTGGTGTATATTCATTAGAATATTGGCTTATCTGCTGTATTTTTTAAAAAACTGTTTATTTTGGCTCTGCTGGGTCTTCATTGTGCACAAGATTTTCTTTAGTTGTGGCAAGTGGTGGCTTCTCTTGCTGTGGAGCTCAGGCTCTAGGGCACATGGGCTTCAGCAGCTGCAGCTCAAGGGCTCGGTAGTTGTGGATCCTCGGCTCTAGATCACAGGCTCGGCAATTGTGGTGCATGGGCTTCGTTACCAAGGCGTATGGGATCGTCCCAGACCAGGGATCAAACCTGTGTCTCCTGCACTGGCCAGTGGATTCTTTACTATTGAGACACCAGGGCAGCCCCATCCTCAGTATTTTTAAAGCATATTCTAGAAAAATATTCTTGAGCCAATACCTGGTACGTGAATGAATCCAATAACTGGTACATGAACGAACCAGGTACAGGAATGATTAATCCAATAACCTTACACATGAATGAATTTAAGCCTTGAAATTGAAGTTGTCAGGACTGTACTACTACCTCAGAACTTAAGAAAAAGGACGTAAGTATTAATGTTTCTTACCCTTTTGATCTTCTCTCAATGAATTTGAGATCCTAAGTCATGCTGCTGATTGTTCAGTGAACTTTCAGACCATTGCGTTTCAATAACAAGAAAACAATGGAGCTTGATAAAGGGTGAGTCCTCCTATGTCTGTGGACAGTGATTTT
Source organism: Cervus canadensis (assembly GCF_019320065.1). Lineage (NCBI taxonomy): Eukaryota > Metazoa > Chordata > Mammalia > Artiodactyla > Cervidae > Cervus > Cervus canadensis. The sequence goes on from NC_057408.1 coordinate 8,744,030, forward strand.
TGATACTGTCAGACAAAGACAGAATCCTCAGTACTGACGCTACCAATAGTAAATCATGTATGAAAATCATCACCATCACTCTTATCAATCATCACTGACCAATGATCAATCACCGCCATCATCATTCCCACTGACTCACTGCCTACAAAGCTAAGTGTAAGTGCCCTATGCTAACTGCTTCTGTATATATACTATGGTTTGTCTGCAAAGACGGTTGCAACTGTTCCCACATCCATGAGCAGCTACCTTTTCAGTATGGCCTTGCCACTTTCCCCATTGAGAAGCAGTGCTTATTTTCCTCTCTTCTTAAAACTGTTTTGCCCAGTAGCATGTGGAAGCAGTGACTTTCTGTGATTCCTGAACCTCAGTCACATGAGGTCTTGCAACTTTTGCAAGTTACCCTGTTCAGTTTGCAACCCTGAAAGCAGCATGTAGGAGGCCAGGGCTAGTTTCGAAGCAGTTAAGAGACCAGGTAGAGGGTCTGAGAGAGAGAGATCGATTGATCCAGGCAACACCCACCAGCAATAAAAATGAGGTCATCCTGGACCATCCAGCCCCAGATGACAGCAGACGGCAACCACATGAGACACCAGTGCAAGGCTGTTACCGGGTCCAAGCTTGCTCTGCTCACCACACGATAGGCCAATGAATCCGAGAGACGAGGTGTTGCGGTAAGGAAGAGACTTTAATCAGGGAGCCGGCAGACTGAGAAGATGGCAGGATAGCACCTCAAAACAACCATCTTCTTGGGGTCTGGATGACAGGTTCTTTTATAGATCAGAGATGGAGGGAGGTGAGCAATCAAAGTAAAAAGGCTATTAATCTTGCAAACATCTCCTAGAATGGCAAGTCTCAGGCAGGGGATGTGTTAATTTCTTCCTTCCTGCCATCCACAGATGGACAGGATCTGGACAAAGGCACTTTAGTTTAACAGTCAGGCAGAGGGGCAGGATTCTCTGGGGCAAACATTCTGTATGATTATAATAACAAAGGCAACAGAAAGCAAGTCAAAGAAACAGTTCTAACATGGAGTCAGAATTGGCTTCCTCCTTGCAACAAGACCACCAGAGAAAATCATGACCTGATCCCAACTCAAACCACTAAGTCACAAAATCATAAGCAGAGAAATGGCTTTGTTTTAAGCTACTAAGGTTGGGGTGGTTTGCACATAGGAATGCATAACTGAAACACGTCCACTTTCTGACTTAAACTTCCATGGAACCTCGTGTGCTTTTCAACTCTATGGTACTGCCTTCAGTATTCACCTGGTGAATATTTATTATAAACTTTAGTGCCCACAGAGGCTCTGGGTCCTCATGACATCATTGTCTACCACCTAGGTGTTCAAAGCCCAACTCTGCTTTCCTGGGTCTTTCTAGGACTCCGGTCAGTTGTGGAAGAGTGGTTGTCGACGTGGGGAGATTTAGAAAGTAAGCTGAGCAGCCTGAGGCCAACCAGCGTGTGCTTCCTGCTCTGTGACCCTGGTCCTGCTGCCATCACGGGTCAGCAGTGAGGAGGATCTCACGGGCAATTAGCATAGCTGGTGTGACCGAGCTCACGCAAGTGAAGCCTGGTTCACCCAAGGAGAGGCCAGTCACCTTCAGAGTCAGACTGGGCTCTCCTACAGGACAAATAACTAGACAGAATCAAACATTTTCTGAGATAAACTTTAAATCTCAAGGAATCTGACACTTCAGTTCTGAGTTTCTAGGCTGTCAAGACTTTCCCTAAGGCAATGGGTGAGTAATATTTGTCTCTCTGGACAAGGAAAAGAAATGCAATAAGAAGCAAAGAGAAGAAGATACAGCTTGCAAAATCTTGTCCTGCCACGCTGGCAACGATGTAGTGCGATGTGGAGGAATTCAGACTCAAGAAGAAATCCGAGACATCGGAGACCATCCCCACTGGTCAAAGGAGTCGGACAAAGCTATAGGGAGAAGGCAGGATGTCAACCCATCAATCATGAACAACTTAAACTACCAAAAAGAGAATCAGCATTGTCAGGATTTTCACAAAGACCATATTGTGAGGGACTTCCCTGGTGGTCCAGTGACTAAGACTCCATGGTTCCAATGCAGGGGGTCCAGGTTCCATCCCTGATCAGGGAATTAGATCCCACATGATGCAACTAAGAGTTCACATGCTGCAACTGAAGACCCTGCATGCTGTAACGAGAACCCAGCGCAGCCAAATAAATAAATAATTTTTAAAAGATATTATCCATGTCTGTCTGTATGTGGACATATCTTCAGCTCATTCTGAAATATATACTGGGTCATACTTAGTCCTAAACAAAGCAGTATTTATAATCCTAATACTTCACATTTTTATTTCACTCCATGTTTGAGAAAGTAGTTTTACATATAGTATCTCTACTGATTAACTGTATGTTATGATGATAAGAGGTAGTTTTGGTACCAAAAGAGTGTGTGGATCCAGCTGTTTGTGGCTCAAAAGCCTCATCATTATTACCAGCTGCATTTACTGACTCTCTGGTGGCTCAGTGGTAAAGAATCTGCCTGCAATGCAGGAGACGTGGGTTTGATCCCTGGGTCAAGAAGCTCCCCTGGAGGAGGAAATGGCAACCCACTCTGGTATTCTTGCCTGAAGAATCCAATGGACAGAGGAGCGTGGCGGGCCCATGGGGTTGCAAAATGTCAGACACGACTGAGCGACTAATACTTGCTCTTTGTTTTGAATTAGAAGGTCGTTTTGCTTCGTTTGGTCTTGTTTTCTGCCTCATGCCCATACACTGTTAGTACTCAAGTCTGAACTGGACAGGGAAAGCCACCGCTATTCTCCTTCCAAAAGTCTCTTAGAGCTCTCATTTTCAGCCTTCTCACATTTGGAACATAAAGCTTTTTCCCTTATGGGTGTCAATGAACTGTAACATGTGGATGTGCCATTTTAAAATATTTCAGACCTTTTCTCACCCTGCCCATCACTGCTGACCAACCTACACAACAAGACATTTATGTACAACCCTATGTCTTCCCCCTTCAGGCCTCCTGAGGCTTGGTTTCTTATTATTTGGCTCATCTTCAGAGCACACAGCTTTACTCCTTGCCCTTCCCCTTACAGACTTTACAACTGAATTCACCCTTTGCTCCAATTCTAAGATGTCTCTTTATCCCACCGAACTCATTAAATTGGCAACCTCCATTGAAAGCTGTGTCATTTTCTTTTTCTTTTAATTAACTGAGGTTACATTCCACCTGGGATAGAGCAAACTTAAAGGTGTATCACTGTCAGTCTAACAGGAAAAATACGGATAATCCACAAAATCTTAACTTTTCTTGAAGCCAGCAAATGCTAAAGTTATCCCTGAAATCTAAGGAAAAACAGGCATCATCATAGAAAAAACAGGATACAAGCACAGACTCAGTGCATCCGAAGAAACCAGGACTTCCTTGCAAATGGGTTAGGAGACTCTAACACACGGCTATGACTGAATGTGAGTGAGTATGAGCTTATAGAAACTCTGGTGGCTGCAACCCACTGGCAAGACCTTCACCAGTGATCATAAGAAAGATCGAGGTCATGGTGAAAGACAAGAGAAAGCCTCCACTGCAGTGCAGGCTTAGATTTGAGACATGGCTTTCTCTCTAAAAAAATACACGAAGTCCCATCTAGATCTTTTTCCGTTATGAAACAATGGAGGAAGAGCAGTCAAGCCTGCAGTTGCCCGGACACATATGCAGATCCATGGGGATTACGGGAAGGGAAAATGGAAAAACTCCCTTCTCTGGAGAAAGGGAGAGGTATTCTAGTTCTGGGGAAAGGACAGGGTCACTGAAAAAGCCCCACTCTAGACAGCCTGTCTAATGCTAGTGAGGAACATCTCCCCATCAGGCTATCAGGCCCTGAGTCAAAAGCAACTGCAATTTGCTTCCCGGAGAAGGTCAACACTGTGGGGAGACAGCTCTCTGAGGTTCACATATAAAGGAAAAGCTCAAAGCTAAAGGTGAAACAGAAACTCTCCAACAAACCAGTTGCCAGCCCAACTACAAGGCAGCAATACAGGAATCTGGACAGAAGCACAATGATAATAAAACTCAAACTCAGCCCCACTCCTAATGAGATTCATACAACCCTTTACTTGGAAAGCCCAGCAAAAGATGACATGCTCCCATTTCCAGGCTGAAATGCTATTTATCTCAGTCTCTACTGTCACAGATAGAACAACCAGCTTTCAAGCAAAAAATCTGAGACTGTGAGATACACAAAACTTTGAGTAAAAGAAACAACTCATGGTCAAGGGACAAAGTAAACAACAAAACCAGATTAAAAACTGAACCAGATAATAGAACTAACAAGGAGAATTTAAAATAAATATGATTAATGTTTTAAATCTGCTAGTGGACAAGGAGGACAATATGAATAGGTAGATGTGGAATTTCAGCAGAGTGGTGGAAACTCTAAAAGTGTAATGGAAATATTAGAAATAAACAAACATTTTGACAGAAATGAGGAATACCTTTGATTATTTCCAGCACGGTCAAGGAAGGAAGGAAGGATCTTGAAGATAGCTGAGGAAACCGCCCAACCTGAGATACAAAGAGAAGAGAGTGGAAAAGAAAATCAGCAACCATCTGACAGCTGGACAAAATCAAATGACCCAATAAATGCATAATTAGAATCTCAGAAGGACAAGAGAGCACAAGATAAGAGAAAATTTACAGAGAGTAGCAGGAAATTTCCAGAAATAATGACATATACCAATTCACATAACTAAGCAATTCAGAGGATACCAAGCAAGACTAAGGTTTAAGTATTCATAGAAAGTAACACACACACACACACCCCTAGACAAATCATATTTAAATGTTAAAAACAAAGACAAAAGTGAAAAATCTTGAAAGCAACCACAGGGGGTGTAGGAGAAGAACATATTACCTTCATAAAATAAAGACAAGGGCTATAGCAGATTTTCCATCTGCACAAGGCCAAGAAACTGGTATGAATGGCTATAGTAGTGAAAGCAAAAACTATTAAATTAGGATTCTATACCAAGTAAAATTTAAAGTGTTTGCTTTCTCAGGCAAACAGAAATTGATAGAACTGGTTTACAGCAAACTCACACTACAAACAAACAAACAAAAAACTGTTAAAAGAAGTTCTTCAAACAATAAATATGAAACCTGACAGACTTGGATGCACACAAAGAAATGAAAAGATCCTGAAAAACATAAATGAGGGTAAATTTAAATCCTTTTTCACCACTTTTAATGACACAAAAGACAATTAGCTAAAGTAAAAATTATAGCAATGTCTTCTGAGTTTATAACATAAGTGGAATTAAATATAGGGAAACGATAGCACAAAAATGGGCAGGGGAAATTGAGACAATACTGTTATAATGCCCTTACCCTACCCGTAAGGCAGTTAATATTATTAGAATATAGGCCATGGTTAATTGAGGATATAAACTGAAGGCAACCACAAACAAAATTTAACACAGTTATAAATAATTACTGAAAATGGAGATAAAATATTCAATCTAAATACAGGCAGAAAAAAAGCGAGCAAAAGGAACAAAGAACCGATGAAACAAATAGAAAACAAATGTAGACAGGGAAGATTTTAATCTAAACTGTATCAGTAATTAAATGTAAATGATATAACAATAGATTTAAAAACAGCCATCTGCAGGAAATCTATTTTAAGTATAATGACACATATAGATTAAAAGAATAAAGATAGGAAAAAGACACACCATGAAAATACCAATTAAAAGAAATCCATGTTGGCCATGTCAATATTAGACAAACCTAAAAACAAAGAATATTACCAGGAGTCAAGAGAAGTTTTACATATTAAAAAGGGATCCGTCCAGCAAGAAATGATAATAAAATTAAATGTATATACAGCAAACAGAGCTCAAGGGAAAGAGGGATATTTGAGGAAAAAATATTTCTTTGATCATAAGCATTTAAAAACTAGTGATAATTCAGACTTAGTCTAGGCTTATGATTATTTAAGTAAGAATTAAGTAATCTTGGAAATTTTGAAACTACTGGGGAAAATATGGGTGAATTATAGCAAAAGGAACTTGGTAAATAATACCTGGAGGCCTGGAGAAATGTCTTTAAGTGGTTTAAGACTCCTTGAGTTTAGAAACCACTCCAGCATTTGGATGGCCCTGGGCAAGTTATTTAACCCCTTTACCCTCAATTTTCCCATCTGTGAAATGGGAAAAATAACAGAAGCTGTCTCATGAAGTATAAGGTTCAATAAAGCTGTTATAAGGATTAACCAAAATTCTATCAAGTGACGTTCTTAGAACACAGTAAACATTACAAATATTAGCTGTAACATAACAACTAATTGATGCTTTTGAACTGTAGTGTTGGAGAAGACTCTTGAGAGTCCCTTGGACTGCAAGGAGATCCAACCAGGTCATCCTAAAGGAAATCAGTCCTGAATATTCATTGAAAGGACTGATGCGGAAGCTGAAACCAATACTTTGGCCACCTGATGCAAAGAGCTGACTCATTTGAAAAGACCCTGATGCTGGGGAAGATTGAAGGCAGGAGGAGAAGGGGACGACAGAGGATGAGATGGTTGGATGGCATCACTGACTCAATGGACATGGGTTTGGGTGGACTCTGGGAGTTAATGATGGACAGGGAGGCCTGGCGTGCTGCAGTCCATGGGGTTGCAAAGAGTCGGACACGACTGAGCGACTGAATTGAACTAAACAACTGATTAACATCTTTCCACCCCCTTAGACTGAGAGTTCTTGAAGGGCAGGGAAAGGTCATCTGATTTCATCGTCAGTTTCATCGTCAGCTCCAGGCCCAACGCCCAGCAGAGTAAGACCGTGGTACATACTGTCTAAATGAAAGAGTTTAGGTGGTGAAGAAGAGAGGCTCTGTGACTGTAAGTAACAAGAAACAGGAAGAACTTTACAGAGAAGATGGAATGCGGGACGTCCTGGGGCACAGGTTAAATCCCTGGTCAGGGAACGAAGATCCTGCGTGCTATCTGCCACAGCCAATTTTATTTATTTATTTTTTTCATTTTTAAAAATAAAGAAGAAGAAGATGGAATGAGAGCTAGCCTTTGGATGATTGAGTGCTTTTAAAGAAATGGAGAGGAAAGAGAAGTGCATTTGGGGAAAGCAAAATAGCATTTGGAAAGCTAATGAGGTGAAAATAGAAAACTTGTATTTGAAGGACCATGAGTAGATTAACACAGCTAATGCAGAGAATTCGCGTAGGAAGACAATAAGGGGGAAAAGCCGTAAAGGACACCAGGACTAGACTATAAGACCTTAGATAACAGGCAAGACAAGAAATCTTCTTAGTCTCCTTCTTTCAGTCTTGGCATTCAGAAAGGGCTTATATCTGCCTCTACTTCATTCCCTTGGGAATAAGACTCCAATTATTATATTTTGACAAGTAAAAGCTACCCAGAGCCACTGGTACTAACACATGAAGAATCTTGGAACAGAGGTTTGGGCATCAAGGCTGAAAGATCTCTGCTAAGATCTCATCTGTGAGGTCCCTACAGACCCACTACAGTGTTCAGCAATACAACAATCATTTCTGCCTCCTTCCTAAAGATACAAGGCTTAGGCAGCTCTGCAGAGTTCAAATAAATCTCTCTCCCGTGACACTGAAAATGAATGACAGATTGGTGCCAAGATTCTTAATGGTCCCATTATACGATGTTGCTAATAATAGTCAACTCTGTCTCAAAATTGTACAAGGAAGGGGCTGTCTATAAGCTTTCAGCATCTGGAAATCAGTTTAGACATGCAAATTTGAATAATTTGAACAAATCCTCCCTGAGACAATTAGGACACTTAGAACATAATCCATGTCAAGGCTATCAATTAAGAATGGGGATTGTAATCACTACCCTGCATTTGGTGAGGTTTCCCTTGAAAACAAAGGAGCATGGAACGTGGAAAATTCTCAACATCAGGAATGTCATTCTCAAATCATACTGTCCTTTATTCTATGACTGGCTGATATTAAGTATTGTTATTCTTCAAAGATAATGCTCCACTGAAATCACTTGTACCATTTTACTCCCCTCTAAATAGTCATTTTTTCTTCCCATCCTATTTTTCATGCCCTTTTACTATCACCCCCTAGACTTTCAAGAGTATTTCATAAATTCTACCACTGAATCATAAGCCTTGACTTTCTGACCAATGAATTTCATTGTTGAAACTGCAGAAGTAGTACAGAACTTCCCATATTTGCTATTCGCCATCACAGCCAAACCCTTAGGACTGACTTTTTTGCCCTGGGTTAGAAAGAGACTGAGACTGCATGTAGCCCAGAACGGGACCCTGGCTCAGTGCTCCTTTTACTATAAGATCTTACCTTTCATGCCATGACTTAATGGGTTACTCTCTATCTCCAAGATTCACATTTTTAAGAGAACCTAAGTAAGAGGGACGTGTATAAACCTCAAGAAATGAAACCACTAAAGGTTGTAAAAGGAGACATTCTGGACACCTTTAAATCATTCTCTGTAAGAGGTCATCTTCTCCTCAGTCCCTCCCAGGCCCTATCTACTTAGAAAGAATGTCTAAGGAAATGAACTGTGTAAATTTTTCTACTTTACAAGTTCCTCAGGAGGCTAATATTTGAAAAATGTTTATCCGTTCAACAAATCAGTTTGATCACCTACTAATACAGACATTCTCACTGCCCAAACCCACATCTCTTGGCAGGCATCTCCTGCTCGGCCATTGAGCCACCTGGGAAGCCGATTCTCACTGTTAGGGATACACAAATCAAGACAACTTTTTGCATTCAGAGGGTTCTCAGGTTAGTCCAGAAGACAAACATTTGAATGATTATGGTACTGAATAACACATGTTGGAGCTGAAGGAGGCCTTGGGTGCCAACCTGAAGTAAAAGAGTCCATCAACAAGGAAGGTTAGGGATGTTCTCAAGGATGACATGCACCAAAATAGCATCTTTAAGGATGAGTTAGGAATTAGCCACATGGAAAGAGGTGAAAAAGGAATTGCAATCTGGAACACAAGCAAAGTCATGGGAGCATATGTCATCATAATGTGTCTGGGGATATCAAGCCACAAATAGCTTGATATGATTACAGCATAGACTGTGAAAGAGGAAGAGAGACTGATGAGGGTAAGTAAGTAGGCAAACAGTTGTTCTGAGTGCTAATCTAAGGGCTTGAATTTTACCTAGCTGTGAGCTAATTTCTATTTGCCATATTCTAATTTAATTAATAGATTATTTTTATGAAGCACTGATTTAAAAATTTGTGATTCCAAGAGACACAAAATAAACTATACAACTATCCATTGCAATTTGGATATGTAACAAGCATCTGAAATTTATGTCACCAAATAGAACACGTGCTTACCCAACCCATCCTTCTCCAGAAAGTTCTTCCCATCTCAATAAATGGCATTATCATTCACCCAGTTGTTTAATTCCAAAACTTAACAGTCACCCTGGATAATTCCATTTTCTTTATTTTCTACTTCCAAACCATGAGCAAGTCCTGCCAGCACTACCTCCAAAAACTAACCATAATCCAATTATTTCACATCAGTTCCACGTTTCTAACTCAATCCAACACTCATTTCCCATCTGGAACATAAGAATAACCTCTTAACTGGTCTGTTTCCCCTCTTTCTTCCCTCTAATCAATCTCCTCCACAAAGTAACCAGAATGATCAATTTTCCCCTCAGCTTTACGCAGTATAATTGATATCCACATTGTGTGTGTTTAAGCTGTACAATGGGTTGTTTTGATTCATTTCTATAATGAAAAATGATTACCACCATCATGTCAGCTAATGCTTACATCGTGTCACATTTCCTTTTCACCACGAGAACACTTAAGGTCTACTCTCCTAACAACTTTCAGGTATATGTTGCTAATTATAATAATGATGCTGTGCATTAAAACCCCAGAACTTATTCATCTTCTAACTACAATGAAATATCCTAAAAAGTATACAGTCTCATTCACAGTAGCAACAAAAACAACAAAATACTTAGAAATCAATCTAACTGAGGAGGTGAAAGACATATACATTGAAAACAGTAAGACTTTGGTAAAAGAACCCAAAGGAGACACACACAAAATATGGACAGTTATCTCATGTTCATGAATTGGAAGAATTAATAGTCAAAATGCCCATACTACCCAAAGCCATCTGTAAATCAATGCAACTCCTGTCAAAATTCCAATAGAATTTTTGCAGAAATTGAAAATATATATATAATTTATATAGAACTACAAAAGTCCCTGAATAGCCAAAGAAATTTTGAGGAAAAAAAACAAAGCTGGTGGCATCAGAGTTCTTGATTTCAAGCTATACTACAAAGCTACAGTAACCAAATCAGCACAGTACTGGCATACACAGACACATAGGCAAACAGAACAGAATCAAGAGCCCTCAAATACCAAATATACAGCCAACAAGGGAGCAGAAAATATAAGAAGGGGGAAGAATAGTCTCTTCTGTAAACAATGGTGGGTAAACTGGATATCCACATGCAATAAATAAATAAATAAACGGACCCTTATCTTACACCACATACAAAAATCAAATCAAATCAAAATATTAATAGATTGAAGACTTGAAGGTGACACCTAAAACCACGAAACTCCTAGAAGAAAATATAGGGGATAAGCTCCTTGAAATTGGTCTTGGCAATGATTTTTTTGGACTTGACAACAAAAGCAAAAATAAGCAAGTGAGTCTACAGCAAATTAAAAGCCTTCTCCACAGCAAAGGAAATCATTAACAAAATTAAAAGGTAATCACTGAAGTGGGAGAAAATACTTACAAATCAAATATCTAATAAGGTGTTAATGTCTGAAATATATAAAGAATTCATACAATTCAATAGCAAAAAGAGAATCTGACTTAAAAATAGATAGATATTTTTCTAAAGAATATATGCAAATGGTCAAATGACACAAGAGAAGGTGCTCAACATCACTAACCATAAGTGAAATGCAAATCAAAACCACAATGAAACATCACCTCACACCTGTCAAAAAGACAAGAAATAACATGTAGGCAAGGGCATGGAATAAAGGGAAACCTCATACACTGTTGGTAGGGATGTAAACTGGTATAGTCACCATGTAAAACAGTATGGGAATCCCATAAAAATTAAAAATAGAACTACCATATAACCCAGACATTCTACTTCTGGAAAAGCAGCCAAAGGAAATGCAACAAGTTTTCAAAGAAATATCTGCATGCTCATGTTTTTTGCAGTTATATTCACAATAGCCAAGACAAGGAAACAGCTAAGGGTTTGTCAAGGATAACTGGATAAAGAAGATGTGTTATACATGTACATGTGTGTGTCAGTCATGAGAAAGAAGGGAATTCTGTCACTTGCCACAATACGAATGGGCCTTGAGGGCATTATGCTAAGTGAAATACGTCAGATAGAGAAAAACAAATAGTATATGATATTACTTTGCATATTACATTTGATATTGCATCACTGATGCAATGAACATGAACTTGGGTAAACTCTAGGAGATGGTGAGGGACAGGGAGGCCCAGCGTGCTGCGGTCCATGGGGTCACAAAGAGTCAGACATGACTGGGTGACTGAACAACAACAAATGTGATATTACTTACAGGTGGACTTTTAAAAAGCCAAACTTTGTAGAAACAGAAAATAGAATGGTGGTTGCTAAGGGCCAGGGAGTCAGGGAAATAGGAAGATGTTAGTCAGAGGGCATAATAATCTCTTAAAATGCAGATCAGGATCAGGTAATGCAGATGTTTAAAGCCTGCCTATGGCTTCTGCAAGACTGGGATCCTGCTACCCTGGGGTCCTGAACATGGAGTTTATAATCATGAGGATTTATTCTTCCAGCTACTTGGCTCCTAGTGGACTTGTTTGCAGGAGAGAAAAGAATTAAACATTGGAAAATATTCATTAGACAATCTGGATATTGCCTAGATATGCTAATACTAAACCTTCTGATGATTCTCCGTATTTTGTTTATTATAGGATGCTACCCCCAAATGAAAAGGAAAGAAGTTGAGACAGAATTGGGTAACGTGGCTACTGATTAGTGCATCTCACTAGCCTCTAAAAATTTCCAGTCTGGAAACCATAACTTAGGTGTATTAGATGAGTAATTGGAGGAACATCATTTTAACACAGCACTTTGAGAGAACTGCTCACAAAGGAGGGATGTGCGTGTGTGTGTGTACAAAGAGAAAGAGAGGAAGACAGGAGGAGGGAGACAGAGAGAGCCCTGGGATGTGGGTGAAAAGACAGGCTTCTCCCACTCTGTTACTGCACACACACACACACACAAACTTGGATATATATTTCAGATATACCTGTCTTGAAATAACCTTTCTGAAGATTCTTTCAAAGGCATTGAGAAGCTAAAGTTGTTTTTCTAATTCAAAAATGATTTGTCACTCTGTTGCTGGCACCTCGTTTGATTTCATCACTGGGGAAACTAATTTAATGGCCGTTTACACTTCCGCATGACATTGTCTTTGTGTCCTAAGGCCCTAGAAAGCACCGTGGCAGCACAGCCAGTGGACTGATCTTACCTACATGTTGAGGAGCAGATTCGACTACTGCTATATGCTTGCGAAGGGCAAAAACAAGAATTGCTTCACACAGCTTCATAGCACTTCCCTGATTAATCAGGGATAAATAAGGCTGTATCTCACAGCCTGACAAATAGTCAACAAGCCCAAATACTCCACTGAGATTTTGTTGTAGTTGTTGTTCAGTCACTAGGTCATGCCTGACTCTTTGTGACCCTGGGGATCATAGCCTGCCATGCTTCTCTGTCCATGGGATTTCCCAGGCAAAAATAATGAGCTTTCGAAAGCATGAAAATAAGTCAGGCAAATAACAGGCTCTAATGCACGAGACATTTTTGAACCTTGCATAGATACACTTGAGCATCTTCACCCATATAATTTTCCTATATTAACAGGGGTGGATATTTTACCTCCCAACTTCTCTGTGAGAATATGCTACATTTTTAAAGGTCAAGTGCAAAACTGTTCACCTTGACAGCTGCCCTAGCAAGTTCAGAATTGAGCCTCCTATAATGGGTAGGGGAAAATGCATCCAGTCTTCCTATATAAGAACAGGTTTCCTGGCTGCCCCAAAGTAGAACATTGCTCTGAAACCTTTCTTAAGCTGAAATGCCACAAAGTAAAGAAGCAATTATGTTAGGACACAAATAAATGGAGACAAAGCACAGATGCTCACACACTGTTCCAAGCTGTGGTGTTGTCGACTAAAAATACTAGCTGCAACCTGAAAGTAGAGAGCTATTCTATTTGGTGGGAATGTTAAGGACTCCAAGCCCAGGAGACAGCATCTCAGGTAATGCTGAGAGACTGCTCTGATGAGGCGGGAGAGGGAGTCGGGCCATATACAAGTTTGTAACAAAGGGGCAGGCAGTCTGAACATCAAAAATTATTGTTAAGTAAGGAAAACCAGCGCTTCCCAGGTAGCTCAGAGGGGAAAGCTGGGTTTCCCAGGTAGCTCAGATGGTAAAGAATCTGCCTGCAATGTGGGAAGATGGATGGGGCTCAATCCCTGATTTGGGAAGATGCCCTGGAGATGGGCATGGCAACCCACTCCAGTATTCTTCTGGCCTGGAGAGTCCCATGGACAGAGGAGCCTGGTGGGGTACAGTCCATGGGTCGCAAAGAGTCAGACACAACTTAGTGACTAACACACACAGGAAAACCATGTATCAAGTTAAGGAATTTAGTGTTGTTCTGTGTTGGGGGGAAGATGCCAGCCTCTGAATGCATTCCTTTCATAAGCACCTCAGCTATCTGGGGCCACACCCTTTCTTGACTGTGTGCATCATTAACCCCTTGTTCACCTGGAGATGTGGAGGAAGGCTGCTGCGCATTTCCCCTCCACTGGCTCCTCGGCAGTCACCATGGAGGGTGGAGGCATCTGCTGGATCGCAGGCATTGTGTTCCCTTTGGGGAGCCCTCATTCACATTTGTTGCAGATAGCTGGAATCGCAGAGAGCTGTGACATTTCTTGCCAACCCACCGATATGGCAGGAAATGTTTCACTTCTCAGCATCTTGAGGCTGAGATGCAGGACGCAGTGCCCAGAGAAGGGGCTTGATGGTACCACTCCGGCTTCTCCAGATTCATGATGGCTCTATAAATGCTCCCTGCCAGACAAGTGCTGAAAGGTCTGGATTCAGTTGGTGAGAACATGTACTAACGCAGGTCTTGCATAAAAGTTAAGCGGAGTAAAGCAAAATTTTTTAAAGGTCTTACTTTGAAAGACCTCCTTAGTTTTTCTCTTTAAGTAACTCTCCCATCTGCCTGTCACAAATAATAACAACGAGGAATTACAAGGAGTTTTAACATCTAAAGAAAACTCTGTCATACAGCCTGTTCATTTTTTCAAATAAATGTCTCTTAAATGATACAGCTGAAATGAGATTCAGATCTTCTTATTCTAGGCCCCGTGCTCCTCACAATGGAGTTTGCCGACATAAATTTATGTAGATAAAGGTCAATGTTTCTAACCTAGTCGTTGATATGAAAGCACAAAAAAAAGATCTAAGCCTAAATATCAGTGTATTCTATTTGAAACTAAAATATCCAGGTTATGATACAAAGCAGCAACTTTTTCCATACTTTAGAATGAAGATTTCTTTAAGATTTGCTGCTTATTTGCTCTGAGCCAGACTCATAGCTATATGGATTAAATATCCAGGAAACCACTCTTAGAAAAAAACACCCCAGGCACCATTAATCTGAATGTAGACTGGGGCCACCATTTGATAGATCAGTCAACATAAACCACTGATTTCAGAACACCATTTGTTGTTTGTTGGGGGGGGTGTTTTGGTTTGTTTTATGAGGAGAGGGTAGGCTGGAAAGAGGATTGTTTCTTGTAAACTGAGAAATTGATAGGAAAAAATCTTTTTTTCCTATAAATTTAGATGACACTGTATTTGAACTGATCCTAGATCTTGTGGCAATAGTATTGGAGTAGTGTTTTTATTATGTTTTTGGACTTATTTACAAGAGATGGAGTAAAAGAGATGCTTATACAAGAAAGCAGAGAATCATCATTTACAGATGCTGCCAAATACGCCACAAAGTAATAACCACAATTAACATTCTCACAGCAATTTAGAGCTTACAGAGATGCTTTTATTTACCCAATAGTGTCTCGCTGGATGATGTAATTTAGGAAAAACAGCCACTTCTACTTTACAATGAGAAACCTACTTTACGGCCTCTGAGAGAGGCTCCTTAAGGAATGGAGGCAGGTCTGCAACTCAGAGCTTCCAGTCTGACTCTGGCTCACTCTGTCTTGCCACAGATCACAGCTGCTGTCTCCACCTATTCAAAGACACTGAAAGAGACCAATATTCTTGGACCTCAGTTTTGAAAGTCCCAGTGGGTGGGCTTCCCTGCTGGCTCTGACAGTAAAGACTCTGCCTGCAATGCAGAAGACCCAGGTTCAATCCCTGGGTTGGGAAGATCCCCTGGAGAGGGAAATGGCAACCCACTCCAGTATTCTTGCCTGGATAATTCCACGGACAGAGGAGCCTGGCGGGCTACAGTCCATGGGGACGCAAAGAGTCGGACACGACTGAGTGACTAACATTTTCACTTCACTGTCAATGTATCCTGGCATTACCACACCCTACCAGTTTTTTCCACGATCTTTTTGGTAGGTTGTATGTGTCAATGAAAGAAATACTGCCTGCCATATTAGTAAACATCGGATGCGGCAGCCATCAAGCCATCATATTCCAGCAGTGCCAGCAGTGAGCCCAGAGGGGACTCAGCATGGAAACATAACGCCCACCATCAAGCCAGACCCTGCAGCCACCCCCTGACGCGCCCCTGAGAAAACTCCAGATGAGAAACCACAGAATACTGGCCCCCAAGAGCTGAGAGGTGCCTATGGAAGCAACGATTTCAGTGAGCCCAGACTTTTCCATCTTTCCAGACAGAGAAAAACACAAAATTCCCCCCACTTGAGATGTCTGGTTTTCTCTGATTAACAGTAATCTTTTCATATTCTGACTACCTGGTCTTTGTTGCAAAAACTCCTATGCATCCTGGCTCCGCCCATGTCTGTCTGAAGCAGTCTCTCAGAGCTATCTGAGATGCTAGACTCTGGGCTTAAGGCCTTAGTTTGTCTGCCAAGCAGCATATAATTCTTAACTTTTAGGCTGTGCATCTTTGACGAGCAGTACCCTCAAACAATGTTTCCCCCAGTCACAAAGACATGCTGCCCTCAACAAGAAAGGGACCCCACGGTTCTATTTTTTTCTGGAATCTCCCTTTCTTTCCCTAATCTAATATGGAAGAGGCTGAAAATTCAGCTCTTGAAGAGACCTGCTTATTTCCTAAAGTATCCACGAAATGTGCAAAACGTCAAGAAAAATTAAGGCCTTAGGTGTGAGTAAATTTAAGCAAAGTATGTATAATTCATCTCTTCATGTGTACCTCTCATAGAATGGTTCCATTGACGGCAATCCTATCTATGTTTACCCAGGCTCCAAGGAGAAATATAATGAATCTCTAATGTGAAGACAGCAGGAATCGAGACTGATCATGTAGGGGTCAGGTTCTGGCCATCTCAGGCACATATGGTGAGGCTGTTTCTAGCTAGAATTTCTCTTTTAATCAATTTAATTGGAGAATAATTGCTTTACAATATTGTGGTAGTTTTTACCATACATCAACATGAATTGGCCACAAGCTATACACGTGAACACCCCTCTAACATCCCTCCCCACCTCTTCCCTCTGCGTTGTCCTGGAGCACCAGCTTTGGGTGCCCTGCTTCATGCATTAAACTTGCACTGGTCATCTGTTTTACATATGGTAATATACATGTTTCAATGCTATCCTCTCAAATCATCCCACCCTCACCTTCTCCTACTGAGTCCAAAACTTTGTTCTTCACATCTGGGTCTCCTTTGATGCCTGCATGTAGGATTGTTGGTAGCGTCTTTCTAAATTTCATATATATGCGCTAATATACAGGATTTGTCTCTTTCTGACTTACTTCTCTCTGTATAATAGGCTTCAGGTTCATCCACCTCATTAAAACTGACTCAAATGCATTCCTTTTTATAGCTGAGTAATAATAGTCCATTGTGTTTATGTACCACAACTTCCTTTTCTATTCATCTGCCCATGGACATCTAGGTTGCTTCCATGTCCTAGCTATTCTAAATAACTAGCTAAAATTTCAATAATTTTATAATAATTTCACAGACCTCCCCCATTTCCCAGGCTTTACATCACTTCTCACCATCTTGTGACTCAGGATGTAACCACAAATAAAAGAATAAAGTTTTTATCAACTAAAACGATTGGAAAAAAAAAAACTGAATGAACTTTCTCACAGTCTAAAGCTTACTTCCAATATTTTTTTCCTTAAATTTTATAATATTTATGGTTTTCACATAATTCAAGTCCAAATGAAATCAATCATTTTACCCTTGCTAGCTTCTCACCATCATCCATCTAATCCCAAAATTAATTTTTTTTTGGAGCAGAGAAAGGTTTATTGCAGGGTCATGAAAAGGAGACAGGTGGCTCACGTCCCCAAAAGTCCCTAACTCTCTGAGGGGTTTCAGTAAAGTGTTTTTTTTTTTTTTTTAATATAAATTTATTTATTTTAATTAGAAGCTAATTACTTTACAACGTTGTATTGGTTTTGCCATACATTGACATGAATCCGCCACGGGTGTATACGTGTTCCCCATCCTGAACCCTCCTCCCCATCCCATCCCTCAGGGTCATCCCAGTGGTCCAGCCCCGAGCACCCTGTCCCATGCATCGAACCTGGACTGGCGATTCGTTTCACATGTGATAATATACATGTTTCAATGCCATTCTCCCAAATCATCCCGCCCTCTCCCTCTCCCCCAGAGTCCAAAAGACTGTTCTGTACATCTAAATTCAAATCAAGCTTGTTCAAAGTACTTATTTTTAAAAAATCATCCCAGGCTAAGGAAATCAGAGTTAGAAGTACCTTCTAGCCCTCTGTTTTCAGGGTGTAGGCAGGACTACCAGTACATGGACTGGGCAGAAGGCAGGCTCAGTGACATAACGGGGGCAACACAGGCGTGGGTGTGTGTGCACACGCGCGTGTCCTATGCTCAGTCGTGTCTGGCGCTTTGTGACCCCCTGGACTGTAGCCCGCCAGGCGCCTCTGTCCATGGAACTTTCCAATCAAGAATACTGGAGTAGGTTGCCATTTCCATTGACTGGGGGTCTTCCTGACCCAGGGATCGAACCCGCGCTTCCTATGTCTCCTGAACTGTGGGTGGATTCTTTACCACTGAGCCACCTGGGAAGCAATATAGAGGCCATGCTCAATTCTTCAAATCCACCACTCTTATTAGTAACACATTTAATGCAGGGAAATAGGAAAGCAAAAAAGCAACACAAACTTCACCCCAGAGGTATGATCTGCCTCTGCAAGAAAGCAGGAGATTAATTTACTACTCAGGCAAACAATGTGATTATGTCTTTTCTCCCTGTTTCTTTCACTACCCTTTGCTGTCCAAAAGACCTCTAGCAAGATTTAAGCATCATCAGACTTTCATTTGTACCCTTATAGTTGAAAATTAAATTGCAAAATAACCTTCCCCCTCTGTCACTACAGCAAATGTTTAAAATTTGTTCTTTAAACAATTCTTTTGAAATTATATTTTCTTCCAACGTGATTTGTCGCAATTTCTCTAGTGAGAAAAGCCATGTATCAGTTCCTTTCCCTGTCTGCCTTCTGAAATATCTTTGCTACTAGAAATACTTGAAGTGACCTTGGTTTCAAGCAGTATCTGCTGGCCAACGAAGGTTACCTTTGACCTCGAGCTCCAGGAAAGGAAGATTCAATAAGCTTGAATTGATTTTAATGGTAACAATATACATCCCAGAGATGTGGACAAATATGTTGGTGGAAGATCTAAGAGATCTATTCAATTCAGGCCAAATTCAAATATATGTTCATTTTATACTATCATGCTCTGGCTTTTACTTTGAACATAAAAACCAAAGCTCAATTCTTATGCAAATTAAATGTAAATATTTACGACTGACCAACATGTCTCAATAAACCACATTTCGACGTATGCAGTCAAACAGGAATAGAAATCTTCACAAAAATCCATGTGATTGGGCTACTTATTTTCAATCCCCATATAGTAATAATGATTTACTGTGCTCACCAGATCTACTGATCAAATCTTCCAAACTTCATATAAATGTATCTAAGTTGCAAATAAGATTTCTCAAGGAATTACAAGGGAGATAGGGAGACAAGTATGATACACATGAAACAATCAGGTAATAATAATACTGGCGTATATAATCAACTGCAGTCCAAAGACTATAGGCGATGAGAAGAGTGGAAAGTAAACTATCAAAGTTTTTATGGAGGTGGGAGAAATACAATACACGAAAAGATTATTAAGCTTTGAGTAAGTAGAAGGTCACAGAAGAGGGAGACGAGAGATCATTTGCTGGGGCTACTAAACAAAGCTATGATCCTTTTTTCCTTATGTTGCATTGATTCTAAAAGCAAGACTGAAAATTTCTAAGATCTTTCTTTCACATTTTAATGTCTCAGAAACAGGGGCGCCCATTACAGTCAATAGCATGTCACAGTCTGATTGGCCTTGATTTTCTATCACGATGGCACCATCGTGGTCCTCGGTGGTTTTGTTCTTCAGTTGATGATGTCTTATATTCAAAGACACAGAAAATGTATAATCATCTTATAGCTTAAATCACAGAAGCAGAGAAGATTGGACTGATCTTTTAAAAACCAGGAGACTTGGGTTCCATCCCTGGGTTAGGAAGATCCCCTGGAGCAGGGAACGGCAACCCACTCCCGTGTTCTTGCCTGGAGAATCCCACGGACAGAGGAACCTGACCAGCTACATTCCATGGAGGTGCAAAGAGTCAGACACAACTGAGTGATTCTCACACACACACACACACACACACACACACAGGGAGAATTCCGTGGACAGAAGAGCCTGGCCAGCTACCTTCCACGGAGTTGCAAACAGACACGACTGAGCAAGTAACACACATACACACACCCCTCCATGATCCTGGTTTGTGATTTACTTCATCACTCTATTATTTTCAGACATGATTTTGCCCTCCACAACAAGAAGGAATGTACCAGTTCCCAGGTTATTACCTCTCAGTTCCAAATGCACGCTTGTGATCCTGAAACAGTTCTCCCTGGCCGTCTGACATGACATTCGTCTCTGTCCGTGGAGAATACGGGAGGGACCCTGGAGGAGGAAAGGTTTCTCCTCCTGGTTCTGGGTGCTTTCCTTTTTCTGCTCCTCCTGCCCTGGGCTGGAGGTCAGGAAACCCAGGGAAACTCACCCCTAGAGAAATTCCAGAAGAGTTCAACAGGGCCCCCCAGCTCCTTTCTGAAGTGAGTTCCACGAGCTTCCTAGTGTCTTCCTAGTGACAGTTTTTTGACCATGGGCTTCCTAGAGAATTCAATACCATCCCCCTCCTTTGGGAAGCTTCCTGATGAATGTCCCTGGCATCTCAGCAGACAGTTCTCTTATTTAGGATTAAAATAGATCTCATATACTAAGAGAGAAAACCTGATAGACTTGTGCATTAGCTTTCTCACTGAAGGCCCACCAATGAGAGCAAAATTAAAAGTGCGTGGTTGGGTGGATTGGGGAAGAAGTAAAATGGGTTGATTGTGAGGGTGCGGGGCAGAAGTTAATGAAGAGATAGCTATGTATGTCTGACTGTCAAGGTGTTTCTAACTGATTGTAAACCACCTCTAGGTGGTTTTAGACTTCTGTTTTAGGAGATGAACCTCATTATCAGAATGGTTTACATCTTTTTATTCTTTATTTCTAGACAGAAATCATCCTGATGCATTCAGGTACAACAAAAAAGATCCTTCCACAACTAGTAAGTTTTTTTCATCCTGATAGTTAATGTTGGAGATACAAAACAGATGCCTAACAGTTGATTTAATGTTCATTTTACTCAACCAGATGCCTTAGTATCTCATACACACTTCCAAACTGCTTTGGTACAATATTTCCTTGTACAGTTTGGCATTTGACGTTTTAACACTAAGTACAATAAATGTGAAAATAAGAAGTCGAATTATTTTCATTTCTAATTCAAAAATGTAATGAGCAAATTCATGACTTTAAAGAGAAGGAAAGGGTTAGCACAGGTGAGTTATCATCCAAACCTCATTTTTAAAAACTCACTTTGTATTCTATGTAGATTTCAGTTGTTCTTTGTATTTGTAGATCAGAATGTAAGATATTCAAACTTCAGCTGAAGGACTTTATAAGGTATTCTATAGTAGTAGCTTACTTTCATAAAACAGCTTCCTTCTTATTTATCAATTTAAAAACAGTATACAATTTAAGTCGAAAGTTTAACATGAAAACTCTTTAACTTTAAAAATAAAATTGCATTTTACTCATGTTATCCTCCTTCAAATTGGTAGTTTAGTCATTTATCATTTTGTGTTTGACACTTTTTTTTTTTTTCATTTCCAAATATATTTTCTGGTCAATGGAACTTCCGTCAACATATTATCTCTGGGCCTTCCATATCTTTATTCTCTTTTCTCCCCCTTTATTTCTTACAGTAAAAGATAAAGGCAGTTTAAAAAGACACACGTGAGCTTGAACAAAAGGGCTGTTCATATTGAACAAGAAGAAGAAACGCTTCATTCAGATACGCTAGGGTAAGCTTAGAATGGTTGTTTTCTCCATCCTGATGGAATCATTCTCAGCCCAGAACCAAGGACAGGAGCAGACACTCTTACTCTGATTTTCTTGTGTTCAGTGTGTTTTGGATGAACCAAAGCAGGGAAATACAGGCTTGTCTTCCCAAACTGCAGGCCGTCGGAGAGAAAGTTCAAAACCCAGAAACTCGTTTTATACATACACTTACACACACCCCACTTTCTGCATATATTCACAAGCTTATTCACATATACAATTCCCTTTAGATCTGTGCTATATTGTCAATTCCACCAACGCCGAGAGTACAGGCCTTGCCAATGCTCTCAGAAAAACATACGAGGACATAGCATCTGCTTCCTAGACTTTCTCGAAGGAAAACAAAGCTGGGAATTCTCTGAATGTGAGATACGCAAAGGATACACCCCACCACCTGCTGCTCTTGTTAATGGGTGTGTTGCCATCACAGTACGTGACACTGTGCAGGAGCCATGGGGAGTACCTAATTCTTCTGCTAAAGATAAGAAAATTCAAGGGAAATGAGGGTGGATGACTTTTCCAAAGTCTCCCCAGGAAGCCAGGAGTGGCAGGGCCAGGAACAGAGTATCTCTAACCCCGGGCTCCGTGTACACCAGTATCCTTGTCTAACTAGGCCTCCCCTAGGGCCTCACATGGTAAGTGAGTCTCCTGCAATGCAGGAGACCCAGGTTCAGTCCCTGGGTTGGGAAGATTTCCTGAAGAAGGGGGCAGCTACCCACTCCAGTAAACCCATGCCCTATTTTCCTCTCTTGAGTAATGTTAATACCATTTCAAAATTTCCTCCTCCCCTCTAAAACCAATCCTCAAACATATTTTGGTGTAAATATTATTTGGATTTATCATTATCACCAGTAAAGTAGTGATGAAGTGTACTAACACTTGTCGGTTGATGAGGAGGAGAAAGGAAACATTATCAATGACTTCTGAGGGTAAAGGAATGTGAGTGAGGGCAGGTTTAAATTCACAGATGCAGCGTTTCTGGCAAGTCCCAGGCCATAGACACTGGGCCAGCCTGCCTAATGGAGTAGAAATCCCACTATTCGTGTCTCATTTGAGATATTTAGTCCACGTCACAGTCAGAATACTTGGTTGTGGACAGAGAAATTCACAGGAATCAGGAAGGACATTAGGCAGCATTGTGTGAGTCATAGCTCTGCACCCTTGAGCAATTAGCACAGGATAGATACTATCTGTCCTCAAATATAACTAAAATAAGGCAGAATAGGGACAGGTCCTGGCACATTTCACTTACAGATGACTCGCACTACCTCATTTAATCTTAACAGTAACAAGCAAATCTGTTAATGCATATTAATGTTAGAGACTGAACAATAAAACAAATTGAATACACCCAGAAAGCAAGTAGGAACACGTTAGAATTCCCCACCATGCCTAATTCATTAGCAGAGATTTGACAATGACTTCAGAGCATCCTTACAGGCATCCCAAATTTCTGCTGTGCTATGGACTTTCCTTTCGTCCATCCCCTCAGCCTAGCTCAGTGCGTGTCACATGTTAATACACATAAACACTACTTGCTTTGCAATTCTGGCCACAGGCAATTTTGCCCCGCACCTTAGACTCTGAATTCTCTGCTTCAAGCACAGTGCATCTCCATCACCCGTGCAGATGGAGCCAGGGCTGGAAACGTGGAGCCATGACACGAAAACCTGAATGTCCAGATTTTGTCCATAGTGTTAGGGGAGTTATGATTCCTGAGCAAGCAAATGAAGGAAGGGTTACCAGTTTCCCAATCATCTCGGTGGTTTCTGGGTAGGAGAAAAACTGGTGCTAGACTGGGATGGCTGTAAAGATGCAAAGGAAGATCCCAATATCTGCTAGATATGAAAGGAATATTGATAATGTCACATAGTTACTAAAAGCAAAATCTTCTTGTATCTTACCTATCTTGATTAAAGTTCAATGCCTACCCACTTCCAGCTATGTTATCACAAACATTTACTTAACTTCCCCATGATGATTAATTCTCTGTGTCAATGAGGTATCCAGACACTTGGTCAAACATTATTCTGAGCACCTCTGGGAATGTTTTTGGATGAAATTACTGATATCTTCCCAAAGCTGGTACTATATGTTTATCACAAATTTCTGGAACTTACTCCTCTGAGGCTTTGATTTCCCAAACTAAACTTTTGGAAAACCCAGTGCTCTATTAAAATACCCAACTTGTGCAAATCAGATGCCTTGGCATCAAGACTGTTGTCTCTGCCTTATCATACACAAGTTGAACATTTCCTTGTCTCTCATCCTTTGCATTTTCTTCAACAACGTCTGTCCTCCCTGCTACTTGATCAGAGTATGGATAAAACCAAGAAGAGGAAAAGCACACGTTGGATATCAAAGTATCACTGTGACACAATTAAAATACATGATATTTGTCTTTAGGGTCCCTTGTAAGTTCCTTTCTTTCTTGTCCTATGTGTACTTCATCTTCATCAAGGACCACATATGCACATGATCTTGCCTTTTACCAAAATCTTCTTTAGAACAAGATTCTGCTGCCTTAGACAACCCCAAGTACAAGCAGCTGAAAATGCTTGAGCACTAAAACTTAGAGTAATTTGCATTTAAGAGTAATTTGCACAGACTTGAGTTAAAAATAAAACCCAAGTTACAGTGCTGCAATTGCCAGCATAGAGCCCTAAGGAGATATATTTTAGACAAGAGAGTCTTCCCAGAGTTCTAAAAACTGAACCAATAGGCAATTGTTTCTCTTCCAGACATGCCAACAGTATGTGAGAGGAAATGGTGCCTTCCCGGACAGTTCATCGTTTCATGTCCTAAATTTAAGTGACATGTGAAGAGAATTCATATTTAATGTTGCATACTCAAATAGGAAGTATGTTAAATAATGCTAAAGTACACTCCTAATTAAAGTATTTGAAATTAAATTACAATTGTGAATCACCTGGTGTTAAACTGAGAGGTGACTGCAGAGACCCTGCTGGTTTTATTTAAAGACTGACTTCATACAACTATTAGGATCTGGTGGCATTTCAAGGCTAGGAAAGATTTCTGAAAACCACAAAAGACTGGGTTATAATCTAATATCATGTGGATAAATTGGAGAAACTGAAATCAATACAATGAAGGTCAAATAAGGTTGGAAAAAAGCAGAACACAGTAAGAATACAAAATGTTATAGAAAAATAACATGGAACATTTAAACTAAGTCACAGTCACAGAAATAAAGATTCATTCAGACTGCAATGGATGTAGATGAATCTTGAATGCTCCCTTCCTTCCACTCCTAAAAGGCCTTTGATAAACAGTATAAGCTGAAATATTACTGACTCCACATATATCATAATTATTTCAAGATTATGTACTCTATTTTCAAAACAATAACCAAAAGACAGATGAAAAAGATACAAAGAGTAGAAGGCCATTCAGCATAGAGAGAACAAAAGTTTTAAGATTTGAACTGAAAATCTCTGAAGGAAGAAAGTTAAGTAAGGGTTGAGAGGTTTTCTGCCTATGGGAAAAATAATTGGGGCCCAACATAGGTGTTTTAAAAAATACAAGTGGCTATCGAAAAAAAAAAAAAGGTGGGTGAATTAGGCTTTCATGAGCTGGAATTTGGAGACAGATTTTTCTCAAATAATGGGATTAGATTATAAACAATTTTGGAAATGAAGTATTAGGTCAATGAATAATTTGGCAACATAAGACTTCTTGAAAGAGTAAAAAAAAGACAATAAATAAGATTGACATTGATATTATTGATATTGACATTGACAATAAAACTCTTTAGGGGATAATTATAGTATTAATAAAAATTATAGTCTGTGGGGAGGGAAAATGGAAATTGCTATTCAACTGGTATAAAGTTTCAGCAAAGAAGAAGAATGAATTCTAAAGATCTGCTATACAACCCCATGTCTATAGTTAACAATGCTGTATTGTGTGCTTAAAAGTTTTTTTCAGGAGGGTAAATCACATGTTAAGTGTTATTATCATAATAAAAAAAAATTTACACCCATCATGACAACAGGGAGAAATAAAACAGGTAATTTTAAAATACCAATTAATTAAATCCTGCACAATTTTACCCACTCTCAAGATAAAGTCATGAAAAGCAACAGAAATGAGTCATTGATCACAAAAGTCGACAAATGGTGGGTTTTTAAAAAAAGTATTACTGAGAGCCACACACCATGAAAATCAAACTGCTAAAATAACAGTAATGATATAGTGTTACCTAACCTTTCTATGATACCATCATCAAATCTCTCTCATTTCGGCTTTATCCAGGCATTTCAAGACATTAATCGTCCAGGGAATCTTTGTTCTCCTGCATTCTGACCTTATGCTTCTTACATGTGGCACTTTGTGACCATATTAGCCAATGAGCTTAACCAGCATCAGCTGTTGCCAATACATCACACAAGCTCTGCTGGTAATTTCTAGAATGTTTCTCAAATTAAGTTGTGCAATGACATGGAGAAATGCTAATTATATCATAAGGGATGCTGCAAAGTTCTCAAAACACAATTAATCTTCATTTTCAAAATTAATCCACATGCTACTTTCAGGCCACCACTGCAATGGAAGGGATGAAAAGCAGGGAGCAGTAAAATGAACAGATAACCAGACAGTAGGATCACAAAACAATAGAGCACTCCAGCTCTATGAAAGGGTGCTTCTACCAAGGAGATTACCTAAATAGAACTTTAAAAACATAGGTTTGAAATAGTTTGAGACCTGTTATTTGCTCACTGCTGAGCTGTGTGCCATGGGGCTAGCAGAAAAGTCCCTGCCTTCAAGAAATACAATTCTAATTGGAAAGAACAACAAGAATTAAAGGAGAAAACTACAGAAGGTAGCAAACAGTTATCTGGTAAACTATGTGGTACTCAACAGCCATAGTGTAGAAGCCGAGGACAGGGGAGATCTTTGGGACAGCAGTACCTAAGATGTGGGAGATCACAGTCTATACGGCAGAGATAAACAAGAGGGCCTTCCTGGTGATGAGATCAGAGCAGGGAAGGGCTCCTATAGAAGACGACTCTTATGGAAACATCTTCAGAAAGCAAAGGAGGTATCAGATTATGGAAGGTCATGAAAAGCTCACAGTTAGTTTAGGCCTGGCACAACGAAAATACGAAATAATAGTAGGTGATTAAGTGCAGAAGTAACATGATACAACGCATGGATAAGAACACTGGTTTGGTCCTTGGGTCAGGCAGATCCCCTGGAGAAGGAAATGGCAACCCACTCCAGTATTCCTGCCTGGGAAACCCCATGGACAGAGGAGCCTGGAGGGCTACAGTCCATGGGGTCACGAAAGAGACAGACAGGACTTAGCTACTAACCAACAAGAAAAGGCTAAGCCTCATAGAGAACTTTTTTCCCCAGAACTCTTGACTACCACTCCTGGTCTAGTCAGAGTGAAAGTGTGGCTTTTCCATTCATATTATTCTCAGAGTGTCACTGAACAAACTAGATGCATTTGAGGCCTGGGTGTAGCCTTAGGGTCAGCCATGCATAAGCTTTTAGTGGAAGACAATTTTTCTGGAATGTCATTAATGGGACACATGCTTTGGGTTACTTTGAAGTTAGGAGATGTATTTGTAGCACACCCAGGGAAAAGCAAGTCTTGCTGGGGTAACACATTCTTACCCAGGGGTACCCACTTCTAAACTGATATCTTGAGTGCCAATCAGTGACTCTGCCCCATTCAGATCTGCATTTGTAGCAATCCTGGCAGTGGTGCTATAACTTGGTAATTTATGAGGACAACGTGTCTCCAACAGGTGAGAATGACTAAACCTACACCATGAGGACTGTAAGTTATGGTGCTGTTAATTTAAGCATATTTATGTACAACAAGACTTCCCCGGTGGCTCAGATGGTAAAGCGTCTGCCTACAACGCAGGAGACCTGGGTTCAATCCCTGGGTCGGGAAGATCTCCAGAAGAAGGAAATGGCAACCCACTCCTGTATTCTTGCCTGGAAAACCCCATGGACAGAGGAACCTGTTGGGCTACAGTCCATGGGATCGCAAAGAGTCGGTCATGACTGAGCGAGTAGCTGTATGTAAAACAAACTCATAGTAATGTATAATAATTTGCAATTCTTCACCAAAAGGGGTGAAAAGGTATGCCTAGGGGAGGGAAGTTTGCTCAGTCCGTATTTCTCTTACTGTTTCGAGGCTTCCTCCATGCTGTTCTCATCTCACATAGATGGCACTGCATATGCACAAAGCTCTTTTGATAAGGATCTTTATTAATTCCATTGGTAAGAAGATAAAACTTCCCTTCAATATCACTGCAGAAATGTCTGCCACTGGTCCCATGTGGGATCTCGGTTTCTTCACCAGAGATCAAGATTGCGTCCCCTGTGGTGGAAGCGCAGTCTTAACCACTGGAGAACCAGGGACGTCTTGCCACGGGTTTCTTACTGGGGAAGGGCTTCTCTTTGATTTTTCGTGCTACTGCAGAGACTCAGTTATCTGATTGTAGTCCTCTGCTGATCACCCTACCTCTCTGGTCTGCCTGAACTATAGCAATTAGAATTATCATGAGCCTCTATACTGAAACCATCTTTGCTTCCTGAAGATGCCTCCATTATATTCAGGTATTCCCTTCTACCGGCAGACCTTACCTGCTCTACACATCCGCATTCATTATGTGATTTATCCTGATTCATTCTCCAACCTCCTCTCATCTTCGCTGAAAGATAACTTCCGGATTTGAAGTCCAAATTTATGAGATAAGTGCTCAGGCCTGGTGCACTGGGAAGGCCCAGAGGGATCGGGTGGAGAGGGAGGTGGGAGGGGGGATCGGGATGGGGAATACATGTAAATCCATGGCTGATTCATGTCAATGTATGACAAAAACCACTACAATATTGTAAAGTAATTAGCCTCCAACTAATAAAAATAAATGGAAAAAAAAATAATAATACAATAAAACAAAAAAAAAGCCATTCTCCAGTAAACAAAAACATCACCAAAATTTTACTTTACATGTAATATTATTAATCATTTATCTCTGCTATAAAGTTCAGGATTTTATTACTCTTTAACCATTTCACACCCAATGGAGCACAGTAAAACCATTTATCCCTGTCTTTCAAAAGCACACATTTACACCATGCATAGAATACTCTGAGTTAAATATACAGCTGCTCACAGCTGTCCCCTTAGCAATAGACTGAGAAACCCACAAAATTGCCATCAGGTTAACAAATGATCCATAATATCTTTTGCAAGGACTACAGATGACACAAATTCTAAAAGAGAATGCCACTTGGCCTAGGCATTTTAACTGAAAAAGAAAAAAAATCCCTTGGCTTACAGGTGTTTATTTAACAAAGCAGTATCCAAGAATCTCTTTTAATGATTCATAAGTTCCCTGGATATTTATCAAACAACTATTAATACTACATGTCAACACTGTGTCAAAAAATACTTCCAATAGACATTATCCCGTAAGATAAAGAAGGGACAGACTCAGAAGGACTTCCTTGAAATCACATATCTCATTGGTCATGTACCAAGAAAATAGGATGATTTTAAAAGCGTAAATGATACACACATGGGCATCATTTTGAAAATATACACTTCACTCAAAAGGGGAAACAGATTAAAGAAAAGAAGAAGAGACTATCCTGTTAGTTCTTAAAGCCATTACTGGACTATCACTTTATTCCCTAGAACTAACTTTCTTCCCAAGAACCAAGGAAAAACTGTTGCTAATAAAACTGTTGGAAGTGAAATGGCCAAACTAGGGATTCATACACAGGAAACCAAGTTGAAGACAGGGTCATATATTTAGTGAAAAATGGAAATCCTTGTGGCACATGTGAATCTCATGGGCTCCTCCATTTGACAGCTCAGCCACTTAAAATTTTTATTTCATTTCAGGCATCATAAGTAAGCTGCTCTTAAAGCTCTCAGTTGGTAATTGGTCCACTTTAACATGAAGTCATGCTTTCCTTAGGGCTGGTTCTCTGTTTAAAATGCATAAGTATCCATTTTTAAAAGTTTAATTATGTGAAATTTTATTTCCAATTCAATAATTTAGTCTAGAAAGTTTCTAGTTGATGAAAATGTCAAATGTAAAAAGATAGGAATGCTTAATTAGTTGAGTACCTTAAGTTTTTTGACAAATACTAAGTGGACTTGTTAACACTTGCTGCCAGAACTCAAGGGTTTTATTAAAAATAGAAATGGAGAAAATCAGCCTCACTGAATACATGATTGACAGTCTAGACCAAGCCGACTCTTTCCTTAAGCCTCACTCTGCATCTCTTCTTTCTGAGAGGACACGCCTTCACTGTGTTTTGCTTTTACAAACAATCTGTTTTTTTAAAACACCAATATTCACTTCTTATACTGTTAATAATAATAAATATCATGACAATGTGTTTAAACAATAAAAAACCAAGCCAAACAAAATCAAACAAAAAGAACTGAGAAAGAAGCCTTGGGTGTCAGAGGCAACTCATGTACGACTCTTAAATAAACACATTTTCATTCTTCTGGTCTTTGTTTCCTTATCAGCAAAAGTAGGAGACTGAAGCACATGATCTCTTATCAAATCAAATGGGATGATCCCTTATTGAATTAAATGCTTTTGGTTCCGTCATTCCATGAAATCCATTTTAAGGTTGTTCTCCCTGCTTCCTAGCTTCCTTCCCTCCTTCTTATTGGAAATATTTAGGAAGAGGAAAATTGCATCAATTGATCTTTTTCTTTTTCTTTTGGACTTCCCTGGTGGCTCAGCTGGTAAAGAATCTGCCTGCAATGCAGGAGACCCCAGTTCGATTCCTGGGTTGGGAAGAGCCGCTGGAGAAGGGAAAGGCTACCCACTCCAGTATTCTGGCCTGGAGAATTCCACAGACTGTATAGTCCATGGGGTCACAAAGAGTTGGACATGACTGAGTGACTTTCACTTCACTTACTGAGATATATTCACTTATCATGCAGTTCATTCATTCACCAGTTGATTTTTAACCATAGGTTTCCTCTTAACAGTGAACACATCTTCCATGTATTTGATATGGTACTTTTTAAGAAGCTTAGAGTCTGGTAGGGACATGACACAAAACCAGAAATCATCTCAGCGCCCTTCAAAAAGCAGCAAAATGCATTGGCTTTCCTTAATCTGAAAGTATCCCGAATCCTTTCCACCTCAGAGCTCTCTAACAGCCAAACCCATACTTCTTCCTGACTACTAGAAAGATCTACCTGAATCATCAGAAACATTAAATTCTATTTCTTGAAAACTTAACTCTTCAACTTCCCTTACAACCAGTTTCTTCTCCTGCACCAGCGCCATCCTTGTTCATGGAGCCTCTATCCATCTGGTTCTCTGCACGGGAGGGCTAACAGGCCTGCTTGAGGACCGCCTCTCCTTCACCTCCCTCTCCGAAACAACTAGTAACTGGTTCAACCACAGTCTAAACACCTCTCTAATCTCCAGCTCCTCCCTAGATCTAGTTGTATTAACTTGCATCAAGATATTTACATTTGTCTGTTCACCCTTGTTTAAGTGAAGTCCCAAGAAATCACGACTGTCTCTCTTAAGTTTATTTCCTGAGTACCTTATACAATCCTTGGCCCACTATTATGGTACTCAATAAATTGAGTTCTGCTTTTAATAAGTACGTAGTGATACTCTAAACTCTGTAAAGACTTGTATGGGAAAAGAATCAAATAAAGAAGGGATATGGGTGTGTGTGTGTGTGTGTAACTTATTCACTTTGCTATACAACAGAAAGTAATACAATATTGTAAATCAACTATGCTCTAATAAACATTTTTAAAAGACTAGTAAGTAAGTAGTGATGAACTAATGCTTACTAACTTCCTTCTGAATTGATATTTCCTAAAATAAGTTGAAAACTTTTTAGAGCTTCAAAGATAGAGCTTAAAATATCAAGGGATTTTCACATGTACTATCTCTCATGCGTATTATTTTCTACCTTTGGATAATCTACCCCTCACCAACTGCTCATCCTTTAATTCAGTCTCCGTAATACTTCTCCCCAAGCTATGATTATAGTACTTTTCATCCTTTTCAAACATAGCGAGCCCAGGAGCTAGTGGACATCATATGAAAGAGTGGATTTATACCCTCCCAAATCCTATGAAATGTGTGTTTTCTACCTGCCAGGAATATGAGTTGTGTGCACAGGTCTGCTGAGGCTTTCTTTTCCCCCAAAACAGCACCTACAGGAGCTGGTAGGATGCAAGAACATGTGGCATGATGCTTGGGTTGTTTCTCTGCCTAACTGGCCTGAATTTACGAGTACATAATAACTCCATCTCTCCATTTTCAAATTCAGGCAGCATTATAAAATAAGCCTGAGTAATATTCAGGCTGCTTTGTTTTATGGGGAGCTTTATAGCATGACCATGCTGTGTACCAAGGCATGGGGTAAGCACAGATGTTTGCATTCATTTAGACTTCTCCAGGCAGCAGCAACAGTATGAATGCAGTTTGGATGGCATCATTATGAATTACACTTGGACTCTATTGCATTAGAAGGTAATGGGTTTCTTCCCACTTCCCATTCATTTTAAAAGTCAAGAGTTAAGTTGACCAATGGGTAACTCCCTCTCCCTTTCCAAGCTCTTTTCCTAAATCATGAAGTATATCTGCTCCCATTTTCTGGTCTCTGGGTTTCTCTGCTGTTTTGTATTTTACATAGCTAATCAGATCCAGGAGCAGAACATTACTGCTGTTCAGGGCCCTCTATTTTTTTTTTCTTACTGTCTGGTTACTTGAATTAATGCTGTAATATTTTGGATGCCATTATATTATGCTAGAACAATCTTTGCTCTACTAAGAAGGACCAGCAGAGAACAGTTTGTAAGTAATATTGTCCTTTCCTGATTCAGTAAGTGGGTAATTTGTTCCAGTGAGCAAACTTGCATGACTTTCCTATTATGAAAATAAATGAAATAAGATACTCACCTCGCTTTTCACAATGCTACCCTGAGGTTTGTTCGGAATTTTTTAGCAGACAGGAAGAAAGGCAAAGAGGCAGAAACTCTGGAAAATAATACAAGAGGCCCTGATGACATGTCAGCTAGGAAAGCGTTCTGTGATTCTGCTTTGTAATCTGCTAGGCGCCTCACATTAGAATCTTCAACTCACCAACCTTCTGTATAAGCACAAAATCATCCGAGCCCACCTACCATAACCATTCGTACCTAAATCCTTTCTGGGCAGGAGGGGCTCCTGGAGGACCTCTTCTGCTCAGGCAGTTCTGGAAATCAGTCCTGAATATTCACTGGAAGGACTGATGCTGAGGCTGAAACTCCACACTTTGGCCACCTGATGCGAAGACCTGACTCATTGGAAAAGACCCTGATGCTGGGAAAGATTGATGGCAGGAGGAGAAGGGGACGACAGAGGATGAAATGGCTGGGTGGCATCACCAACTCAATGGACATGAGTGTGAGTAAGCTCAAGGAGCTGATGATGGACAGGGAAGCCTGGCGTGCTGTAGTCCATGGGGTCACAAAGAGTCAGACACGACTGAGCAACTGAACTGAACCAAAAAATCTGAAACAAATCCAGGGACTTGGGAGCATCACGAGATAAGATTTTATATCTTCTCTTATACAATTATACCCCAGTCACTCCTTGATCTAGCAGCCTATTTAGCTAAAACGGTACATCCAGGTGTTCTATTCAGTCATCATAAATGCTCTTGAAAATTGCTTTAAGCCAGAGTTTCTCCCCTTGGTACTACTGACTCTGGGGCTGGGTTAAGTCTTGTGCTATGGGAGCTGTTCTGGGCATTGTAGGCTGTTTACCAGCATCACTGGCCTCTACTCATTAGATGCCACAAGCGCCCTCCCCACTGTCATGACAACCAAAGCTGCATCTAGACATTACCGCGAGTCCCCTGGAAGACAAAAATTACCCCTGGTTGAGAACCACTGCTCAAACAAACCAACTCATTTTTGATAGAAAGAAAACTCCCCTAGTAACACGCAGCTCCCAAGAAGTCAGTGCGATATAGCAGAGGGACAGGAATCAGCCTGCTGAGGTTTCCGTTTCCTCATCTGTAAAAAGGGGCTTCCCAGGTGGCCCAGTGATGAATCTGCCTGCCAAGCATGAGACGTGGGTTTGATCCCTGAGTCGGGAACATTCCCTGGAGAAGGAAATGGCAACCCACTCCAGTATTCTTGCCTGGAACATCCCATGGACAGAGGAGCCCGGTGGGTTATAGTCCATGGGGTTGCAAAGGAGTCAGACACGACTAAGCAACTAAACAACAACATCTGTAAAAAGTAGATCATAAAACCTGTTTTTTCAGGCAGCTGAAAGGTAATACATTCGAAGTACTAGCAAAGTGTGAGGAGTCTATTAGTTATTTAATATTTTTAAAGGAGTAGCTGTTTCATTATCAGAAATTAAATCTATTAAACAGTTAAACTTCAATCTCAGCCTTAAGATCACCATTTTTAATTCCATCATCAGTGAGAAGTAAAGGTGGTATGGAATGTCAGGCTGAATTTATACTATCCCCGGATACTCTCTAGACTTAATTTCCTGTGTGCGTTTATGTTATCCCCAGAAGAAAGCTAGAAACTTTTCCCTGTGGCAGAACAAGTTCTAGGGCTGGTGGATTCACCAACGGTAGTTTCAAGCAGGCCATTCCAGGCAGGAATGCAATCCCTCATCACCGTCAGGCAAGGGCAAGCACCCAGCAGTCCAGAAGAGCCAAGGGTCACAGTGACTGGGCTTGAGAAGGTGCTTTACCATAAGGAGTGAGTGTGGGTGGTTCTTAGGAGTCCAGGGAGGAAGGGGGTGAGCTCTCAGATCTGCTGCCATGGGTAACAGGACCTGGGGCACTGCGTGGGGGGGGTGTGATCGGTTGCCTGGGACCTCCAGCTCAGGTCCTAAAAGAACAGGCAGTGGCCAGAATAAGAGCTTGAAGGTAGGAACTGAAGGAGCAAGCTTTAGACAGGAACATTCTGACAACCTCTCAGTAACAGCAACACTAGTTCCTGTCACTTTGTAAGTATGACATCAGACTTCTTCCTTTGAGGTATTTACCTGCGATGAGGAACACACAGCATGGGAGGGGACCTCTTGCAATCTGGTCTTTGCAAATATCAGGAGTTTAGACCAAGGAAGCATCCGATCACATGGGGCGGGCAGGGTGGGGTGACTGATCTTAAACCTGCAACGGAATAGCAAGCAAGCTCAACGTTTTTACTTAGATCATACCTTATGTAATTAATACGTCGAGCAAGGTAGGCTTATAATACATCAGAAATTCCTTTATTCTTTTTGCTCATGACCCTCTCAAACCCAATCAGGAAGCTTTGTTCTTCCCCTATTCCTGTGTGAATAGGCCTGAGCAAGTTCCTCAATAGACAAGCATACATTCAGATCATTAAATCTTCTCCTTGAGTTTGGTCCCTAAAACAATCACAGCTGAATTTAAAAAATCTGGTGCAATCCCTTATCAAAATTCCACACTTGATTCCAGGTTTATCTCAAGCCTGTGGCCAGCAGGAAGCAACAGGAATGGGTGTGGGTCTCCTAAGCGTGGTATTTGAAAATTCTTCTACAGCAGCAATGGGAAGAAGTGCGTGAAGGGACAGGAGTGTAGAAAACACCTTTCCTATTGGGAATCATCTTGAGTTGTCTCTGTCCTCGGCGCCTTGGTGTGTTTCTGTGGAAACTGTGCTGCTGTGACCTGACACCTGCCATTCCCTGCCTCAGCCACACAATCCCCATGGACCCTCCTGAGGTCCTGGTTTTCTGAGGTTCTCCTCCAACACACATCCTCCCTTTAAGGGCTTCATTCTCCTTCTGGAAGCCCTCTCAGAAGAGTCCCTGCAAGATGATTCTAGATCCCTGGCAGCCTGGCTCCCCATGAGCACCGGTCCCTCAGAAACATACATCTGCAACTGCTGCCTCTGCAGTCCCGAACCTCACATTCCACATGGTGGACACAGCCCACTCTGCCCTTTAGATTCCTCATGCAAGAGTCAAACCATAGGGGCTTCCCAGGTGGTCCAGTGCTTAAGATTTCCGTGTTTCCAAGGCAGCAGGGCTGGGGTTCGGTCCCTGGTTAGGGAATCAGATGCTATGTGCCACAACTGAAGATTCCACATGCTGCAACTAAGAGCTGGAACAGCCAAATAAATAACATCAAAAAAGAACAAGAGAGTCAAACTATAGCCTGCTCTTCCTCCAGTGCAGAGGATGAACAAAAGTTCTCCAGCTAGTCTCCCTGGGGCCTCTTGACGAGTGCCCTTGAAAGCCCTCTCATTAGCATTGAGGTGAGAACAAAGCACCAAGGACTAAAACTCCCCAGTCTTCTCTCTCCAGCCCCTCTCCCCTCTCCAGTGTGGACCAATTTATGGTCATAAGCTGATGAACTGTGGTGTTGGAGAAGACGCCTGAGAGTCCCCTGGACTGCAAGGAGACCCAACCAGTCCATCCTCAAGGAGATCAGTCCTGGGTGTTCATTGGAAGGACTGATGCTGAAGCTGAAACTCCAATACTTTGGCCACCTGATGCAAAGAAATGACTCATTTGAAAAGACCCTGATGCTGGGAAAGAGTGAAGGCAGGAGGAGAAGGGGACGACAGAGGATGGGATGGTTGGATAGCATCACCGACTCAATGGGCATGAGTTTGAGCAAACACCGGGAAACTGGTGATGGACAGGGAGGCCTGGCGTGCTGCAGTCCATGGGGTCGCAAAGAGTAGGACACAACTGAGTGACTGAACTGAAAAGGAGATCAGGGTCATGTCCCACGCCATGGGGCTCTGACGGCTCATCTCAGAACACGTGGCACATTTAGGCCTGGAAGTCAACCCAAAACTAAAAAGAAGTACCCCCACGTCCACATCCTGCCTGATACAAGGGGTAAATGTAAGGTTGTCAGAGATGGGCAGGTGTGCATGAGGCTCCCAGCCAACTTCTTGGCGCTGGCAGGGGAGGAGCTGAGTTGTTCAAAGAAAGCTAGGGTGAGAGAGAGCTGACCCTGTTCCAGGACCGACTGCTTGGACAGAGTCTCTCATCACCCACAGCTCAGCCTAAGCAAAGTCACCATGAGACTCATAAACATGTTTTCAAACCACTGAAGCACAGAGAGTGAGGACATCACTATGTCACAGCTGCCGGCGTGGCCCCTGCCAGGCAGGTTCTCACTTCATTTGAGCAGAAACCCCGTAAGCCCTTTATCCAGGTTTCCCACTTAAAGCTAAGACCAGAATCCCCTCCAACACATGGGGATAAGATATTGCCTTGGAGATTCGCTGAAACTTCAGGACAGCATTAAATCGTTCACAGAGATCTTTACCAGACTGCCTCCAACACAGAAATAACACAAGTGCCTCGGTGGGCAGTTTGATTGTTAAGAGAAGACTGTGTAATAAATGCTACTGAGAGAAAGCCCCTCCAGAGGGAGACTGTGAATCCAAATAAACCAACAGGAGCTGAAGTCATGCCTTGAGAAACAAAAAGGAAAACCCAGTAAAAGATAGTCCCACTTTTTTCTCATGCCACCTCAGCTGAGAAGAAGCAAACCAACTGTCCTTGTGGCAACAATGAACATACCCCATGCTCTTAAACAGCATCACAGCCCTGTGAAGAGGAGAAAATTCCTTTCAATAATATGGTAGTAGGGTGTGTAGCTTTTTTTTAAAAAGTAGTGTTTCAAGGGACATGGTTATTTGTCAATTTCCCTAGAAATAGAAACAGCAGCAGCATGCCGACAACTGATTGAAAGATGAAAAAATAATCCTGAGGACCTGTCTGTACCATCTCTCCTGGGCTGGATCCCATTCTCCACCCAGAACCTCTGACTGCAGAGCTCAGGTTCATCTAACCAAACACTAGGGATGCATTTGGCATGAGGATTCAGAGAGGGGCCTGGAAACTACTTGTGGGCTTTTTAAAGAGAAAACTCTACTTGTGGATTTTTCTGGAGAGACAACTCTACTTGTGGCCTTTTCTAGAGAGGAAAGTGGTATCTGAGTGGCTTGAAGAGGACCATGCATGTGGAAAACTGACAATCTTGGAGAAGAGGTAATGAGCCAGAGAAGGGGGCACCCATGAAAGGTCCAGTCTTAAAGAGGCTTCACTTTTACCAAACAATAAAAAATCCAGATTAGCTGAAATTTCAGCCACCACATGTGCTGAATTATAAGTTGTTGCACTGCAACAAGTTGTAAATTATAGTATTCTTATAAACAGTATTATTTTTATGTATTATATATACATATGTATTATTTATATATATAGTATTCATATAAATCTCTTCTGAGGCTGCACTAATCCAGTGAGCTGGTTCAGAGAAAACTAACTACATAAGGAAAAGGTCTGTCCACTTGATCTCAGTTTTCTCCTGGACCCTTATAGGAAAAGGAAGTGTTGATTTTGGGGAATTAGAACGCATAATTCCTGGCAGCTCCTCCTAACTGCATCTAAGGGACACCCGCGACCTTGGAGCTGTGAAGGAGCTGGGATGAGTATGAGAAAGAATAAGAACAAAGTGATCACTCTGCAGATTAGTACAGTCAGCTGTTCAGCCTGCAAAACCTAGGATGCTTTTATTCAAACCCATACTATTATAATCCCAATGTGACATTTCCACTGATCCTTGGTTTTTCCTGATCCTTGCTCAGTTGTGTCCAACTCATTTGCGACCCCACGGACTGTGGCCCACTATGCTCCATGGGATTTTCCATGCAAGAATACTGGAGCTGGTTGTCATTTTTTACTTCAGGAGATCTTCCCGACCCAGGGAGTGAACCCACATCTCCTGCATTGCAAGCAGATTGTTTACCTCTAAGCCACCAGAGACGCCCATAAATTTCCCCATAAATTAACATAAATTCTTCCATTATATTCATGCACTTACAACTCCTCAGGGCCATCTCTCTTCCAACATTTTGAAGGAGCCCAACACCCTTGATCCCTCTTGAAAACTGGAAAAATTTGGGCCTCGTAACATCAAAACACGCGTAGTCTAACTAATGGCAGAAAAGAGTGCCTGTGAAATACAAAAGGCTGGGTGATTTGTAGGGAACTGTGATGGCTCAATACATTAAATTGGGCTGCTAGTTAAAATTATTTGGGAATCCCAGAGAGTTCTCTTGTGTTTTCCACGTCTGGAGTCCATAAAATTGATTCCTTAGCCCCTTTCCCCAATTACAATTTTAGCACTCTGCTCTTACTCAAATAGCCACATGCTACAGTTCAGTAGCAGCCTTCCTCCGAGGAAACACTGTTTTATCTTTAAGGGTGACATGCTCTGAGCTTGGGGGTGATGGCCGGTAGCATAGCACAGACAGGCAGGAAATGGTGTGCCTTTCACAGCACGCTGCTCCTACATTTTACTACAGAATGTATGTTTGGGGCAAGGAAATTTGGGTCTCTGAGAAACACAAAACCCTTTTAGCCCCTTGAGATACAACCATTAGCTAATAAATCTCCACCTTCCAGCTTTGTTCTTCCCACAAGAAACATGAGAGCTCTTTGCTTTATGATCTTCTGCTTGTAATAAATTTGAAATCCATCAAAGAGATAGCTCCCCCACGATGGTTTTTCCCCTCTCAAGCAGAAGAACACTCTCCAAAATGGCCTAGAGATGATTCTACTTGTGAGAAGTAGCTGCATAGGAACTTCCTGACATTTCTGTAAGTCCATATCCAGTAGAAGAATTTTCTTGAACACAAACCAGCCTGTGGAAAAGCTCCCCAATGTTAAGCAGCGGGTGCAAAATGGAGGCAATTTGTTACAGTTGTTATTGTTTCCTTATCAAAAGCAGTTGAGGGCATGATCATGGCATATTTTTCTTTCAAATTCTCTTTCTTGAACAGTATTTTGGGTGTTTTACTTGTACTAACATCCTAACTGGTCTTAAGTTATGCATAATTGCCTACGCATGTATGTGTGTATGTGTAAGCATTTTGCATTTTACCCTAAACAGAACAAATGACATTTCTTATTCTTTTTTTTTCTTTGGAAACCAAGCAACCTGGGCCTATACCACCAGTGCTGGGTAGAAGGGAGGTTAGACAGAGAGTCAGAGTAAGCATGCATTTTTTTTTTTTTTCACTTTTCTTTAATTGTGGTAAAATGCACATATAATTTCTTAATCATTTTTAAGTGTAATGGCCAGAATACTGGAGTGGGTAGCCTTTCCCTTCTCCAGGGGATCTTCCCAACCCCAGGGATTGAAGCCAGGTCTCCCACATTGCAGGCAGATTCTTAACTAGCTGAGCCACAACTGAAGCCCTAATAAATAAAATAATTATTTTTAAGTATAAAGCTCAGTGGTATTAAATATACTCACATTATTGTGCATCCACCATCCATCCATCCCCATAACTCTGTTCATTTTGTGGA
Source organism: Cervus canadensis (assembly GCF_019320065.1). Classification (NCBI taxonomy): domain Eukaryota; kingdom Metazoa; phylum Chordata; class Mammalia; order Artiodactyla; family Cervidae; genus Cervus; species Cervus canadensis. The sequence continues at coordinate 8,784,164 of NC_057408.1, forward strand.
ACTTAATTTATGTTAAAATTTGAGCAAAAAAAGTGTTACTTAGACAACATGTTCACTGAGACAGCTGAAAACTTCTACTATAGTCTTTTATCTATATCTGTCCATAGATATAAACAGGAGTATTGAGAAAATGCTCATGCCAATATGGAGATATCTCCATATTTACAAATATGAAATTATAAATACCCTTATCAACATGTTGTTCAAACCATTACTCAAAATTCAAATGAAATGTGGAAATGCCAGTTCAGATTAATTTGATATACTGCTCTCTTGATTTTTTTGGTGCTTAATTCAGATTTCTAACCTACCTAGTGTAAAGTTCCAATTAAAATATGATACCAAATCTGTTGACTTCAAAAGACCCTCAATAAGTGAATTTACACTTCATCAATTACAGCAGCACTTTATCCATTTGAAAAATTGGGGCCCAGTGACATGAGAGATGTATTTCTTGAAACCACAAAGAATATTGGCTTATAGTTGAGAACCTTCGTGATTCAGCCCAATTTTAACTCTAGAAAATACACCCATTGGAATTCTGAGACACAGAAGTCTTTCAAGAGGAGATAGTAACATAGAGTAGGCATCAGAGTATTTGGAGCGAAAGAGCAAAAGGAAATCACTGCGGTACATAAGGGGACAGCTGAGTTTGATTGATTCAGTGTAAAAGCCACTTACAGCAAAATTCAGTAGACAACTCCAACTCTTAGAACTGAAGAAGCACTCAAGAATCACTGAAATAGGATTGTCCCAAGAGTTAAAACCCCCTGGTCACTTCTCACTCTCATCACTGTCGTTAACCATCAAGGGGCCATGCTCACCTCCAAGGCCTTGCCTTAACCATTAAATGAGTAGATTAAATTGAAGAAAATATAAAATTTTACTTGGCAATCACAATATTACTCTTAACCACATCAAGAGATAAAACTGTTTTTCATCAGAATAGACTCTCTTTGAACATAAGCCTGAGTGGAAAAATGAGTAGTATTCACAGCTAACACCATATTCAGTGGTGAAAGACTGAAAGCTTTTCCTCTAAGATCAGGAACAAGACAGGGATGCCTGCTTTTGCGACTCCTATACAATATAATATTAGAAGGGCTAGCCATTATAAGTAGGCAAGAAAAAGAAACAAAAGACATCCAAATCAAAAAGAAAGATATAAAATGTCTCTGATTGCAGACAACATGATCCTACATGCAGAAAACCCTGAAGATTGCATTTTAAAAACTTTTAGAAATAAATTCTGCAATTGTATAATACAAAATCAAAACATAAAAATCAGTTGCATTTATATACACTAAAAATAAAAAATCTGAAAAATTTTTAATTCCATTTATAATAGTAATTAAAAATAAAATTCCTGGGAATAAACTTAACCAAGGAGGTGAAAGACTTACACACTGTAAACTTCAAAAAACACTGCTGAAAGAAACTGAAGAAAAGTAAGTGGAAAGATATCCTTGCTCATAGACTGGATGTCTTAATATTAAGGTGTCAGTACAAACCAGAATGATATACAGACTTAATGAAAAATTTTAGAATGGAAAAATTCATTCTAAAATTAATATGGAATTTCAAAGGACCTGAAATACCCAAAACAATCTTTAAAAAGAAGAATTAAGTTAATGACTCATACTTTCTGATTTCAAAATGTATCACAAAGCTACAGTAATCAAAACAGTATCTTTCTGGCATGAAGACAGACATATAGATCAATGAAACTGAATGAAAAGACCAGAAACAAACATTTGAGTATACAGTAAAATTGTTTCTGACAAGTATGCCAAAACCACTCAATGGGAAAAGAATAGTCTCTTCAACAAATGGTGCTAGAAAAACTAGACAGCCACATGCAAAAGAATAAAGTTGAAGACTCACCTCACATCATTGAAGAAGTGAAGTGAAAGTTGCTCAGTCGTGTCCGACTCTTTGCGACCCCATGGACTATATAGTCCATGGAATTCTCCAGGCCAGAATACTGGAGTGGGTAGCCTTTCCCTTCTCCAGGGGACCTTCCCAACCCAAGGATCAAACCCAGGTCTCCGCATTGCAGGCGGATTCTTTACCAGCTGAGCCACAAGGGAAACCCACCTTATATCATATGAAAAGTTAATTCAAAACAGATCAAAGACCTAAACTTAATACGTTAATGATAAAATTCTTATAAGAAAACAATGGAAAAAATTTCATTACAATCGATTTGGCAATGATTTCTTGGATATAAAATCAAAAGCATAAACAATAAAAGTAAAAATAGCTAAACTGAACTTTATCACAATTAAAAACTTCTATGCAAAGGACACAATCAACAGAGTCAAAAGGCAACCTATAGAATGAGAAAAATATTTGCAATTATATATATGATGAGAGGTTTATATATTTGATATATATGTTATATCATACATACACATATATATAACATATATATTATATATGATGAGAAAAAAGCAGTTTTCTGCAGCTTATCAGTGAATACTCACAGAATGTGCTGGAACTTCTCAGGGATTCCTGGAGACATGGCAGTGGCCCTAGTTACTCTTTTGTCCATTTTAAAAACCGGATTGTTTTAAGAGTTCTCTCTGTATTCTGGATATTGACTTCTCATCATATATGTAATTGCAAATATTCTTTCACATTCTATAGGTTGCCTTCTGACTCTGTTGATTGTGTCCTTTGCACAGAGGTTTTAGTTTTGATAAAGTTCAGTTTAGCTATTTTTACTTTTATTGTCTATGCTTTTAGTCTTATATCCAAGAAATCAGCAATTAAGGGTATGGGGAAAGATGCGCTTATGTCCTGTTGAGGAAAGCAGACACCGACCTCACCAAGAAGGCAGGAATGCTCACCGAGGATGAAGTGGAACCCACGATCACCACTATGTAGAATGCACGCCTGTATGAGGTCCCAGACTGGTCCTTCCACAGACAGAAGGATATGAAGGATGGAAAACAAAGCCAGGTCCTGGCCAGTGGTTGAGACAACACACTCCATGAAGGCCTGGAGCAAAAGCTTCAGGCCCACAGAGGGTTCTGCCACTTCTGGGGACTTCCCTGGAGGTTCAGCAGCTAAGACTCTGTGCTCCCAATGCAGGGCAAGCCTTTCTCCAGCACATCTTCCCAACCTAGGGATCAAATCCGTGTCCCTTAGGTCTCCTGCATTGGCAGGTAGGTTCTTTACCACTAGTGCCATCTGGGAAGCCCTTCCAGGTGGCTCAAATAGTATAGAATCTGCCCGAAATGCAGGAGAACCAGGTTCAATTCCGGGGTAGGGAAGATTCTCCTGGAGAAGGGAAGGGCTACCCACTCCAGTACTCTTGCCTGGAGAATCCCATGGACAGAGGAGCCTGGTGGCCCACAGTGGATGGGGTCCCAAAGAGTCAGACACCTCTGAGCCACTGACAGCTCACATGCCGCAAATAAAAGATCTCACACTCTGCAATGATGATCAAATATACTGCGTGCCACAACTAAGATCCAGCACAGCCAAATAAATATTTTAAAAATTAAATTAAAAATAAGAGCACTGATGCACCAATCTATAAAACCATGAGAGTGCAAGGAGTCAAGATTAAAGAGGTTTTTACTAAGCTCATCAAAATGCTTTAAAAAATAAACAAAAAAACCTTGTCAAGTGTTTAAGACATCCAAGTTAAATGGAGAACCACTCAACAATTCTTCAACTATTAACAAGACTTCAGCTTCCAACATTCTATTTTTCAAGGCACACCTCAAACTCCATCATCTCTACAAAACTATTTCCTTCCTTGCTACAAAAACCATATTGCTATGTTTAATGTTGAACGTGTTGTAAGCCCTAAAAAATGTAATTCTTTTCAATTACAAACCATGCCTTAAAAAATCACTGTATCTTCACCACACCCACCAGCATTTCACAAGTGTCTTACATCCAGATACTGCTTGATTTATGAAGTCAGGGCTTAACCAGTTTTCCCTCACCCATTTGCCATGAGAACTATTTCAACTCTCTCAGATCCCTCTTCAAATTTCACTTGCTTAATGAAGCCATTCCAAGAAGGCAGTGAATTGGGCATTGGGGACACTGCAATGAAAATGGAAAAGGAAATACCGACCACATCACTTTAGTATAAATCATTTTTCCTCCACCGGGTACTTTTTACCCTTGCAATTTCTCAGTCTTACCTTGACTGTCAGCTCACAAAGCTCAAATTATGTCTCTATATGCATTTCTTCATGCAGAGCTGGAAAGCTGATACCAGTTATCATCCATTTACTTGTCCTCACTGTAAAGATTTCCCTATACTCCTACTTCTCTGGACTCTGTGTGCTTGTATGTCCAGTATCATCCAGTAATACTGGATACGGGTGATGTCAAGAGCAGGGGAGGAGGGAATCAATAGGAGTTTTAGTTTTATTAGCTGTAATTATGAACAAGTCATTTACTGATTGTAGGTCTCAATTTTCTCATTTATTTAAAATAATAATAGATCTTTTAAGTTTGCTTCCACATTTCTTAGAGTACATTCAACATTCAAGCTGCCCTTAAAGGGAACCAAAAATACCCTGATTTAAGTGAAATTAAGAAATGTTTATCTCCCTTAGGGCCCAGAAATAGCCGGTCCAAGGCTAATGGGATGGTCTTGCCATCCTCAACAGATGACTTGTATCCTGAGTCTAAGATGTCTTTTCAAGCTGCCACTACCAGGTCTGTATCCCAGCTGGATAAAAAAAAGAAAGGTCAAAGGCAGAGCATATCCATTTCTCTTATGACTGTGATCTGGAAATAACTCCTTGGCTCACACTGTACTGGCCACAGCTTGATCACATGGCCTTGAAGAGCAAGATGGGAAGCATCATCTCTACCGGAGATCCCAGCCCAGGGGCTCTCAACATTAGTTTAGTACAACATACAATTTTTAGAATGTGAAGAACTGTAAAGGGTCTAAGAGTTTATGCCACTTGCAAGATAGTAAGTTTCCCTGACACAGTCTCATAGTTGGGTTAGTCGCTCAGTCGTGTCCGACTCTTTGCAACCCATGGTCTATAGCCTGCCAGGGTCCTCTGTCCATGGGATTCTCCAGGCAAGAATACTGTTGGGTTGCCATTCCCTTTTCCAGAGGATCTTCCCGACCCAGGGATAGAACCCGGGTCTCCTGCATTGCAGGCAGATTCTTTATCAACTGAGTTACAGGGAAGTCCTGTACATAGTCTCATGGATTCTGGCAAAGGACATGGTCGGGACGGTGGTCAGGAACAACCTGCTGACCATGCGTGGTCAGGAACAATGGTACTGCAAGGAGCATGAGCATCGCCACATGTGCACCAGTCTACCTCACCCCCCAAGTCCTTCCAGGACAATGTGATGGGCCTGGATGGATGAATGCAAACACAGTGGGCCACACTACAGAAGAAATTTGAATTTAGAGAACTCAAATCTTTTATAGTGGCAGTAACATGCTTGCATTTCGCTCTGGAGGGAGTTACATTCTCTATCTTCCAGGGCCTTTTACTCTACAAACATCTTTAAATATATAATCCAGGTAATAGGGAGTTATTACCCAACTCATAGTGAAGTGAAAGTAGCTCAGTTGTGTCCAACTCTTTGCGACCCCATGGACTATACAGCCCGTGGAATTCTCCAGGCCAGAATACTGGAGTGGGTAGCCTTTCCGTTCTCCAGGGGATCTTCCCAACCCAGGAATCAGACCCAGGTCTCCCGCATTGCAGGCAGATTCTTTGCTAGCTGAGCCACAAGGGAAGCCCACCCAACTCATAGGATGTCTACAAATCAAAGAGACCCAAGGAGAGTTATCTCCAGACATAGGACACTATTAAGAAAGACACAGGATGCTCTCACTAACCAGTTCCAGGAAAACCAGGGCATATGTTCCTCCTATTAAGATCAGTGGCTCCCTAGCAGTCTCTGTCACATACTCTAATTCTGTAATATCTGCCATCTGAAGGAATAATATGAAGGCCACTAGTTCTTTAGAGACGTAGATGTTTATAAAGATAACAGTGCCCAAGGTAACCATTTTCAGTGATCAAAACTAGATCCTTAAATCTAATACCTCTTGTGTGAGGATCTTTAGGTACTTCCTGTGATATGAATGTTGAATCATTTAGGGCAAGGGCTCCAGACTGGGACACCAGGCACCTGAGATCTGGGGTAAGATTTTCCATTCATTTGATTCCTGATTTTGAAAATGTCATTCAACATCTTTTAACCTCTATTTATTCTGTATACTGAGCTGTTAATGCTCTTTAAATCTACCTCAAGCTTCACTTGAACTCAGACACTACCATGGTCTAGTAACCTGAGATGAAGGTCATATACAGGTCATTGGATAACCTCTTGGCTCAAGTGTCAGTAGAACTGTTAGGAGAAACACTAACGGAAACCACCCACCCTGACCAGGCACCACAGTAACCATTTGCATGAGTTATGTTATGACAGAAGATCTTGGTAAGGAACATAGAACTAACATGCCATCACCAACTGGAAGAATTCAAGAAAGGTCAAAGGAGATGCCACATGTCCTACCACCTCCCATCATCCTTCTGGCTAGAATCCATCTGGGCTGAGAGATACCTGTGCCACCAGGTAGGAGCCTGAGTCAGAAGGACTGTCCAGAGACAGCCCAGAAACTAACCCCCTCCCCATAAAACCCGAGACTGTGGGCCACGTGCAGGGCGGACCTCCTGGGTTCCTTTACCTGCTGCTTCCTGCCAGGCACCGCTTCCCAATAAAGTCTCTAGGGTTGTCAGCACGTGTGTTTCCTAGGACAATTCCTTTCCAAGTGTTAGACAAGAGCCCACTCTCGGGCCCTGGACGGGGTCCCCCTGTCTGCAACAGTTCCACTAATGCTCAGGGCACTCCTCGCCTCTCTATTGGAAGATATTTTGTCTGTGTGCCACCCAAAACAATAAATAGTCTTTCTCTTAAACCTGTTAAGCTTGGGTCTGACTGTTTAACAAATTCAGTAGGAGATAAGTGATTTGATCATACCTGTTTCTGCTGGGTTTACCTAGATCATAGCCTTCATAACTGAACTGAATCCTGGAAGACTGCGGAGGAGGAAGTTTCTGAAGTTGCCTCCATATGGGCACAGGAGGAGAAACTGTTGGCGCTCGGGCCAAATACTTCCATCCTTGATCTGAATTCTCCCTCCTTATTTGTTACTATCTGATCCATTCCTTTCCATCTACCTGCTTCAAAAGGCAATTAAAGAGCCCAAATCTCGTTATCCCCTTTCTCAATAAAGAAACACTTTACCAGCTGTATTATCTCCTTTTTATCCCTGATCTGCAGTTAGTTCCACTGATTCTTTGGTGCTTTCTTGTCTTTCGTGTTTTAATTATTTTTCAATATTGGATCTGAACTCATTTCAAAAGGCTTTATAAACTTTGGCGGTGGAAACGGGGTGGAGAGGAAGCTGCCGACATGCCTAGATTTCTGGTCTGCAACTTTGCAGTCTCTTCATCCTCCTAATTTCATTTTCAAAAACCATTTTTTTCTTATGACTGTTTTTTTTTCTTGCCAACAAGTCCCATAGAGTTTCAGTTCAAAGCACTCACCGAGGTCTAGGTTGCCAATTGTGGTATTTTAAAACACAGACTCCAGGCTTCCTGTGGGGCTTTTTCTGTTTGTTTTAAATTGTCTTTTCAATATTTCCCTAATTAATGTTCTTATTTTAGAATCATTTCCATTTTATAATTTAATTTTTCATTTTCTTCATTTTTAGTCAAAGTCATAAGTGCATATGATTTATGAAGCAAAATGAACAGAAGGACTTCTAAAGAAAACCAAAATTTCCCTTTTTTATGCCTGCCCGCCCACAGAGTCTTAAATCCCAGAAGCAAACACTTTAACTGATTCCTTTTTATTTTCCTGGGGCTCACCTTCAAACACTTAATTAACACATTTACACCACCATTTTATCCAGGAGTAATGTACAGGTGTGAGAGTTGGACCATAAAGAAGGCTGAGCACTGAAGAATTAATGCTTTCGAGTTTTGGTGCTGAAGAAGATTCCTAAGAGTCCCGTGGACAACAAGGAAATTAAACCAGTCAATCCTAAAGGAAATCAGCTCCAAAAATTCACTGGAAGGACTGATGCTAAAGCTGACTCTCTAATATTTTGGCCACCTGATAGGAAGAGCCAATTCACTGGAGAAGACCCGGATGCTGGAAAAGATTGAGGGCAGGAGGAGAAGGGGGCAACAGAGGATGAGATGGTTGGATGGCATCACCGACTCAAGGTACACGAGTCTGAGCAACCTCCGGGAGTCGGTGATGGACAGGGAGGCCTGGCGTGCTGCAGTCCACGGGGTCGCAAAGCATCATACACAACTTAGAGACTGAACACCACCACCACCATCATTTCTTAGCTGTTGACCTCCTGCCATGGTAGATGAGGATTTTGCTCACTTACATCATTCCTCACCTCTCCAAATCTTTCTCTATATATATAGTTTTATATAGACAGAGGTTTATAAGTCCATAGTTTCTGCAGTAAGAACAAAACAAGTTAAAAACACTATTTCTCGGCCCAAAATCATGCACATCTCGGCTCCCTACTTTATCAGATGATAAGACACGAAAATTCATCCTTGTCGCCTCCTCTCTTCCCTTCCACCATCTGTCCGTCAACCAGATCTACACTTTTAATAATAGCAGAGTGGATACCTTTTACAAGCTGTTCTATAAACTTCCTACAATTTTCCATAATCTTTATAGGCTTATTCTAAAAGACGAAAACTGTAAGTGGTATGTGATTTACTGTGGTCATGTCAATAACGAGCTATATCATAAGCTATGCCTCCATATTCTTTTCCAGTGTTGTTTTCTGATTAAAAGTATAATATACTAAGAATCAGTTCAATCGTATTCTCCTTTTTCATAGTTTATCAATTTCCTTTAGCACATTCTCAAATATTTCGAGATTCACAGTCATATTATCTATCTTTTCAGTCTTCTTTTCTTTCCTTTCCAGAGACCACCTTTTTGGTGTCTTCCTTCTCTTTCCATAATATAGACTGAGGCTGTTTTGTAGGCCTAGCACACAGAATTCCCATCACTGCATTCTGGCTTGGATCTTGTGTTTCCTAAATTACGCATATTTTTTCCTGATACGTTCCCCTCTTTTTTTCTGGAGCATATCCTCAAGGAACTCTCTAAAAAAGGATACTCAACCATTTTGATCTGAAAAAGTTCATTCAACCATCACGTTTGATTTATTGGCTATTATCTTTGAGTATAAAGTGGTGTTGGTAAGGAATCTAATCTCATTCCTTTGTCGGCAACTTCTGTTTTAACTTCTCCATGGCCTAGTTTTGGGAATGGTCTCCTTATCTTTGCTGTTATAAAAGTCACAATTATCTCTCTCAGCTCAGTTCAGTCACTTAGTCACGTCCGACTCTTTGCGACCCCATGGACTGCAACACGCCAGGCTTCCCTGTCCCTTAAATCTCTTCGTGTCTCTTTACACATTCATTGTGCTTAACACTATCTGAGCATTTTCATTCTGAATACTGCATTCTTTGTTTAATTCTGGGAAGTTTTTTTCTGATTTCTTCTGTTCCACAAATTTGCTAATACTTACTCATCCTCTCCATTAACTTTAAGACTCAGTTTTATCCCTTTATTCTCTTCTATCTAAAACCCCTCCCTAGGTAATTTCTTCATCTCCTGTGGCCTAAATTGATTGATATACTGATGACTCCAAACTTATATCTCCAGCCTGATCTCCCTCCACACCCTGTGGACTCTATGGATCCAATTGCCTATTGATCTGATCTACATGCTCAGATATTTAATATACATCTCAAATATGACCCCTTCATACCTTTTCCCAGTGAACACCTCCCATCTTCTTCCCAAAGGCAATAATTACTATTTATAACACTAGAGTTTAGTTGTGTCCCACACAGTATACAGTATTTGCTATCTGGCCTCTTTTTCTTACTGTTCTTTGTGAACTTCATCCACTTGTGTATAACAAAAGCTCATTCACTTTAGTTGTAATACAGTAATATAATACTCTATTATATGAATATGTGAGCAATTATTTATTTAATCTACTGTCAATAGTGACATGGGTTGTTTTCTATCTTTAGCCATGATGGATAGTGTCGTCCATCAATCAGGTATGCAGCTCTTGACACACATCTGCAGGCATTTCTATTGTGTATGTAACCAGGAGTGGAGCCACAGTAGCGAAAAGAAAAAATTTGAAAAGAAAAATCAATGAGCTACCCCTACATAGCTATAAGAATAGCCAAAATCCAAACACATTGACAATAACAAATGCTGTCAAAAAACAGAAACCAACAGGAACCCTCCTTCACTGTTAGTGTAAACACAACATGGAAACAGCACTTTGAAAGATAGTCTGGTGGTTTCTTCCAATACTGAGCATAATTTTCCCCAAGATCCAGCAATCAGGCTCCTTGGTATTTACCCAAATGAGTTGAAAAACCTGTCCGTACAAACCTATACGTAGTTTTATTCACAACTGCCAAAACTTGGAAGCAACCAAGATATCCTTCAGTAGGTTAATGCATAAATGACCTAGGGTATATACCAACAATGGAATATAGCTCAGTGTTTAAAAGAAATAAGCTATCAAGCCATGAAAATTCACGGAGGAAACTGAACTGCACATTACTGTGTGAAAGAAGCCAATCTGAAAGGACGACATACTATATGATTCCAACCACATGGCGTTCTGGATGAGGCACGACCATGGAGGCAGTGTAAGAGTCGCAGTGGTGACCGGAGGTTCAGGGCATGGAAAGACAGCAGGCAGAGCACAGAGGAGCTTTAAGGCAGCGAAGCTACTGTGTCTGAAACTATAGTGGTGGACGGGTTGTTTGTCCAAACCCATAAAACATAAGCACTTCCCTGATAGCTCAGTGGGTAAAGAATCTGCCTGCAATGCAGGAGACCCCAGTTCAGTTCCTGGGTCGGGAAGATCCATTGAAGAAGGGATAGACTACCCACTCCAGTATTCTTGGGCTTCCCTTGTGACTCAGCTGGTAAAGAATCCGCCTGTAATGCGAGAAACCTGGGTTCGACCCCTGGGCTGGGAAAATTCCCCTGGAGAAGGGAAAGGCTACCCACTCCAGTATTCTGGCCTGGAGAATTCCATGGGCTGTACAGTCCATGGGGTTGCAAAGAGTTGGACATGACTGAGTATCTTTCACTTTCATAAAACAAAACAAGAGTGAATTCTAATATAAACTATGGGCTTTGAGTGATAATGACATGTGAATGTTCATCAAAATGAAGAACATCCCATTCTGGTGGAGGATACTGACATGTAAAGGCTATGAATGTGAGAGGTCATGGGGTATCAGAAACTCTACACTTTCTGGTCAATTCCACAGTGAACCTAAAACTGCTCTAAAAATACATCCATTTGTAAAGAAGAAGCTAAGCAAAACAGGAAAATCCTGTTGGAAGCACTTAGATATCTACACAAAAAAAGAAACAGTGGGGCTCAATTCAACTAATACTAACAAACTCTTCTGCTTAAATCCTTCAGTGGATTCCAGGTTGGGTTTCTGAGACACTGAGATGAAAGTTCACGTGTAACAGATTTATCTGAGAGTATTCCCAGGGAAAGGTGAGCAGCGAGGGTCAATGGGATTGGGGGCGGGGGCAGGGGGAGAGGGGAAGCAAACAAGGCACAGTATCAGGTGAGCCCCCCAATGTTAGCTTTCTGTCCACTCTACCGGGAAGACGAAAATAGGGCTTGTCGCTCCTGAGGTCACGCCCCATAGAACAGGGAACCCTTGTGCACTACTGATGGGCATATGCATCAGTGCAGCCACTCCGGAAAACAGTACGGAGGCAACTCAAAGTATCAAAAATAGAACGATCACATGATCCAGCAATTCCAAATCCAGATGTTAATTCAAAGAAAACAAAAACACTGATGAAAGAAATCAAAGAGGACACAAACAGATGGAGAAACATACCGTGTTCATGGATTGGAAGAATCAATATTGTCAAAATGGCTATTCTACCCAAAGCAGTCTATAGATTCAATGCAATCCCTGTCAAGCTACCAACGGTATTTTTCACAGAACTAGACCAAAGAATTTCACAATTTGTATGGAAATACAAAAAACCTCGAATAGCCAAAGTAATCTTGAGAAAGAAGAATGGAACTGGAGGAATCAACCTGCCTGACTTCAGACTCTACTACAAAGCCACAGTCATCAAGACAGTAAGGTACTGGCACAAAGACAGAAATATAGATCAATGGAACAGAATAGAAAGCCCAGAGATAAATCCACGAACCTATGGACACCTTATCTTTGACAAAGGAGGCAAGGATATACAATGGAAAAAAGACAACCTCTTTAACAAGTGGTGCTGGGAAAACTGGTCAACCACTTGTAAAAGAATGAAACTAGAACACTTTCTAACACCATACACAAAAATAAACTCAAAATGGATTAAAGATCTAAATGTAAGACCAGAAACTATAAAACTCCTAGAGGAGAACATAGGCAAAACACTCTCCGACATAAATCACAGCAAGATCCTCTATGACCCACCTCCCAGAATATTGGAAATAAAAGCAAAACTAAACAAATGGGACCTAATGAAACTTAAAAGCTTTTGCACTACAAAGGAAACTATAAGTAAGGTGAAAAGACAGCCCTCAGATTGGGAGAAAATAATAGCAAATGAAGAAACAGACAAAGGATTAATCTCAAAAATATACAAGCAACTCCTGCAGCTCAATTCCAGAAAAATAAATGACCCAATCAAAAAATGGGCCAAAGAACTAAACAGACATTTCTCCAAAGAAGACATACAGATGGCTAACAAACACATGAAAAGATGCTCAACATCACTCATTATTAGAGAAATGCAAATCAAAACCACAATGAGGTACCATTACACGCCAGTCAGGATGGCTGCTATCCAAAAGTCTACAAGCAATAAATGCTGGAGAGGGTGTGGAGAAAAGGGAACCCTCTTACACTGTTGGTGGGAATGCAAACTAGTACAGCCGCTATGGAAAACAGTGTGGAGATTTCTTAAAAAACTGAAATAGAACTGCCATATGACCCAGCAATCCCACTTCTGGGCATACACACTGAGGAAACCAGATCTGAAAGAGACACGTGCACCCCAATGTTCATCGCAGCACTGTTTATAATAGCCAGGACATGGAAGCAACCTAGATGCCCATCAGCAGATGAATGGATAAGGAAGCTGTGGTACATATACACCATGGAATATTACTCAGCCATTAAAAAGAATTCATTTGAACCAGTCCTAATGAGATGGATGAAACTGGAGCCCATTATACAGAGTGAAGTAAGCCAGAAAGATAAAGAACATTACAGCATACTAACACATATATATGGAATTTAGAAAGATGGTAACGATAACCCTATATGCAAAACAGAAAAAGAGACACAGAAATACAGAACAGACTTTTGAACTCTGTGGGAGAAGGTGAGGGTGGGATGTTTCAAAAGAACAGCATGTATACTATCTATGGTGAAACAGATCACCAGCCCAGGTGGGATGCATGAGACAAGTGCTCGGGCCTGGTGCACTGGGAAGACCCAGAGGAATCGGGTGGAGAGGGAGGTGGGAGGGGGGATCGGGATGGGGAATACGTGTAAATCTATGGCTGATTCATATCAATGTATGACAAAACCCACTGAAATGTTGTGAAGTAATTAGCCTCCAATTAATAAAAAAAAAAAAAAAAAAAAAGACTAATGGCATCAAAAAAAAAAAAAAAAACACTAAGTCAAAAAGATATATGCACTCCAGTGTTCACTTGACTATTTACAACAGTCAAGTTATGGTAACAACCTAAGTGTCCACTGGTGGATGAATAGACTAAATAAATGTGACTTACATACACAGGCTTGCATACATAATATTATTTAGCCATTCAAAAAAGGAAACTCTGCCATTTGGTACACAGTGGATAGGCCTCAAGAACATTATGCTAACTCACTCAGTTATAAAAGAAGCAAGTCGTGGGGATATACTATATAGCAATGGTGATTATGCTTAATACTGTATTGCATATTTGAAAGTTGTCAAGACAATAAACTTGAAAAGTTCTCATCACAAGAAAAATAATTCTGTAACTCTAAGATGTTAACTAGACTTACTGCGATCATTTAGCAATACATAAAAATATCAAATCATTATGTTGTACACCTGAATGCTACGTCACTTATACCTCCATTTAAAAAAACAGGTTACCATATTAAAAACAAAACTTCTGTAAATTGAAAAACACAATAGACAAAGTCAACAGAAAAACAATGTAAATGACAGAAAAAACACTTTTAAATACAAAAATGTTTTCCATACATCAACAGTAAAACTCTAAAAAGGAAATTATAATACTAAAAAAATAGGAGCTGGTAATCCATCCATTAAACCATAAAAAGCATTGGGCTCATTCAAATATGAAAAGATGTTTAGCTTCACTACTAATCAAATGAATATTAAAACAAAAAAATAATCACTTTTTAACCTATCACATTAACAAAAATTTAGAAATAACAACACTATATATGTGAAAACATTGGGAGGCAGGTACTCATTGGTGGGCATATAAATTTGGTACCACCTTTTAGAAAGTAATTTAGAAGTATATATCTAAAATTTATTGTAACATTTGACCTAGAAATTCTACTTTAAAGAAGTACTCATACAGGCTTACCAAGGTATTTACACAAGAATGCTGCGTAGACTTATATACAACAAAGAACTAGAAATTATCTAAAGAACTTTAAAACAATTCATAAAGAGAGTACCTTATAATTATGGCACTACCATAAAGTAAAATCATCTTAAGTCACAAAAGAGAAAGAAGCAAATCTATATATACCAACACAGAAAAATGTCAATGATATATTGTTATAAAAGCATATTATCAATACATACTACATGTTGAACTTCAAAAGCATTATGCTGTTCAAAAAGACAGCTGTAAAAAGAAAACACACAATGCATGATTCCAATATATAAAATGCTAAAAAAAACAAATCTATAGAGATGGAAACAGATCAATGCTTGCCTGGGACTGGGTGGGACCAGAGCTTGCCTGCAAATGGAGGTAGAAATCTTTGAGGTGATGGAAATATTCTAAAACTAAATTGTGGTGTTGATTGTATAGTTAACTGTCAGTTTAATAAGAACATCCCTGATAGCTCAATTGGTAAAGAATCAGCCTACAATGCAGGAGACCCTGGTTCAATTCCTGGGTTGGGAAGATCCCCTGGAGAAGGGATAGGTTACCCACTCCAGTATTCTTGGGCTTCCTTGTGGCTCGGCTGGTAAACAATCAGTCTGCAATGTGGATTAATTAGTTGAATTAACTTTGTGAATTTTATAGCATGTAAATTACACCTGAATAAAGCTGTTTTTTTCACAGCTTTATTTATTTTGTGTCTCTATTTACAGAGACATAAAAAGCAAAATACTTATCAGTCTAGTAATAGCATGTGCATACCCAGGTATATGTATGTTTCCACAGAGAACTCTCTGCCTTAGGACACTCCTATATTTGAATGTTTTAATATGAATATTACTTTCAATACATTCAGAAAAAAATTGGAAAATTATTGTATATTTTTCAAAATACTGATTTATAAAATATTATAATTTATAAAAATTCTAAAAATATTATCTTTGAAAGCTCTTGGATTATATACAGTTCCCACCCTGCCAGCCTCCAAAAACACAAAACCTGATTTCATATATGTCTGATCAACATAGCGGTATGATATTTTGCAAAAGCAGAGTAAATTAAGAAGACCAAGCCATTTGTAAATACAACATCACAGAATGGAAGGTAGTAAAGGTCACTGCTAACATTCACTGAGCACTGCTCTAATGCTCTGAATGACCTCACCTATGTAACCCACATAACCACTCAACGTTGTTATCCAACCAGTGCGCTTGGCAAAGACCACAGAGCTGGTGACCGCAGAGCAGAGGTTTAAGCCCAGGTGGTCAGACATCAAGGCCTGAGCTCTAAAGCTAGGCCAGACTGCCCTATTCTAAACAGGTCATACTCATATTACACATAGAAACTAATTCTCTGATTACACGTTTGTTTCAATAAAACACTTTCTACATTTTTATTTTGGTGGTCAGCTTTTAATTTCTTTAACTATTCCCACATTGCCAATTCAAGTCAACAGAACACATAAAGTAGGTATTTGAGGGGCTTTCATACAATTCTAAATAGCTAGTACCAGCAATGGCACAAAATGGGGTTTAGAAAATATATGTTGAATTATGTTGAACACTTTTAACAACATTGCTTTCCACAAATTCAGACTGGTTGACAGTTTAAAAATCAACTTTTAAAAAATTCATAATAGATGGGAAAAAAATCCTTCCTATTTCTTTCAAGGTTTAAGACATCAGGATACATATATATATGTATGTGTGTATGAATACCGATTCATGATGTTGTATGGCAGAAACCAACACCACATTGTAAGAATTATCCTCCAATTTAAAAAATAAATAAATAAATAAAATGGATAACCAACAAGATCCTACTATATAGCACAAGGAACGCTGCTCAATATTATGTAACAACCTGAATGGGAAAAGAATTTGAAAAAGAATAGATATATGTATAACTGAATCATTTTCTGTACACTCGAAACTAACACAGCACTGTTAATCAACTATGTTGTTATTTAGTTGTGTCCTAACCCTTTTGTGACCTCATGAACTGTAGCCCGCCCAGCTCCTCTATCCATGGGATTTCCCAGGCAAGAATACTGGAGTGGGTTGCCATTTCCTTTTCCAGGGGATCTTCCTGACCCGGGGATGAAACCCATGTCTCCTACTTGGCAGGGAGATTCTTTACCGCTGAGCCACCAGAGAAGTCATAGTCAAATAAAAATTTTTTAAAAAGAAGATATCAGGAAGCCTGATGCAGTAGAGACTACCCACTGGAAAAACACTGCAACCCATCACATTTAAATTATTTCTACAACTTCACTAACAAGTAATTAATAAAGCCAAGCTCCCAGAGACACTGATCATAGTGATCATATATCAAATAGACGTGGCAGGCCCTTCTACACCTCCCACTGAAACAGGTAATGTGGCATGTTCACACTGAAAATAGGATATAATAAACTCATTTAGATTCTCTCATCATTAAAAGAGGAAAAATAAACCCAGCATTAATGCTTGGCTATGATATCCTTAAAACGATGCTAATCCTCCTAAATCCCATATTTCTGCAGTTAAAGGTTACAAATATTCTCATCACAAAATGAGCCTTAGAAACACAAAGATTCCATTGATCTTAAAATTTGAAAATAATGACCTCTTTTCTCATAAAACCCAAATAAATGCAAATCCCAGTGTATCCTAGTGTAGAGGGTTTCCTCCCTTATCTTAGGGTTACTGATATTATCCTGCCACCTTTTTTCATCCAGCTGGGATAAAAATAACAGCTCTCTGAAACAGCTGAGTTCACAACTCAATCTAAACAGCCTCATTTAAACATACCCTCGTTCATTAATTTTGAAATTAAGTTTTATCAGTTCTTGCCATATCAACATGAAAGTCCTCAAATATACATGCAAAAGTTATTATCTTATTCTTCTGCAGTGTTTAAAAATTAATAATGGTGAAAGCCCAATTTCCATCTAGCCACGTCAAGGCATTCAAGTCAATGAATTGCGTAGACTTTAAGAAGTTCAGGCATCATTACTAAGTTTAGCCCCCTTTGAACTTATAACCAACATTCCTATTCTGTCAATATCACCATATTGAAACTCTTGGCATTATAAAGCTAATTTTACACACCAATTTCCCATCGGTTGTCATACTCCATATTGGATAATATTTTCATGTTAAGCATTGAGATAAAGTCTTTTCTAGCTGAATTCTTACTGAGAAACTGAATTTTGTTTAAAACATCAGTTTTAATCTCTGAACACTGAAATGAGCTTCTGTATTTTTAATTTAGGTTCATTTTAATATTGTTCTGATTTTCATCTTGATGGAAATCATTATTTCAAATCATCTTCTGTTCGACCACTGAGGCACAGCTGGCTTATGTCTAAAAATACACACCAAACCTTTTGTACCTATTGACTTAGAGGGAGGTATCAAGAAAATTAGCTTTGTTGTGCAAATGTGGTAAGTTTTCATGGAGTTTACAACAATCACCTTCAGAAGGAACTAATGGTTACAATACGCTGTGATCAGGGCTGTTACAAGGACAGATTCTGTAATTCTGATTTGCTTCTCCTGACAGGGGAAATGTCTTTTTTTTTTAAATTTTGTGTACAGCACAGTTCCTGGCACATATCGGGCACCAGCTACGAAGGAAGAAAGGAAGGGAGGAATTCATATTCAAAAGTGCTTTGGAAACTATAAACCCCATGCATATACAAGAGCTGAGTATTATTACTGTTTTCATTAGCACCAGGAGAGTGGCTTATCTGCTTATGTGATTAGCTGTACTTAGAGCATGTCCTCCTCAAGAGCCTGTCTTGCTCTCGCAGTAGGGCTAAATAAACTGCCTCCTCTTAAGGCTTGGTAATTCCTACACCAAATGAAATCCATCTTCTTAAGCAAAAGGAATGATTATTGCTTACCTATACCGAGTTGACAGGGGAAGAAAAGGCTTTTCCATTCTACCAAATAAAAAATAATAATAATCTCTATTTTCTTTCAAATATCACACCTCACTCAGACTTGCAGATTCCCCCAACGAAAGGATAAACAGGTCAATAGGCCATTGAGATAAATGTCACAAAGAAAAAACTACTCAAAGTAAACACCACAATGTTCTTGTCTTTAGACAGATTTACATTCTTTTCTTGATCCTCTCACAATGCCCTTTCCCAAATTTAGAAAGCATCTTAGAATTACATTTAAAATAACAAGACTATCCTGTGAAAACCTGTCAAGATGTGTTGGGCTTCTTTTCTAGCTATGATTGTCCAGTTTTATTGAAAAGAACAGCTAAACAATAACACTGCTTGACAGATAAGATGATGTTCAATACAAGGACCTACAAACAATGTATGTATCCTGATCAAGTGAGTGTGTGTGTGTGAGAGAGAGAGAAATATCTCACATTGACTAGACTATATCAAAAATATCAGATTTAATTCTAGTTGTCATATTTTGGGAGAAACAATTGAAACTGGGATATTTAACATTTACAGAGAACAATGTGATCAATCTAACAATGTTGTTACGTGAGGACATCTGAGTAAAGCAGGTTTATTAAAACTGGGTCCCAGAGAATCTTAGAGAAACAGAAGTATGTCTAGAAAAGAGAGGTGTCCATTTTCTTTAAATAATTGAAGGAATCACCTACAAATATGAAGGAGGCAAGTTTTTACTTCTTGACAAAATTAGGAGCAATGCATTACATCTTATGAGATATTCAGTTCCCAACAACTTAAGAGGGAAATTCAGGAGTTGGGTTTTGGAACATGTAATTTTGAGATACCAAGTAGGTATCTTGCAGAAGGAAATGGCAACCCACTCCAGTATTCTTGCCTGGGAAATCCCATGGACAGAGGAGCCTGGTGGGCTCCAGTTCATGGGGTTGCAAGAGAGTCAGACACGACTTAGTTACTAAAAGAAACAAAGTAGATATCTGGGGCTTCTCAGGGGATGCCAGTGGTAAAGAACCCACCTGCCAATGCAGGAGACTTAAGAGACAGGTCTGCCCCCTGGAGAAGGGCACAGCAACCCACTCCAGTATTCTTGCCTGGGAAATCCCATGGACAGAGGAGTCTGGCGGGCTATGGTCCACAGAGTTGCAAAGAGTTACAGAAAACAGTTCAGTTCAGTCACTCAGTTGTGTCTGACTCTTTGTGACCCCATGGACTGCAGCACGCCAGGCTTAAACTCATGTCCATCGAGTCGGTGATGCCACCCAGCCATCTCATCCTCTGTCATCCCTTCTCCTCCCACCTTCAATCTTTCCCAGCATCAGGGTCTTTTCCAATGAGTCAGCTCTTCGCATCAAGTGGTCAAAGTATTGGAGTTTCAGCTCCAGCATCAGTCCTTCCAATGAATATTCAGGACTGATTTCGTTTAGGATGGACTGGTTGGATCTCCTTGCTGTCCAAGGGACTCTCAAGAGTCTTCTTCAACACCACAGTTCAAAAGCATCAATTCTTCAGCGCTCAGCTTTCTTTATAGCCCAACTCTCATACCCATACATGACCACTGGAGAGACCATAGCTTTGGTTTATAGAAAAACCTGTCTCCTGAGAAATCTGTATGCAGCTCAAGAAGCAACAGTTAAGTAACTTAGCACAAATAAATATTTAAATGAAGATAAATAGAGATACACACACATACAGGTTTATATAGAAATTCTATACACAAGTATGAATTTGATAGTTGGGATTCTAGAAAGAAGACAGAGCTTGAGGCATAATTTTGATAATATTTGAAATCTTAAGTCTGGGTGAATTCATCTAGGAAGCAAATTTATTTAAGAGAAGTGGTCCAAGGACTAAGCCCTTGGCTATCCTAACATTTATATATCTGAAAGATAAGGATCAAGAAAAAGAGACAGTAGTGTCTTAGTTTGAGTGTCCCTAGAAGTAGACTCTGAATCAGTTATTTGGGTACAGGTAATTTATTGGGTTAGCCAAAAAGTTCATTTGGGTTTTCTGTAAGATATTATGGAGAAATCTGAATGAACCTTTTGGTCAACCCAATATTTGAGATGTGACCCCCAAGAAACACTAGTAGTGGAATGAGACCAAGGGACAAGGAAGAAAAAGCAGCCAGTAAAGGGAACGTTATCAAGCAAGTTTATCGTTGGGCACCAGTGGAGCTTAATTCCCCTGAAGAACGCTGTAAACCAATATAGAACGCAAGCCTCAAGGTTATCCTTCCAGCAAGAAAAGAAACTGGAGAGTATTTAGATACCGACTGCATCAGTCTTGAGTTGGGATCTGCTCCCAGGAGGCATTCATTCTTTGATATTTTGAGCCTCCCAGGCTTGTGGGCTGCGTGGGCTCCAACATCCAACACAAGCTCAAATGTAGACAGCAGCAAGTTGGCCGGAGCACAGTGAACTGATGAAGGACCAGTCAGACGACAGCCTCCTTCACAGGATGGCACAGTCAGAAAGATGGGGAGAAACAAATGTATCCTGCAAGCCAAGTGAATCATGAGCTAACAAAACAAAACGGGTCCCTGCATTATGTTTGATATGGGGGACATGCCCTCTGATTGTCCCTTCAGCAACAATTTTCTATGGTATTAAGCAGTAGAAAAAAAGAAAAAAAAAAATCAGCAGCACAGAGTCCCCAAAGTGAAATTCTCCTTCTTCCACCTTTAGAATGAGTTCTGTACAATAGGAGATAAGTGGCTTATAAAGACGCATTGAACAATATGTTAATTAAAGGAGTAGTGCCAACTGCAGGAACATTTATAACCTTCGGGGAAAAAAGGAAACTTTCCTTTTAGAGGACACTATGGAGGGCTATTGCTTGTGCAGCAGATACTAGCTGAGCAACCGTCAATAATGTCTACCACTGGGTGCACTATGTACGTGCAGGCTCAGTCGTGTCCAACTCTCTGTGACCCCAAGGGATTTTTCAGGCAACAATACTGGAGTGAGTGCTCGCTTCGGCAGCACATATACTAAAATTGGAACGATACAGAGAAGATTAGCATGGCCCCTGTGCAAGGATGACACGCAAATTCGTGAAGTGCTCCATATTTTTAGAAGAGAATTTTGGATCTGTGGGAGAAGGCAAGGGTGGGATGTTGCGAGAGAAAAGCATCGAAACATGTATATTATCTAGGGTGAAACAGATCACCAGCCCAGGCTGGATGCATGAGACAAGTGCTCGGGCCTGGTGCACTGGGAAGACCCAGAGGAATCGGGTGGAGAGGGAGGTGGGAGGGGGATCGGGATGGGGAATACATGTAAATCCATGGCTGATTCATGTCAATGTATGACAAAAACCACTACAATATTGTAAAGTAATTAGCCTCCAACTAACAAAAATAAATGGAAAAAAATAGATAAATAAATTTTAAAAAAGAAAAAAAAAAAAAGAATACTGGAGTGGGTTGCTATTTCCTGCTCCAGGGAACCTGCCCAACCCAGGTATCGAACCCACACCTCCTCTGTCTCCAGCACTGGCAGGGCGATTCTTTACCACTGAGCCACCTGGGAAGCCCCCAGGCATATTACACCTCTCATAAAATCATGAGAATATACTTATTGGCTTCTAGACTCAGATTACCTTCAATTTCACTGGAATGTATTTCTTTTTTTTTTTTTTTTATTAGTTGGAGGCTAATTACTTCACAACATTTCAGTGGGTTTTCTCATACATTAATATGAATCAGCCATAGAGTTACACATATTCCCTATTTCACTGGAATGTATTTCTAGTGTAGAAAGATGTTGAAAGATTTCCCAGATAAAATTCCCCTATTAGAAAATCCCAAAGCTCCATCAACTATGTTTCCTTATTCACTGTACATGTTCTTTTAAAAATATTTTCTTCACAATTTGAAAAATAATTGTGGATACTGTTTTAAATTCTTAAGTGTGTGCAAAAGAACTGGAAGGAAAGATTTATCTGCAGGACAGTAAATAAATGAGATTTGTCCTTCAGCTCACCTTCAGATAGAAAGGTAACCTTTTTGACTTTATCATCAGGAAAAAGCAGACAGCAAGGAAATTTGCTGTGTAAATAATGGCCTGTGGCATGATTAGAAGCAGCCATACCTTAAAGCACTCTTTTTTTAACTCATAAAAAGATACTTAGCATCTGATCACTGATATTTTTGTGCGTAAAAGACACCACTTCGAAATACAGGTATACTGTATACTGCCTGAGAAGGCGTTAACCGAAACTCAGACTCTGACATTTATTTTGAAGCTATTTCTCATGGAAAATCACCATAGCTGCTGTTCTGTGGGACTGAGTACATCCTCAGCTGTTTGCCTTTAAGAATCATTTAAAGGACCAAGGGAAGAAGGAAAATTGAAAAGCAAATTAAATGTCACAAGTGAAGGGCTGTCACCCTCAGATTTAATAATGTCATTATCAAAAGTTAAATACCAGGTAATTATGAATATGAAGATATGCAAGAAATCTACAGCATAATTACATATAGCCAGCATTTTCAGAGTTAAGAAGAATTTAACATCATCTGAAGAATTTCCTAAATGACTATTATCATCTACACAGCCTATCCGTACCAGCCCACTAAATTGAGGTAGTTAGAAGTTACCTGAATTGTAAGGATGGGATTTGGATTATTTCTGCTCAGATGCAGTCAGTTAGATTTTTTTTTTCTTATGCTTTGTTTTAGTCCTTTAAGAGGGATGTGGCCCAGTGTGTTGGTGGTGTATATGCCGAGTTACCTTGCAAAATGGTTCCCTCTGCAGGCAAATACTTTGGGATGATACGATGCTAAACATGGATAATAATTCTATCACAGTTTTCTGGGGATCATTCAAGAATGCACAGCACACAAACTCATCCCTCAGCTTCACCCCTCCATCCCTATTCTAATATACATCACCGGGATGATGACACTCAGAACCACAATTCATCAGCGCGTGTCTTTCTCCTGATGGATTGTGTTTCATACCATCGCTCTGAAAGTGACACAGAATTCCGAGTGAGTGAAAACTCATAAATAATACTACAATTAAAAATAAAAGATTACTTAGAAGGTAGCAAGCATATTCAGATGTGACTTTTAAATGGCAGGCGCATGGCATTTTTCAAATCTCAGAAACATCTATTATGTGGGCCGTGAGGGACCGGGAGAGATGATGGATTTTTTTTTTTTAAATACTTCATACACTTTTTTGTTCCCTTCTCAGATAAACACAGAGACAGAGAGACAAACTTACGTCCAAATTTTAGGGGTCTCAGGGATGGATGTGGAAGTCTGCTCAATCTTTTGAGACTGTAAAGGTATCTCTTAGGTTATTAACCTTCTCTAAGTGTCAAAAATAGTCTATGTACTGAATTTTCTCTTTTGTTGTCTTTACCCATGCCTCTATCTTCTTCATTTCTTCTCTGCTCAGTCTGGACAGGATAAATTGAAGTGGGAGAACAGTTTGGGTGGGAGTGAGGAGCAACAGATGCTTCTCAGGCTAATCCTAATGACCACTGTTGCAAACCCTACTAAAAATGCCAAGCTAATACAGGATGAACACTGAAAAAGTCACAGGTAGCTTATGTCCAAGGACTAGCAGACCAGGGACAACCTAACTCACAGAAACCAATCCAGGACCCAGGTAGCAACTAATTCTTTTGCTCAGTTATGTAATAGATAAGAGTCCATTTACAGAGTTAAAAAATCACAAGGTATAAAAAGATAAGCAAAGAAATGTGAGTCTTTATTGCATCCTGAATCTCCAATTCCACTCCTCAGATGTAATAGCTTTTCACTTTCTTGCTTATTTGTTAGTTCACTATGGTCTGCACTGAAGTATCATGCAGGCCACATATGCAATGTGGTCCATGGAATTCTCCAGGCAAGAATATTGGTGTGAGTAGCCATTCCCACCTGCAGAGGATCTTCCCAACCCAGGGATCAAACCTGGGTCTCCTGCACTGTAGGCAGATTATCCTCTGAACCACAAGGGAAGCCCTTAAATGTCTTAGTAGCATTTAAAAATTGAAACAGGTGAAATTCATTTAATTAACATTCTATTTAACCCAATATATCCAAAATGTTATCATTTTAACACATAATCAATATGATAGCATATGAATGAGATATTTTGCATGATTTATTCTGAATCTCCTAAATCCAGTGTGTATTTTACATTACAGCATATCTCAGTCCAGACCAGTCACATTTCAAAGACTTAATAGTCTGTGGTTTTGGCTACTATAGTGCAGTTCTAGATGCCTTCTCTGCTTGAGATATATATATATATATCAGTGTATGTATATACATATTTATGAACAAATTTGACACATTGTTCTATATACTATTTTTCTCAATTGCTACAAAGATTTCCATATTAGCAAATGAAGACATGACTTGGTTTTTAATAGCTGCATTTTGGATGCCTTCCTTCTTTTTCTATAACTGTCCTTTAAAATACATCATTTCTCGCAAGTGTGAGTACAGAGATTTGTGTGAATTTCTTGATCTAAGAGCATATACATTTAAAATCTTGAATTCTGATGCCAAACTGCCTTCCAAATGTGGAAGATTTATGTTCCATCCTTTATTTTCATGCTTTTTAATCTCAGTCAGTTGGATAACGTAAAAATATGGTGTTTTGTATTTCCCTGAGGCCCAGTGAAATTAGCATCTCTGCAGATGTTTATAAGCCATGAATATTTTCTGAACTGCCTTCGAGTGTATTTACTCCATTGATCCACTGAGTTACTGTCCTTTTAAATTGACTGTCAGGGACTTTTTTAATATGAAGAAAACTTGTCTTTTCTCTGTCAAATATGTTATAAACATTTCCTTTCGTTTGTGTTGGGTTCTTAATATTGTATATAGTACTATTTTGCTGAACCAAAGTTTTTAAATTTAGTTAAGCTAAGCCTTTTCATACAGTATTTTATCTTTTCGCCTGTTTCATGATAATAGAAAAATCACGGTTTACTTGTAGTACATTTCTTGTTGTGCTTTTATAATTATCTTTTGAAATTCAGGCACACAAAACTGGATTAAACATAAATTTCCTTCATTCCCATGTATGAATGACTTTTAATTAGTCTGTAATTTATTTATAATAATGTAAAAATCATCACAGCTCAAAACCAAAGTTAAAAAATTCACAATTATAACTTACCATATGGTTTCCCCACATCCCATCCTCCCAGCTCATCACCACCACTAGAAGGATCATTTTTCTGAATTCTGGGTTCATCATTCCCTTGCCTATAATTTCCTTTTAGGTTATTTATTATCAATATTTATTGCATTTCCTTTTGTAATTAAAAAGTACATGTGTGTGTGTGTGCGTGTGCTTTTGGCTGTTTTAAATGTTACCAATGTGTCATGCATGTCAGGAGTTCCTTTTTAAACTAAGCTATGCTGCTAAGACTCAAAAAATACTGTATTGCTAATACAAATATATCTTATTGCCTACCACTGTAGTTCCTTAATACACTATGATAGTTCACTGTGGGCATATTCACAGTATATTCATCTATATTCTGAGGGGTGGCATTTGATTTAGTTTCATACTGTTGGTACTATAAACAGGGCTGCTTATCAAATGCTTTAAAAAACATCTCCTCTTGCACATATACCTAAACATATACCTAAACATGGAACTGTCTGGGTCATAGGGTTTATGGATGTACAACTTTGGGAGAAAATGCTAAACTTTTCACAAGATGGTTGCAAAACATTTACACTCCCACTAGCAATGTGGCTCTGAGTTCACATCGTCTTCAACTTAGGCGTTGCTGGACTTTTTCTTCTTTAACAGTGAAGTGGCTGCTATGTGATATCTTAAGATAGTCCACAATTTTACCAGTCATTTAATTATTGTGTTTTGTAAATGAGCTGCTCAATTTATTTGCCCACTTATTCTTTGAGATAATTTGGAAGAGTGCTTTATATATATTTTTATATGAGGGTTTCTCTGTTATATATAGACAAATGTCTTTCCCTCTTTTCTGTTTTGTCTATTAAAGTTGCCTTTCAATAAACAAAAAGGGGAGGTTCAGAGAAAAGCAACAACGTATGCAAATATCCTGAGGCACAAAGGTGTCTGAAGTATTTGAGGAACAGAGTGAAGAACGGTGTGATCTTCTATAGGAAAGCGGTGTACACCAAGTATAGGCTTTTAAAGAAAAACTTTTAAATGGGATGTGAGGTTAGGAAACATGTTAAAGAAATCATCCTGGCTTCTGTGTGGAGAACTGCTAGGGAACGAATGTAGATACCTGAATAGCAGCTAGGAAGTTACTGGTATTATATTCAATACACGTGATACTAAAGAATACCTTCATTTAAGTGGAGGCATTGGAGATAAACACAAGGTGGATTTAAGATCATTTCAAGGTAGTACGCCACCATTCTCCATGTCTTCCATTCTACACTCCAGCCATAATGCAGATGATCCAGTATTTCCCAACAGAGCATGCTGGTTCACACATGCCCCTGCGCCCACACTGCCCCGGTCCCACTGTCCACCACAAGCAAAATAATGACCAGTGTACCCGCTGTGTACACATGTACCCACTTTATGTACCCACTTTACGTACCCACTTTACATACCCACTATGTCTCGTGGGTATTTTGGAATAGTAACTATTCCAGATAACACACAGATATTTTTATCACTTCCTCCAGATCTGGCAATATGCCTGGCATATACCAAGAACAGTGCCTTATAGTTTGATTATGATACCAATATCCACTTTTTTCCTAATAAAATGAAACTCTTAAAAGAACCCCACAAAGTTCCTTCCCTGAGTATCCTAGGTCATAGAGATACATAGAATGTTCTTATACTTCCTGCTACAACATCTGCTTTATATTTCCCCAGAAATGGGGAGCTAGAAGTGTGTGTGTATGTGCTCAGTCATGTCTGACTCTTTGTGACCCCGTGGGCTGTAGCCCACCAGGTTCCTCTGTCCACGGGATTTCCCAGGCAAAAATCCTGGAGCAGGTTGCCATTTCCTTCTCCAGGGGACCGTCCCAACCCAGAAATCAAAGCCACGTCTCCTGTTTAGCAGGTAGATTCTTTATCACTGTGCTATCTGGAAAGCCCAGGCACACAGAGTTAGAAACACCATGTTCCCAGGGGAATCAAGTCAATATCGGTCTCTGATGCAGTGGTTGGTGCTGGATGGGGACGGCATCCTGGGGTCTTCTCTCCAACCTCAGCAACCCTCCACAGCAAGCTGGAAGCCACCACCAGAGCATCCCAAGGGACCTGACTCCACTTTACCTACAAGGATGGCGCAGATGAGTGAAGTCCACCCTGCTTCTGGTTCTCAGCTATTTAAGTCCGTACTCCTGCCCTCATACTAAACAGGATCATTCACAAAGGTGAAACAGGACAC
Source organism: Cervus canadensis (assembly GCF_019320065.1). NCBI lineage: Eukaryota > Metazoa > Chordata > Mammalia > Artiodactyla > Cervidae > Cervus > Cervus canadensis. The sequence goes on from NC_057408.1 coordinate 8,812,201, forward strand.
CTCAAGTGTCCGGGGCACTCAGCTAAAGCATTCTTTTACTTTCCTTATGCCCCAGACCCGGCCCCATCCTTCTCTGGCCGTTACACTTGGTCTGCGCACATGCTCTCCCACGATCACACTCGGGCCTTCCTTAACAGACTGACACTTGATTTCGCCCTGAGTGCTTCATGCTCTCGACTATCTTGCACGAAGTCGCTCATTTTAACTTCATTCTTATAAAACTGCACTCCTAGTAGCAAATAGCCCTAGATTTAGGCTTGGCAAACTTTATCCTCTTCTAAAGACTCCATCCTTATGACAACATGATCCAGAGAAGTACTCGTGATAGACGGAGCTTGGAGAGCGATGATACAGAAAATCCAGCTAGAGTGCTGAGCACTTTGCTTTCCCCTCAAAGTTCATGAATAAAGGCGGATCACTGAACTAACCTGTCATCCCTCTCTCTGATCAACTGTAGTGGGTCTGTCTTCTTTTCTCTAGACTGTAACTCAAGTAGAGTAAACCCGAACTCATTTAGTGGGGGCTAGTAAAGGACAAACTAACAAGAGGTTAACTGGTATCTGACTGTTGAAAATGTTAGCAATGTGTGATTTCCCTTCCCCTGTGGACAGAACCTGAAACAGAGGCAAGAGGGTGGATGAGCCCATAGGGATGATCAGGGGGCCAAGCGGAAACCGTCACTGGGAATGTCATTAAGGACATTAGGTGTATGTGAGTGCAGCTCCATCTGGCAGCAGGGAAGTTCTCCCACGTAATTCACTCTCAGATCAGACAGTGTGGCCATCAAGAAACAACAACTAAACAACAATCTGTCTGGAAGCGGCAGATTTTGAGGCCAGCATCTCTACAGAACAAAGCTGAAGGAGGAAGAACACCAAAGATAAGACCGAGCCAACAAGAACACTTTCAAAATATACTGATAACTTTCCAAATGTCTTTTATGGGTATCAAGTAGCTGTGAGATATGGAAGACACAAACTGTTATCTTTACTTGGAATATAAAGAGTATACAACCCAGAGAGGCTGAATGTGACAGAGCTGAAAAATCCTGGACAAGAAATCATAATATTTGAGATTCCAGAAATGCTAAACTGCAGCTACTTCAAGGCAACTTTACCACCAATAGATGAGAGAAGGACTACAGCTCCTCTGCACGAATGTCTCCTAAATGTGTCCAGAACTCATCTGGGCCTTCCCTGGTGGCACAGACAGTAAAGAGTCTGCCCCCAGTGCAGGAGACCCGGCTTTAATCCCTGGGTTGGGAAGATCGCCTGAAGAAGGAAGTGGCAACTCTTCCTATTTTTTTAACATGACTACTAGTAAATTTAAAATTATATAGGTGACTCACATTATAACTCTATTGAACAGCATTGCTCTAAAGGATTTGGGGGATGGGTAGAGTGATGAGATTAATGTAAATCAAGAAGGAACAGAATTACAGAGATTCCACTGTTGATCTGGTCTGCACAACAAGGTAAAAGTTAAAGGATGGAATTGGTTGCACAAGGTTATTCCCTGTGTGATTCATAGGGTGAAACTAGCTTACAAACCATCACTGGTCCATGACAAGCATAGAAGTTGAGGGTGCATCTTTGGAAACTTCTACACAGTCTGACAGTAATTTTACATTCGTTGAACTTCATATTCTTAAGTGGGCTCAAGTTTTATATGTCTTTGTGTTCTCTTGCCTTAGTTTTCTTAATTTATTTGTTGTAGATAATGTTACAAAATTACCAGTCTGAGATATTGGGAAGATGATCTTCACCACCAAGAGCTGGAAAAATACTGAGATGTGCAATTCTGGCAATCCCATATCCAGAGGAACAGAGATTTGTGGATTTCATATGTACTTATTGAAAGCCAGTGTTTAATGAAGAACAGTCTCTCACCAGGTTAAACTAGATGTATGGAATATTGTGGCCTGGAAATGTGAAAGGACATATTAGTAAACGCTATTTGACAATAATGAGAAGGAACAACTTGGGAGTTAAATGTAATCCAGTCTGGCAGCTCATTGACACATAGCTATTCACTCTGCCTAATTATGAAAACCAAAAAAATCCTGCTTAGAAGAATTAAAGATTTCTCCCCTTCCCTTTGAAACAAAACCAAAAAACACATTAAACCCAGACACAGCAACTGCAGACCCTGCCTACATGCATCACAAAATCAGGTGACTATCACCACACTGATCTAACCACAGTGCACCCACAGACATCTCGAATACCACAGAAGCTCATGAATCCTTGATTTCATAAGATGCTCCCAGATACAGGGTCCACGATAAAGAGACATATACAACAAAATGAGTGAGAATATTTTAGTTGGTTATTTTCCTCATACCCTCAGATTCAGCAGTTCGCCCAGTTTGCTTAGAACAAATTCTAGAAAAGAGGACACAAATGTCCCCTTGCTGATGTCTTCCTGCTCAGGTGTTTTAAAGGTCCTTTATATTAGGCACCATAACCCTTCATCTGATTTTCCTCCATTCCACTGACGCTGAACTTGCCAAGGGATACGAGACAACCCAGGCTTCCCTGGTGGCTAAAACAGTAAAGAAACCGCCTGCAATGTGGGGGACCTGGGTTTGATCCCTGGGTTGGGAAGATCCCCTGGAGAAGGGAAAGGCTACCCACTCCAGCATTCTTGCCTGGAGAATCCCATGGACAGAGGAGCCCGGCAGACTACAGTCTATGGCGTTGCAGAGTCAGACACGACTCAGCGACTAAGCATATACATGAGACAACTCAGGGTCTTCACAGGGTTGGGGAAAGTAAGGACAGATATGCCTCTCCCAAAAAAGACGAGAGCAGTGTACTCCAGAGTTCAACTCCTGGAGCGCAGACACTCTCTCCTGCTCACAGCATTGACCACAATCCTTGGCTATCAGGAAACCACTGGGTAAATATAAACACTATGTATGGACTGACTCTAGCAGAGAAACATTAGTGAAGTATCTTTATGCCAAAACTGAGCATTTTGCTCTCCAACATGATCCTGTAACACAGGTGATAAGGAGGTTGAAACTAAAGTCTGGTAACAAATTCAGGTTGCCACCCTCCCCTCCACACTTATACAGTATCTTCCACCAAAATGAAACAGCCTGGGTGCTCTCACTGAACCATCAACTCTTTACTAAATATTCTCTCTGACTTCCCTTCTTGCTCCACCTGGAGGTGAGTGGGGAAAGCTCTGTTCTGAGGACCAAGGGAGGTGTCTCTAATTACCTGGGCCTCCCTCACAGCTCAGCTGGTAAAGAATATGCCTGCAATGCAAGAAACCCAGGTTCAATCCCTGGGTTGGAAGATCCCCTGGAGAAGGAAATGGCAACCCACTCCAGTATTTTTGCCTGGAGGATCCCAGGAAGAGCAGCTCAATAACTGATTCTCTGAAAGAAAATGTTATTCCCCCCAAAATATTCAGAAATTCTTTGTGTAGAACTACCTTTATGTGCGTACAGATTAAGGTGCCATCTGCAGGAAGGGTCCTTCTACAACAGGTTTCTATCCCTTGGCTGAATCTCAGTCCCTCACAAACAACTCAAAGGAAGAGTGTTCCCCCAGGGAGTGTTTTCTTCCGCAATTAGAGGGAGGCAGTGTCGGAAACATCTGAAGCAAAGACACACACAGACACACACACACACACACCTCAAAGGCTGTGTACACGAACCTTGCAATCAGGCTGACTGGAATGCCATCACAGCTTTGCTGCTTAATTACTGGGTGACTTTAAGCAAAACTATCATCAGAGTTTAATCAGAAACTCCAAAACATTCCAAGCATTTCAAGCAGGAAGAAATTAAATTTAAAAATTGTTCAAAGGACTAGGGTAGCTGGAATAAGGGGAGGAGGCGAGGTGGTGTTAGCAGCGCTCAGGAGCTGCAGGAAGCACGACACGGTTCTCCTGCCGGCTCCCCCCTGCACCTCCTCAGCCGCTGCGAGAGCCCCCAGACCAAGCTCCCGTCCCTCACCCCCTCGCCTCACCCCTGCTGTAGGTGCCCACACCTCTCACAGCATCGCCAGTGCACTGCCGCGGCTGTTGCCAGAGCCGGAAGGACAGCTTCTACTTCCGCCTTCCATGTCCAATCCCAAGTAAGAACCTCCTACTGAAAGAAGACCAAACCTTCCCGGAAGTGAGTCTACGAAATGAAGCTTCTAGGCTTTTCCAGCGTCTGACATACAGGAGAGAGAACAACAGAAAACACCCATGATCACAAGTTCCATAATCTGTCTGCACCACAGCTTTTGGCTTCATAAATGAATGGCCTGATGCTATATTCATTGCTGAAAGGGCTTACTAGCTGTTGAGCTATGATATGCTGGGTATTAATCTAGAAACTGTGGCTATAAAGTTTTTTCTAAGTACAGCCTCTGCTTTCACACGTGAATACGTATTTAAACACATAACTGCAGTAACAATTTAATGCTAGCTCTATGCCCAGGGTCATACAGTATCACACCAAAAAAGAGAGTTCTTTAAATAATTCTGGGAAGAACACAAAAACAAATAGTTTCTAAAGAAAGTGATACATACTTGAGTCTTCAACCATGGGTAGATTTATCCAGGCAACTGGTAGCAGAAGATTTCAGAAGAAATAAAAGCTAACACAAGAGAGAGGATGCAAAAACAGAAGAAGGTATAGAGACTAACGCAAGCAATTCTAAGCCCTGGAGAATAAAACTCAAGATAAGAAATGGGACGAGAGAGAGAAGTGGAGAGGAGTAGTGAAGACATCCTCTAACCTGTTGAAAGGCTTAGACACCAACATACTAGAAGAGCAGACATAGTCAAGAGCTTGAGGTTCAGCTGTGGTGTGGTCAAATCGTGTTATGTCTATGAGAAGAGGGTAAAATATGAGCAGAGAGGCCAATCAGGAAACTTTCAATTGCTGTGGAATGAGTCAATGAAAAGCTAAATTAGTACCAATGCAAAAGAAAAAAAAAGGTGAGTTAATCAGACACACTCTACTACAGGCACTAAACAACACTGGACACACAGCTATGATGGAGAATCTTATAGTTTCCAATCTACTCTTGGAGTAGAAGCACATGCATTTAAGGAATTTGATAAGATGGCTGGAGTGGGGAAGAAAACCATGCAACCCCCAGGGGGTCGTACCTTATATGAAGAATGTAGGTTCAGTCAGGTATGGAGCTTTTATTTTGCTGGGGGTGGGGAGTGGACAAAAAGCTTGGAGCAGGACTGGATCACTCTAGACAAGAGAGGAGAGGCTAATCCCACAGCCACCAGGAGTCGTGATCTCTGGCCAAGTTAGGGAGAGCAGGAATAGAGGTAGAGAGATAGAGTCTAGAAGTAACGATAAATTGTCAGGGCTTGATGGCTGGTTAATGCAGAAGTTGCCAAAAGCCTGAAATCACAAAGAGTTATTAAAGTGCAAAGCCATAATCTTTTATATGAAACCCATGTGTCCAGAAGTGCTTGAGGCTATAAAAAATTCCAGATTTAGTCAAAATAATGTGATATCTATACCATGATTTCCATAACACAAGCAGGGAGGTATCTACCGGTGCCACACTCCAACATGTTCATATTTTTTCAATGAAGTATATTAATATTCATAACAAGTGAGATAAATAAAAAACTGAAGTAACCATCTCAGTACAGGCAGCTTTCAACTCAAATGTGCAGAGACAAGGTCAGGTTTCACCGCCAAGCAGATGATGAAAACCTCTCCATTTTCAGATCTCTTCTCATTTCAGAACCCTAAAACCCATATCTTGAGGGGACAGAGATGAGAGTGTTGGGTTCTGGGTGATTCTGGCAGGTTTACCTTCTATTTGTTTCTGTCTCCAAAGGTGGGACTTTGTTTTCTATCATGAATTGAGGTGGGAATATGGGTGCCCAACTATATCCACTGTTGCCAAGGGGCTCAGGAGCTCTGGGAAAACACACTTGACCTTGAGAGGATAATAGGCAGGAAGGCCAGGGGTCTCCAAATGGAGGAAATAGACTGCAAGTGCCAGACATTTTTAATCTCTCTTAAGCTGCAGGAGGAAACAAACTAACAATATTTTTTTTCTTCTCTATACAGATTTGAAAGGAGGTTTCTCTTAAAATGCTGTGTTGCCATGACACCTGGTTTCACCTGAAGCTAACTATTCTCAAACCTTGAGTTAACCAATACATTTTTTTTCTTATGGAAATGTTTAAGATATGTTAATTTACCCCAGACCCTGTAAGTTCCGCCAAATGGCCCAACCTACTTACTCAGATATTGTTCCCCTAATCCATGTAAATGAAACTATATGTTTGGTAATCTGCCCTTCTACAAGATTCAAGTCAATTGTTTTATGGCCTGGGATGAATTATCTGGTGCCATTCTAAATTTTAAGACATTCTTTTCATTAACAGACTGCGAGTGACTATATAACATCCAGCTGAAGACTAGAAGGGGGGTACTCTTTCTGCCCCCTTCTGATGCCTATGTCAGAAGCTTTCTCTATCTCCTTTATACTTTAATAAAACTTTATTACACAAAGGCTCTGAGTGATCCAGCCTTTGGTGAGTGATCCAGTCTCTGGCCCCAGATTGAATTCGTCTCCTCCAGAGGCCAAGAATCCCAGCATCTTAACATTCAGCAACAACCTTTCAACCTCAGTCATATTACTAGACTTCACAGATTTTTTAATGATCTGGGTGTGTCACCTAGGAGTCCACTTTAGAGCAAAAGAGAATGGGTTTTCATAGAGCATCACCATTAGATGGTAAGAAATGTATCCAAATATGCAAGACTGGGTAGCATCCTGCATACTGGGTATCTGGACCAGAGACCGACTCCAGGCAAAGACTCTACCTGACTGACTGTCTCCCCAGCCAGACTCCTCTTCCCACCACCAGATGACCCCAACAACCAGTAAGAACACCTCTCTCAATTGAGAGAAAACAGAACCTACACTACTGGTGGGGATATAAATTGTTACAGCCACTCTGGAGAACAGTATGACGGTTTCTTAAAAAACTAAAAACAGAACTACCATATGATCCAGCAATCTTACTCCTGGGCATATACCCAGAGAAAAACATGGTCCAGAAGGATACGTGCTCCCGTTTCATTGCAGTAGTGTTGACAATAGCCAAGACACAGAAGTAACATTAATGTCAATCAACAAAGGGATAGATAAAGACATGGCACATATACAATGGAATATTACTCAGCCATGAAAAAGTCAGAAATAATGCCATTTGCAGCAACAAGGATGGGCCTAGAGATCGCCATGCTGGGTGAAGGAAATCACACAGAAAAGGAGAAATACCATATGACATCCCTTATATGTGCAATCTAAAAAGAAATGATACAAATGAACTTATTTACAAAACAGAAACACAGTCACAGACTTAGAGAAGGAACTCATGCCTGCCAGAAGGGAAGGATGGTGGGAAGGGATAGTTAGGGAGTTTGGGATGGACATGTACACACTGCTATATTTAAAATGGAAAACCAACAAGGTCCTACTGTATAGCACAGGGCACTCTGCTCAGCGTTATGTGGCAGCCTGGGTGGGAGGGGAGTCTGGGGGAGAATGGATGCATGCATATGTATGGCAGAGTCCCTTTGATGTGCACCCAAAACCATCACAGCATTGTTAATTGGCTATACTCCAATACAAAATAAAAAAGAAAAAGCCCACATATGTCATATGTCAAAACTTATCACATTATAAATTTTAAGTACATGTAGTTTATAATGTGTCAGTTATACTTCAATAAAATGGTAAAGAGTAAAGGAGAATAAGAAATACTTCTCAATGAGGTGGGTGTCCTGGCCAGAGAAAGAGAAGATCTCAGGGAGTGAACCGCCACGGAGGGGTAGGAGAAGAGTACCTACTCAATTCAGGGAGTGGTCCGTGCAGACTGGAGATCTGAAGGAGGCCAACGGTGACAGAAGGGAAGTAGAGAGGGTTTAGGGATGAGCAGCAGAGTGACAGCAATCCAGGGAACAAAAGAGGGCTAAACGGAGGGACAAGAGACCTTGGGGTCTGCAGAGCTATCAAATCAGGACTGATCAGAGCATCCACCCTCACCGCATCAGGGGGGTGGATCACTGGGAAGGCAGAGAACTCAGATAAATGACTTTCCTGCTAAAAAGAAATTTGGGGGAACAGTCTATACTTGGAAAATTACATTTTCTATTACTATACATTTGTATTCGCTAGCAATGGTCATGTGGAACAGGATGTTTATAACTCATGGGTTTACAACTAGGGTAACTAACTGGATGGTGGTGCTTTTGATTAAAACTATTTTTAAAAAGGCAAAAGTTGTGAAGGAAACAGTTACCTCAACTGAATATAATAATTGGGGTCATATTAAGTCATCTACTTCTATTAATACATCTTCATATTAAAACATCTACTTCTGCTTTATTGACTATGTCAAAGCCTTTGACTATGTGGATTACAACAAACTGTGGAAAATTCTTCAAGAGATGGGAATACCAGACCACCTGACCTGCCTCCTGAGAAATCTGTACGCATGTCAAGAAGCAACAGTTAGAACTGGACATGGAACAACAGACTGGTTCCAAATAGGAAAAGGAGTACGTCAAGGCTGTATATCGTCACCCTGCTTATTTAACTTATATGCAGAATACATCATGAGAAATGCTGGGCTGAAGGAAGCACAAGCTGGAATCAAGATTGCCGGGAGAAATACCAATAACCTCAGATATGCAGATGACACCACCCTTGTGGCAGAAAGTGAAGAAGAACTAAAGAGCCTCTTGATGGAAGTGAAAAGAGGAAAGTGAAAAGGTTGGCTTAAAACTCAACATTCAGAAAACTAAGATCAGGGCATCCGGCCCCATCACTTCATGGCAAATAGATGGGGAAACAATGGAAACAGTGACAGACTTCATTTTGGGGGCTCCAAAATCACTGCAGATGGTGACTGCAGCCATGAAATTAAAAGACACTTGCTCCTTGGGAGTAAAGTTATAACCAACCTAGACAACATATTAAAAAGCAGACATTACTTTGCCAACAAAAGTCTGTCTAGTCAAAGGTATGGTTTTTCCAGTAGTCATGTATGGATGTGAGAGTTGGATTATAAAGAAAGCTGAGCGCCGATGAATTGATGCTTTTGAACTGTGGTTGGGGAAGACTCTCAAGAGTCACTTGGGTGGCAAGGAGATCCAACCAGTCCATCCTAAAGAAAATCAGTCCTGAATATTCATTGGAAGGACTGATGCTGAAGCTGAAACTCTTAATACTCTGGTCACCTGATGCGAAGAACTGACTCATGGAAAAGACCCTGTTGCTGGGAAAGATTGAAAGCAGGAGGAGAAGGGGACAACAGAGGATGAGATGGTTGGATGGCATCACTGCCTCAATGGACATGAGTTTGAGTAAACCCTGGGAGTTGGTAATGGACAGGGAGGCCTGGTGTGTTGCAGGCCATGGGGTCAGAGGGAGTCGGACGCGACTGAGCGAATGAACTGAACTGTTTAAGTCAAGGTGCTCACACATCATGCAGGTGGAGATACCTAGTGAGCTGCTGGATGTATAATTCTCAAGTTGGTAGGAGATACCTGTGCTGAAGTGGCTCAGAGATTAAAGCGTATGCCTGCAATGCAGGAGACCCGGGTTTGACCCCTGAGTCAGGAAGATCCCCTGGAGAAGGAAATGGCAACCCACTTCAGTATTCTTGCCTGGAGAATCCCATGGAGGGAGGAGCCTGGTAGGCTACAGTCCATGGGGTCGCAAAGAGTCGGACACAACTGAGCGACTTCACTTTTACTTTCAATGACTGTAAGGTGTAATGTAAGATAAAACCACAAGAATGTTGAAATTACTCCAGGAGAATTAAGTGGGTGAGAATATATTGATTGGTTGATGATAGAATCCTGAAGAATACCAACACTTAAAGAATGAGTAGTGGGATAGAAACCAACTGGAAAAAATAGTATTAACAGTAAAAAAATAAATAAAAGAACAAGCAGAACCACTTAATACAAAGTCACGGAGAACAAAAGACTGTTAAGGATGTAATTGCTGTCAAGTGACAGAAAGAGTAAAATGCATCCTTGGAATGTGGGAAGAAGAAGGACGTGGAAGTACAAAGGCAACAATTTCAACACATTGGTTGAGGCTGACCACAGGGGGCAGTAAATGGATTGAGGTGCTACGTGAAGACAGTAAGCACAGAGTATTCTTTCAAGGACTGACAGAAATTAAATGAGATAACTTTTAGTAGAGTGTTTGAGATTTAATGGGCCCTACTGTAACCCAGTGACTTCAAGTCACACAGAGGCGTGAAGCGTGAGGTCAGGTCCTTTCCTGGGAACTGTGGGTCCAGATGAGAGAAGCTGGTTGTGGATCCCCTGCTTTCCCCTCCCTGCCTCTCTGTGGGCAAGCCCAACCCTCCAGGCACCTGGAACCGCCAAGGGGAACAAACAACCCGAACAGCAGGTTTACTGTGGGTAAAATGCTGGCGGCACAGGAACCAGAACTGTAGGCCCCAAACTGTTTTAGAAATTTCACTTTGGCCCCCTACCCTACAACAAAAGAGTTGAATATATTTACTTTGAAACCCATGTGTTCATTGTTAAAACCCTAGACTTGCAACCAGCCCAATATATAACCACTAAACATTTTCTTACGCAATAGGACTGCTGACGTCAAAGCCAACCCAAGTATTGTGCTTAACTGTCTAAAATTCCTGGTAGCTACGTAGTTGTATTATTGTTTGGTCTCTATATCTGAGAGACCCCTCTCATTTTCTCCCAAGGAAAGAGGACCTTATGAAATCACCAAGCTATTTTCCTGTCACTCTGTCTTCTTAATCTTCTCCTACTTTCTTCATCATTCTGATCAAGGATGGGGGTGGGGGCACAGAAGCATTGCAGGTGGATTCTTTACCAGCTGAGCCACCAAGGAAGCCCAAGAATACTGGAGTGGGTAGCCTAGCCTTTCTCCAGGGGATCTTCCCAACCCAGGAATTGAACTGGGGTCTCCTGCATTGCAGGCAAATTCTTTACCAACTGAGCTATCAGAGAAGCCCACAAAGAAACACAGCTGACTAAAATTATTTGCCAGAGACTCTGATCTTCCGGTAGGAAAATTCCTTCCACAATAGGTGGTTATATCACCTTCCCCACAGCGCCCAGTTAATCATACTGAAAAGTGAAAGTGAAGTCGCTCAGTTGTGTCCGACTTTGCTGCTCCAGTCCATGGAGTTTTCCAGGCAAGAGTACTGGAGTGGGTTGCCATTTCCTTCTCCAGGGGATCTTCCTGACCCAGGGATCGAACCTGGGTCTCCAGCATTGCAGGCAGATGCTTTTACCTTCTGGGAAGCCCAATCATATTGAAGTAGATGACTAAGCCGGTACTGGGGTGACCGTGACGTGCTGACAGAGAAATCAAGCTCCCGAGTTTCAGAGTCTCCATACCCTCAGATCATCTTCCTTTGGGGAATGGAAAAATAAGCAGAAGGCCTTCCTTTGTTCTCTATCTTCTGTGGAAATATCTAGCTCCCATTTCAAAGGAGATCGCTGTCGCTACCTTCCTTTTGCTGAGTCGCTGCGGAAGACAAATCTCGGCGGTGATTTATTGGGGCGCTCATCTTTCTGTTTATTCATCCGCAGCCAAAACCTAGAGACTCCTTCATCCTCATCCCTGGGCACTGACCCCAAACCAGCTGATTCCGGTCATCAGAAAATTAGCTCTCACCTGTCTAAACTTCCTTCCAGAGAGCAATGCTGGTGGGCACACAACTATATGACTTATGATTTCATTGTTTATGATGAAACCAGCGAAGAGAAACCAGGTCTGCAGTAACTTGAAGGGGCTCTCAGGTAGGCAGGCTTAATTTAACCCTTTTGTACCTATACAAAATTACTTAGCTCACACACCTCTCCCAAACTCCTCCCTAGACCCTTTCCAAAGGTGGAGCTATTGAGACCATGTGTTGCTCTGTCTCTAATTTCAATATACTTAATAAGCATGTAGGACTTCTTTCTCATCACACTGTCATTATCATAAGGTTGGGAACCTTACTGCCAGGGCAACCTGGATGAGAATATACAAGAGGGAAGTCAATCTTGATTAAAATCCTAACTCTGCTTGAATATAACTGTGTTTGTGGCTCCCCTGACTCAAAAGTCAAAAGAATGATCATTTCTCCAAATTGTCAGTCTCTCCAAAAATGTATCAGTGACTTGTATATGTTTCCTCGAATTTGTTGTTCTTCGTTCACTCAGCCGTGTCCAATTATTTGCAACCCCACGGACGGCAGCACGCCAGGCCTCCCTATCCTTCACTATGTCCCAGAGTTTGCTCAAATTCATGTCCATTGAGCCAATGACGCCATCCAACCATCTCATCCTCTGTCTTCCCCTTCTCCTCCCACCTTCAATCTTTCCCAGCATCAGGGTCTTTTCCAGTGAGTCAGTTCTTCACATCAGGTGGCCAAAGTATTAGAGCTTCAGCTTCAGCATCAGTCCTTCTGATGAATATTTAGGGTTGATAAATTTTAGGATTTACTAGTTTTATCTCCTTGCTATCCAAGGGGATAGCAAAACCTCAATATTTCTAATCACCAGCCTTAATACCCTTGATTCCTCCCAAACCACCAATTTTTCTGTTGGGATTCTCATTCTGGTCAATCCTGCCCACTGAGAAAAGAGAGCTCTGCGAAAGCAGGAGAGGGGACACAGAAACCACCTATTCCACCCATTTGTACTTTCAATTCTGACCATACTCCAGGCCCAGCTCAAGTTCTGTTTCCCACATGAATTCCTCTTTAAGCCTCTCAGACCTTCTCCTCTTCCGAATCTCTAACCTTTTCAATCTATGAATCTCACTGGGCATTTGCTTGTATTCGTAGAACTGTTAATTTATTATTTTGTGTACGCTGACTTGTTCCCCAGCGAAATCATAACTTCTTTCTAACATTAATTCCTTTGACTACCATTTACTAAGCAACAGCTGTGTTCTACACATTGAACTGTACGGTCAAGTCAGCAAGTAGTAGCAGGTTAGTCACTCACTCATGCACGGCTCTTGGCGACCCCGTGGACTGTAGCTCACCAGGCTCCTTTGTGCATGGGATTCTCCAGGCAAGAATACTTGAGTGGGTAATCATTCCCTTCTTCAAGGGATCTTGCTGGCCCAGGGATCAAACCCAGGTCTCCCACATTGCAGACAGACTCTTTACCACGTGAGTCACTAGGGAAGTCCCCAAAAGTAAATAACTGTGAAACACTTGTATTCAAGAAGTGCAGTTGACATGTACATACTGCTATATTTAAAATGGATAACCAACAGGGAGCCACTGGATAGCACAGGAAACTCTGCTCAATGTTCTCTCTCTCTCTCTTTAGTTGCTAAGTCATGTCCAACTCTTGCGACCCCATGGACTGTAACCTGCCAGGCTCCTCTGTCCATGCTCAATATTATGTAACAACCTATATGGGAAAAGAATTTGCAAGAGCTGAGCTACATGTATATGTATAACTGAATCACTTTGCTGTACTCTTGAAACTATCAAAACATTGTTAATCACCCAAACTCAAGTATAAAATAAAAAGTTAAATAAATAACCATACCTTGAATGACTGTTAAGTAAAAGTCTAAAGAAGTGGAGGAAAAAAGGAGTGCAGTTAAAGAAGCATTGATTTGCATTCTGCTGTCCCCCCAGGACACAAATGTTAAATTATGAAAAGGATAATCACATCAATAGTATAAAATAATAAGTAGACTTGTCAAGTGGCAAGAGACTCAGATAATTCTTCATAAAATTGTCAGTCCTTTATCATTAACTTCCCTGAAGAATTCAAAGCAATGACTTCAAAGTCCCCTTACGATTCTGGAGGTCTGTTTTTGCCTTGGTATACTGAGCAACCTCACTGATCTCTGCAAAACTATCTTCACAAAGAAACAGCTTGGTTATTCCCTGGAGAAGCTCAGGAAAAGAAATACCTTCCACTTCCCTTCCACCTTCTTCATATCATTCTGAGAGAGTAATTTCCAGCCCCCTTGATGTCAAGTGAGGCAGTTAAATGATGATCCTAGAAAAACTGATCAATTCCAGCTACTTCTTAAAGGGTTGACTCAATAAAGAATTAAGGAAACACCCATCCATGATCCAAGACATATACCATATGCTGCTGTTGTTAGTCACTCAGTCGTGTCCGACTCTGTGACTCCATGGACTGTAGCCCACCAGGTTCCTCTGTCCATGGGATTCTCCCGGCAAGAAGACTGGAGTGGGTTGCCATTTCCTTCTCCAAAATATTGCTAGGTTCAGACAAATAGTGTTGATGGTGCCAGGCAAGTACCTTTTATTTGTGAATATTCATTGGAAGGACTAATGCTGAAGCTCCAATTCTTTGGCCACCTGGTCTGAAAAACATTAGAAAATACCCTGATGCTGGGAAAGGTTGAAGGCAAGAGGAGAAGCAGATGACAGAAGAAGAGATGGTTAGAAAGCATCACCGACTCAATGGACATGAATTTGAGCAAACTCCGGGAGACAGTAGCGGATAGAGGAGCCTGGCGTGCTGCGATCCCTGGGGTCGCAAAGAGCTGGACGTGACTTAGGGACTGTACACAGCAACAATACTCTGGAAACCAGAGGAGGCGAAAGCCTGCTCTCAGCCCTGCTCAGAGCATCCTGTTAACTGAGACCGCTTCTGTCTTAAGTCTCATGCATATTCAATCTACCTGCACAGAGGGGAACCACGGTGAGCATGCCGAAGGTACGCTTGTCACTTTCTGCAGCTAACAGCCTTGGGCAGGCATCCTGTCCCATGAAGGCATCTAGAGAAGTCTGGATTCTACTTTGTGTTTCCGAGGACTGGTTCTAGTAGAAACTGCCCCTATAAATCCATTTCTGCCTCTTTTTAATCACTTTGGAAGCCCTGCTTATGTTTCTCATGTCAACCCCACACTCATTCGCCTATACCTCCTAAAAAACCGCTCTCTGACTGAGCAAATTTGGAGAATATCTTGCTTTGCAGGATCCTCCCCCGGACACTTGAGTCAACAGCAGTTGAAGTGAAATTTCCTCCGGCAGCCAGCAGGTGAGGAAGGTAGGAGGGAGGTGCTCACAGCAAGAGAAGTAAACCAGGGCGCCCCTGGGGCAGCTGTGAAGTCACACTGTGCACACAATGCCTGACCCCTCGTGGGCGACTGGCCTGGAGTTAGGAACCAGATTCCAGGAAAATTACAGCTCTGACTAGCCACTTCCTCCCACCGGATTGGTACTCATTAAACATTTCACAGCTCGGACACCCTAAAACTTCTCCACTGTTTAAAGACTGAAGCTGTTAGGAAATCAGGAATCCCTGCCAGCTAAAAGCAAGACAGAGTTTGCCAAATAGTTGTGTTTAAAAGAAAAAAAAAAACAGTCAACGGTGAGCTCTCTGCCTGCTTAAAGGTCAAATTAAGCATATCCCTACTGCTTCTGATTAACAGGAGGAGGAAAGACAAAACCCCTGCCTCCCCTTGTTGAAGGAAGAATTCATCACAACAAGCAGAGTGTCATTTACTAGGCTGCTTTCAGACAAATCCGCTCAAATTTACCTAATGACAGGATGCTCTCTGCCCAGCAGCTTCTCCAGCAAAGCCCAGTGAAGAAACGCAGTAGTAATTGGTCAAAATGTATCAGGTCTTTCAAGTGGAGAAGTCTCTGCAAATGCCATTTCACACAACAATGGATGTGTTACTAAAAGTTCTTCATAGAGAGCTGAGGAAATGTGAAGCCAGGGGGTATCAAAGGAAATGATACACTGTTCAACGCATGTCTCCCTTCATTCAATCAGTGAGCATTTATGAGATCTAGAATGAGGTTACTGATGCCAAAATGAGATTTTAGTACTCCTGCCAAAGGCACAAATATATAGAGATAGAGAACATTAGTGATGGGGACAGAGGAAGTGTGAAAATAAATCCTGAAGCTCCTACATTTGCCCCTCTGATTCCGCCCCCGCACCCCCACCCCTTACTCTGGGTGATGGTTTTCTTACCTAAGTAATGATACCCAAACCTAGCAAGGCATGACTGGGAAGGTGTCAGGACCCGGCTGCAAGAACTTCACAACCAGACAGGAGACAGAAGATAGCAGAGAGAGAAAGGCCAGGAGGCGCACTCGGGGAACTGTAAGACAAGAGCTGACCACAAAGGACAAGAAAAATTACATCCGTTTCTACCCTGTGCCCTTTTGCAGTCTTATGTTAGTCACCTGAAGACAGAAAACAGTTTCCAATGAATCTTTCTCACTTGCAGTAATTCATGGACATAAAAGTAATACACAACTTTTCATCCCAGGGAATGCTATATCATTAAAGGCTTTTTCATGCCATGAAGTCTGATAATAGCTTTCAAATAAGCACCTTAAAGAACTTAGCCATGTCAGTGCATGCAAGTGTGTTAAGTAGCTTCTGTGTGTCCGACTCTTTGCAACCCTGTATACAGTAGCCTGCCAGGCTTCTCTGTCCATGGGACTGTCCAGGCAAGAACACTGGAGTGGGTTGTCATGCCCTCCTCCAGGGGATCTTCCTGACCCAGGGATCGAGCCCACATCTCCTGCAGCTCCTGCAGATTCTTTACTGCTGAGCCACCAGGGAAGCCCCAGCCACATCAGTGGACCATCGTAACATGTGTAGTGAGATCCTGTATTAGCCAGACACCTCTGTGACAGGTGTAAGGGGAGGGTCAATGGTCAGTGAGGACATTGACATCAGAGAGGACAGACACACCGCTGATCCCGTGGGAAAGTCAGTGAGTCGGGGCGAGGGCAGAGGGGAGGGCGGAGGCAGACAATGAACAAATAACTAGCCCTGTCGGGCGAAAACAGCACTCATCTCCAGCAGGGCATGGGTCACTCCTCCCCACCCTCCATGGCTGGGGCCATGATGTTATCTTCAGATGAAAAGGTTCTCACCGACTGTGCCTCTGAGTCACAGCTCCAGGGAAGCCATTCGATTTGCAGGAAAGTTAAGGCGAAAGGACTTTTATTTCTGTTTGTTTTCTAATCCAAGTCAGTGCACCGGGCCTTCAAACGCCCCCGGGTGACTGAGTCACGGACACTCTTGTCACTGGTACTTGACATTAGCTAGACCGATTGCACCAGAATAGAAACCAGCTGCGTGATAAGTGATGATGGCGTCCCTGAGCTGGGGCTCTTTCTCCCTTCTATCAAGACTTTCAAAAGTCAGCAGGATGCTGGAGAGGGTGTGGAGAAAAGGGAACCCTCTTACACTGTTGGTGGGAATGCAAACTAGTACAGCCGCTATGGAAAACAGTGTGGAGATTCCTTAAAAAACTGGAAATAGAACTGCCATATGACCCAGCAATCCCACTTCTGGGCATACACACTGAGGAAACCAGATCTGAAAGAGACACGTGCACCCCAATGTTCATCGAAGCACTGTTTATAATAGCCAGGACATGGAAGCAACCTAGATGCCCATCAGCAGATGAATGGATAAGGAAGCTGTGGTACATATACACCATGGAATATTACTCAGCCATTAAAAAGAATTCATTTGAATCAGTTCTAATGAGATGGATGAAACTGGAGCCCATTATACAGAGTGAAGTAAGCCAGAAAGATAAAGACCACTACAGCATACTAACACATATATATGGAATTTAGAAAGATGGTAACGATAACCCTATATGCAAAACAGAAAAACAGACACAGAAATACAGAACAGACTTTTGAACTCTGTGGGAGAATGTGAGGGTGGGATATTTCAAAAGAACAGCATGTATACTATCTATGGTGAAACAGATCACCAGCCCAGGTGGGATGCATGAGACAAGTGCTCGGGCCTGGTGCACTGGGAAGACCCAGAGGAATCGGGTGGAGAGGGAGGTGGGAGGGGGGATTGGGATGGGGAATACATGTAAATCTATGGCTGATTCATATCAATGTATGACAAAACCCACTGAAATGCTGTGAAGTAATTAGCCTCCAACTAATAAAAAAATTTAAAAAAAAAATATATACCTAGACATTTTAAATAAAAAAAAAAAAAAAGTCAGCAGGAGCAGAGGACGAAATAAGTATCTTTCAATGCAAAGAGGCTTATCATCTTCTTTTTCACTAAGATCAACATTTAATGATGCTCTCTCTCAATTTACGCCATTCTATAAGAGCACGTTCAAACTAACCAAGCTGCATTTGAAGTTAGACTTTGTGTTTCATCACAATTACTCCGTCTCACAGTGGGCATTATCACTTACATCAATTATTTACATTTTCATCCTGACAATATAAACTTCCGATAGTATTTATTAAGTATCTGCTTCACACTGAGAAACAGAGACTGTAAATATTCTATCTGATCTGAAGGACTGGATCACTTATTCAAAGAGAGCAATTACATATGCATGAAATAATTTATAAACAAGCAAGTGCTATGGCATATGAACAGTGTTAATTCACAAATTGTAAAAGTGCAGTTATACACAATCGGAAAACAGGATCATGACTCATCGCACTTCACAAGCTTCGAATTCAGTATGATAGAATGAAATTAAGAAGAGAATGATCAAACAGGCTCCCATTTCATTTAAGAAAAGAAGGCTTCTTGAGAGAGATGAAGTGCAAAAGTTTGGATTACGTATATGTGCCCTGATTCAAAGCTATCTCTAAGCAGAGACCAAGTCTTATAAACCTTGCATATTCCTCCACCAGGGCCCCCCCTAGGGTGCCTGAGGCCACAGACAACTATTTTTGTGGGGTTCCTATCTAAACAAACAATTTGATTGAATAGTGTGTTTAAAATGTGTGAGCATTTTTTATATACAGTGAAACATTGATGAAGCTATGGAATAGTGGGGAGGGAAGATTTTAGTGCCCAAGAGTAAATGGAAGGGTTCGCTATAGTGTCCAGATGCTATCGCTTCTTCAGATCCAGGAACTTTTCCCTTGCGGGTCTTCTCAGGTGTGTCATTCTTGGCTAATTTCTCTCTCTCACTTCCGTAAAGTGGTAAAAATATTGCTATTCCTCAAAATTCTATGGCTCATGGGAACCATTTGTGTGGAAACAATTATTGATCTCGCCTGGGCCATCCCATAATAACTTTTGTGCAATGTGGGTTGCATCATTACTCATGGGGCCACGTTATCTATGAACACTGGCCTCATACAAGGTCATTAATATACCAGTTGATGATTGATGCAAATTCACATCTTATCCAAAATATGGAGGAAATGTGTGTATAATTCTTTGTCTGGTTATATTGAGTTTACAATTCACAATTTTCTAAGGTGAACATCAAACAACCCATTTTTCCACCAGGCCATCTCTTGAGATCTTTATACCATATGCCCTGAATTCTTAGAATGTAAACTCTTTCAAGATTAATAGAGCTCTGATCTCCCCAATCCTGGAGATTGGGGACCCATGCATGGAAGGAGAGAGTGGTTACCCTTCAGGAAGGAATGTCTATTCCTTATCCAGCACAGTTTAACTGAGCCAGGAAAGCTCAATATCACCACATCACTCAGGAGGCAACTCTGAGAGGACATTTATCTGAAAGACCTGCTGTTTCAGGGGAGCAGTGTCTGGAAAGCCCTTGGAGAAGACAGTTCTCTTGAGCCTGACTTTGGCACAGAACTGGCAGAGGGGGTAGGTCACTGCCCTGAATGTCAGTGCTAAGAATCCTACAGGATAAAGGATGGTTGCTGCCCTTCCCACTATCCTTAGATGCTATGAACTCAGAAGCCAAACTGCATGTGTGTGCACCTACACAAACACCCACAAGGCTCAAATACAAGGGTGAGGGAGGAATTATCCAAATTCAGCACATCAGCACCATTCTGGATGTCCAATCTCATGTGATTCTATGAAAGAAATTCTGCTCTGGCCAGAAGGAACAATCATCTTGCCAAACTGTCCTCCTGGATCTGGGGCTCATCCAAAGTCCTGAAAAGATGCCATCAAACCATAGGGTAGAGGATGCGAGTAAACCCTAGATGGGAAAAATGGAGACCAAAGGCCCCGTGGATCCAGGGCCAGGCTCAGGGAAACCAGTCCTGATGGCACTGTGAGTCCTGGTCAAACCACCAGAAGGAGATTCACAAATCACCGAAGCCGGTGATCTGCAGCCTGGGACCCATACACAACCAGGTCTGGACTCGGATCTTCCTGCGTGAATTGAAGCCTAGTCTGTGCATTACAAAAAAGACTTGGCAAATTTCAAGAAAAGTCCTTCAGTATGAAGGATTCCTGAGGCCCAGAGGTACATAATGATATAAACCCTTTATCAAATGTTTCTGGCAAAGAGAACTCTAAGTGGGCAAAGTGTTGATAAGGAGCCTAATCCTCCATTTACAGTAACATTTTACACATCTGATGATGTTTATCTTCATACATTTCAATCTCATCTTTCACTATGCATATATTTCTATTCATAACATAATATGACCTCTGGTCCATCACTTTTTGCCATGACACTGGTTGAACTGGCATTGTGGGAGACAGTTTGCAGGAGTGTTACCAGAAGCCATTCTTTCACTGGGACAGAAGTAATTTAACTGGATGCAAAGAATGCTTGGCAAACTACATAAATATATCCCAGTAAATCTAAACAGCCTATATTACCAGCACAAGTTCCTCCCAGACTAATCTCAAAATACCTGTGGCCACCCAAAGCCATCTGATATAATGTTAAGTATACTAAAAGGGAAGTTGGACTGCAAAGAAATCTGGTCTTAATACATTGAAATCAAAACACCTTACTTTTTGAAAACTTTATAAAACTATATGCTTATGTATTCACATTACTATGTCCCTCCTTTGGGCCATGGAAGGGTCCCAAATCTTCGAGAGGCCCTAAAAATTCAGTTTCATAAGCTTCATGAGAAAAACCACCTCTGCTACAGAACCAAACAACCTTCTAATATAAGAGTGATGTAAACATCTGGATTTCTAAATCCATAAACTTCAGCAGGTTGCATGGGGTCAAGGGTTTGAATGGCATACACTGCTCTCATTTATGATCATTCTTTTTTGATGACCTGTTTATTAACTTTAAATGGAAAGGGTGAGAGTAACTCATGCTCCTCTCTGACTTGTCTTGCTGAAAAGAGACAAGCGACCTTCTAGAATGACCACTGTCATTATTAGTCTTGCTGAATTTCTCTGCGAAGGTGGGGAGAGATCTGGAGTGGTTTGACAGCACCCTGCACTGTTCAGCATAAATCTGACTTCAACATGGCATATTTTTTGGACTACTTCTTTTTGACATTGAAGGTAACCTGAAAACCACAGCTCTCTCTTACAGAATGTCTGTTCTTCTGTAAATCCACAAACTAACTTTCCTCATGAAATCAGCAAGAAGTCTCTGGGATCAAGGGAAACCAACTTCTATCTATTCCTCCTATCCATTCAAAGCAGCATTCTAAGATTTTGCATATATAACTGCTTAATTATGTTTCTGGAATTGACACCATGATTATATATGTTTATACTGTTCCTTATGTTGTAACGTTCCTTCTATTCATCTGTTTTGTGTTTCTGCATTATTTTTCACAGGCTTCTCAAGTGCCAGATTTGCTGGGATGGTTTTTAAAGAACTAAATCCATCAGTGGGGACTATCTGGTTCTCAATTATCCCACTTGACTCCCAACAACCATTCAGAGGGATGAAGGGAAACAGAAATAAACACCATTTTCAATGGAGCAAGTAGGCAGAGAAAATCCCAGACTCCAAATTAAGCCAAGTGCTGCCAAAGGCAGCCAAGATGGTGTGATGAAGAAAGACTCTGTGGGCACAGCCACAGAACACAGGGAGTGCAGAGCAGCTAGCTGTGGTCAGCCATGAAATCACTAGCAAATATAGGCAGCAGGAGAAAAAGGATGGGAGATCTCAGCACCAGCACAAACATACCTTTAAAAGTTGAGAGAACAAGCTTCAAATGCCACATCGATGTCCCCAGGCAGCAGGAGCCAATAAAGGACACCAATGAAATGAACTGATGATGAAAGTCCTCCCCAATGAAGTTAGGTCTGGAGAGACCAAGAAGACACACCCAACAAAGGCACCACATATAAAAGAAACAGCCTGTCATGGTTGCAACAGCAGAGAGAGCCTATCATTTAAAAACTCGAAAGGGTACCCTCTCCTTCCCCTCCCTCTATTATCACCATAGGAACCTCCTGTATACCATTCCAGGAAATTTCAGCTCATTTGGATATGGACAACAAACACCATCTACACATAAAATCCATATGGAAAGAAAACTAGGTGTAAATGAGCATCCAACTTTCCTATCAGCGATAAGAATTCACCAGGAAAAAAAAAACTGTCATGAAATAGAACAAAAGTTTAACAAAACAGTCTGCCATAAATGTATTAAAAATTTAATAAAGCAATTATAGCTATGGAAAAAGATTACAATAGGAGATGACATCTAGATAACAGGAGGAAATGAAATAGGAATAAGCAGACATCAGGAAAAAATAAAAGGAAAAATCATTATAGATGTAAAAACAAAACGGTACGGTGAACAAGAGAGAAAGCATGCTTGGGAGGTCCATGAACAGTCATACAAGATGGTAATTAGAAAATTAAGAAATGAAACAGAAAAAATTGTTAAATGAAATGATTAAAGAGAAAATAATAGAGTAAGCAAGAAACAGAGTTCTAACATAAACATATTTGAAGTTCCCGAAAGACAAAAACCAACTGCATGCAGCAAAAAACACATTAAGTACAATAAAGTTTTCCTGGAACAAAAGAAGGCCTTAATCTATCAACTGAAAGTGCATACCATGTATCAGTGAAAACTGAGTCATATCAGTCAATACAAAAAATATGTTCTAGTAAAGATACTATCATAATAAAGGACTTCAACTGTAAAGAAAACTTCTTTGGGCAGTCAGGCAAAATGTTCAAGTTGCAAATATATTTAAAAAAAAAAAAGAAAATTAAGGTGGTAACAGGCTTCTACCCAGCAAATTCAATACCACAAATCAAAGGAAGAAAACCTACAAGATATTTGAGACAAGAAAGTGCGAATAAAGGAATTTATATCCAGCCAAGGATTTTATATCTCTCAAAGTATAAGACACAGATTTGATTTCCCACTTCTAGCTCATGAAGCATAAAGGCTGCTGACAGTTTTGAGCATGTAATAAATCAGGGACCACTGTTTACTCGAACTCTTCTTGAGAAAACTATCACCAGAGGGAAAACCCCTGCCAACCAAAATGGTGGGCGAAACTTTGGCAAGGGGCCTGGCAGTTAAACGGAATATACCTAAGTACAAAACTAAGACAAAAGCAAGGGTGGGAAAGGAGGTCGTAAATAACGTGACAATGTAGGAATGATATGACTTTTAAAAGCGGAAAGGTAAAATAAGCTTACTGCTTGCCTTTTCTCCCCCTAATGGCAGTCGGAGTAAATCAGTCAAGGGTAAGAAATCAAGTATGAAAGACTGTATTTCAAAACACAAAGATAAATGCTCAACTCAGACCACCTATTGACAAAAACTGGGTAATATAGGGGAGAGTATGGCTAAAGAAAAATCATGTAAGCCAGTTAAACCATTGCTTGTAGCAATGAGCTTACTGAATTTGATAAAAGAAAGAGGGAATTAAAGCCACGATGTTAAGCTGTATTTATAAACCAATATGCATTTATATTTAGAACAAAAGAAATCATCTTAAACGTCAGAAAAATTACAAGTTTCAAAAGCAAATAAAACAGACTATACAGTGTAAGACCTTTATATTATATAAAAATAAGCACATGTAATTCACATTGACTATATATGTGCCATATCAATAAATGTAATAAGCACAACTCATCTTTTAAGAAAATCGATTTTCAAATTAGGTCACAATTGAAAACGCCATTCTGTGGTATATACAAGTGGCACAGCCAAAATAAAGTCATTCAGAAGTGAGAAAGAAAGGATGGGGAAAACAGTGTCCCAAGCAAATGTAAATAGAAATCATCAGGAGTCATGATGTTAATTTCATACAAAATAAAATTCAGGTTAAAAAATAAAAGCACAAATATAGGTGTTCTATAAAGATAATGGGTATAACCCACAATGACATTCACACAGTTCTGGATATACAAACAAAAAAATAATATATAAGCAACTTGCTAAAAGAAATTATAGGAGCTACAATAAGAAACGACAACTGGTAAATGAGAAATCGAATTCAGTGTTCTCAATCTGCAACAGATCAAAATGGCCATTTCCTCTAAGTTAATTAATGAAGTTAACACCATTCCTATATACATAGACCACAATTTTTTTTCTGGAGTTACATAAGCTGATCAATTATGAAATTCTCATAGAAAAATAAACAAAGAAGGATTGCCAAGGAAACTCTGAAAAAACAGTGACATGAGACTTCCCCTTAACATACTGAAACATGTGGTGAGGTCCCCATAATTAAAACACTGCGGTTCTGGTATGTGACCAGACAAATCAATGCATAGATTAGAAAGTCCATAAAGAGAAACAAAAACATAGAAGAATTAGTAAGTATTAAAATGAGACCTCAAATCAGGGGCATTAACATAGATAATTTAATAGAGGGTGTTGGGACAATGAAATTCCTCTGGGAGAAGAATTAGGGCTGAGGAGGAAGGATAAACTGTAATAGATCAAAGATTTAAATGTAATCAATAAAATCATAAAGACATTGCAAAAAGCTGGTGCAATTTTATTTATAACACTGGAGTGGAGGAGGCCTTTTAACCGCGATTCAAAAACTAGGAGCTATAAAAAATGGATAGTGAAAGTGTCAGGTGCGCGGTCATGTCCAACTCTGTGACCCCATGTAGTAGCCCACCAGACTCCTTTCTCCATGGAAATCTGTAGGCAGTAACACTGGAGTGGGTTGACGTTCCCTCCTCCAGGGGATCTTCACGACCCAGGGATCGAACCCGGGTCTCCTGCATTGCCGGAAGATCCTTTACTGTCTGAGCCACCAGGGAAGCCCATTTGAAGAAAAAAAAAAAAAAAGATTTAAGTGTGATGCTAAAAATAAAATAAATAAATATACATTTAAAAAATCAGCCAAGAAAAAAAAAACCTGGGATAAAATATCATTAATTAATACCACCAAGACTAATGTCACTAATGTACAAAGAACTTTTCAAATCGAAAAGAAAATGACAGCCTGATAAAATAACGGGCAAAGCACATGAACAGATAGCTCATAGGAAGAAAAATATAATAATACTTAAACTTACAAAGAGATGCTGAATTTCATTCAGAAATAGAGAAATGAAAAAAAAAAAAATTATCTTGAGATTACGTGACTCACCTACCATTTTGGCAAATATACCAAAGTTCAAGAACACTCTGTGAGGCCATTCACTACTTTGTTATTGACAATGCAAAGTGGTTCAATCACTACAGAGAAGAATGTGGCAATATCTTCAGCAATGACAGACTCCACAATCATGTCCTGACAATGTATCTTTCAGAGATGGCTGCATATGTGCAAAATGATGTGTAAACAAGGTTGAATCCATTGAAGCATTCCAGGAGATGGGCAAAATCCTAAGTGTTTAGGATGAGGGCGCCCTAAATACATCACAGCAAATTCACAAAAATAGAATACTCTGCATCTGTTAAAGAAAATGAGAAATTTCCCTCCACCCTGATATGGAAAGATCTGTAAGATGTAAGAAATGGAGAGAAGCCAAGTTCAGAACAGTACATATAGAATGCATCTGGCTGTTTACCCTCTATTCCTAACCAGAATTAAAACTCACAGTGCAGGGGGGTGGGAAGGAGGTTCACGAGGGAGGGAATATCTGTACACGTGTAGCTGATTCACTCTGCAGTACAGCCAAAACTAACACTGTAAGGCAACTATACACCAATGAAAAAGTAAAGTAAGCAAGATAAACACAAGAAGATGTATGTGAAGCTCATTTAACAGTAGCTTTCCTGGTGGCTCAGACAGTAGAGCGTCTGTCTGCAATGCAGGAGACCTGGGTTCGATCCCTGAATCGGGAAGATCCCCTGGAGAAGGAAATGGCAGCCCACTCCAGTACCCTTGCCTGGAAAATCCCATGGACTGAGGAGCCTGGTAGGCTATAGTCCATGGGGTCTCAAAGAGTCGGACACGACTGAACGACATCACTTTCAACTTACGTGTTAGTCGTTCAGTCGTGTCTGACTCTTCAATCCCGTGGACTTGCAGCCCACCAGGCTCCTCTGTCCATGGGAACCCTTGTTCCATCAGGTCTAAGACCAGCAAAGTTTTCCCACTAGTCTCCAAGGGCATCAACCTCCATTTTTCTCCCTTCACACTATCAAACTCTGTAGAAACTTACCTTGTTAAATCTATTCAACTGAACTATCTTAATGGAATTCTGTTTCCTGCTGGGATTCTGATTTACATGGTATACGATCTTTTACCTAAGAATGAAAAAAAAAAAAATAAAAGCTGATTAGTGGTTGCTTGAATTTACATAAAAAATATTGGCAGACTGTGCAAGAAAGCAATCTGAGTGCTGACCTTCAAAAGGTGGGACAGAACAGAAGTAGGCACAAGATTAATCACTAAAAATGCTTTTTTGTTCTCTTGTTTAACCATGAGAATGCATTATTCTCAAGAACAACTTAAAAAGAAAATAAGAAGTATAGAATTATGTAGGATGATAAGATAAATCAAGTTTGGATGATTTTTTTTAAAGGAAGCTTCTTCTATATATTGATACAAAAAAACTCCCAAGATATAGTAAGTGAAAGGGTAAAAATGTATATTAAATGCTTCTATTTGTGAAGAAGGAAGGGAGGGAAAATAGGAGGGGGGAATATAAAATACGGGAAGGACGGACTGAATATAAAAGTATGTGTGCACAGAATATCTTAGATGGTACACAAAAAACTTGTAACATTAATCAGGAGTCTGGGGAATAGGCATGGGGGGAAGAATTACTTTCTACCTTATATTCTTTTGTACTTTTTTATATTCTTTTACTGAAAGTGCATAAGTAGCATGTGTTTATTTTAGAAAAGAAAGAAAATATGAATAAATTAATTAAATTACCAATAATCCCGACAATTTTTATTTTCCCTTTTTGCCCACCTAAACTTTTCCCTTTCTTTGTAATGATCATGAGTGCATTATGAATATTTTATAATGCAATCTTTGACAGGGCAGCTTTACTTTCAGTAATTTATTGTAAGAAAATAATTAAGGATGTGAGCAAAGATTTGTGTACAAGATGTTCATGGCAGTACTTTTTATAACAGTAAAAAAACTGATAAAAACCTACATGTCAAAAGTAGGGTATGATCTTCGATGAAGTATGATTCAACCCAATCAAAGTATAGCCTAGTGATGCTACTAAAAATGATTTTGCAGAAAATGACTGATGGCCCTGGAAATTCGTCCATACTCTACTGTTCAATACAAAAGCAAGTTTACAAAATACAGTATGACTCAAGAATATGTATTGATAAATTTTTAAAAATTGAGTCTTTACTATTCATCTGTACCTCCAATCCTGGGAATCCTGGCTGGTCTTATGACTTGCTTTGACCAGTAGAATGTGCAGGCGATGATGTAATGTGAGTTCCAGAGCCTAAGTGTTGGAGGCTTTACAACTTCTACACTCAACCTCTTGGAATACTGATACTATTAATACTTTGCTGTGAAGTCTGGTCCAACCTACTGGAGAATGACAGGCCAAGTGCAGAACTGCGCCACCCCAGTTGATCGCCAACATCGTTTGCCAGACACATCAGTGAGGCTGTCTTGAGAGGAACTGCAGCATTCCTTTGCCGAAGAATGGAATATTTGGTTCAGGTTGGGGAACACATGTACACCCATGGTGGATTCATGTCAATGTATGGCAAAACCAATACAATACTGTAATTAGCCTCCAATTAAAATAAATAAATTTTTTAATAAAATAAAACGAGTATTTCTTAAATGATAGAAGAGGAGTTTGCTGTCAGTGAGAAGGAGAAGGAAGACTCTGAAATTTAGTAGGAATCCAGGAGAGGGATGGGGCACAGCAGCCAAGAACATGGTCCCTGTGTCACACACTGCTGGGTGACCAAGATCAGGACAGGATCTGAAGAAATGGTCTTTGGCTTCATCTATCAGATGGCCAGCCTAATAACCTGAACTAAGGAGCAGTAGTAAAGAATCCTCCTACCAATGCTGGAGATTCAAGAGATGTGCATTCCATCCCTCGGTTGGGAAGATCTCCTGGAGCAGGAAATGGCAACCCAAATTCCAAGGACAGAGAAGCATGGAGGGCTACAGTCCATGGAATCACAAAGAGTCATCTGTGATTGAGCATACAACATAGCCTATGCCTGACTTTATACAACAGGAGTGGAAACCTCTGATTAGTAGAATCATGGATATTTTTTATTTTCACCTTTTACTTTCTTATATTTTTTATTTTTTTCTTCCTTAGAACAATCACTAATAATATTGTCACTCATATATAATCACTATTAAAGAGAAAGTCAGAAACATATCTATACATATTTTCATCATGAAGATTCTATAAAAGTTTTACATCATTGAAACTTAATTAATGCTTCATCTCAATGTTTAGAAATAGACTGGCTCTATCAGAGAAAATGCAAACCTTACTTCCAGAGAAGTTCAGCCAATTTATACTCTTGCATATCTATTTTTCCTGTTCTTCTTCAACATTGAAGCCTTTAAAAAAAAGTCTTGGTTAACTCAATAGGCAAAAAAATACATTGTGTTAATATTTCTATGTTTTGATCCTAATGAAGTCAAAGCTTTCCCATATTTGTTGGCCATTTGTGTTTCTTATTTGGAAAAATCCCAATCTGTAACTTTTGCCCATTTCACTATTAAAATAGTATTGATATAAAGTAATAGTTTATATATTTGCCCTATTTCTTAGGAATAATACAATTATTGAAACATAAATCTCTTCAATCTATTTTAGGAAGTAGGGAATTTGTAGCTAGAGAAAAGGATAATCTCATAGAAGCCACAACCAGAAAGTATTGAGTTAGCCAAAGAGTGAGTTTGGGTTTTTCCAAAAGAAATTGTGGGAAAACCCAAATGAGCTTTTTGGCCAGCCCAACAGAACAAGACCTCTCAAGAACTGGAAAGCTCTCAGGCAGTTAGATTTTTTCTCTCTCTCTTTCTCTGGGACCACTAGCCCCTTGTAATTCTCTCTTCACATCTCTTCTTGTCTTCTTTTCATAGATTAATCCTCTTGATAAGACTAGAGGTTGTATAGCGCCAATTCTGAGCCCTAGTCTCCAAGGAATTAAAGCATGAATGTCCCCTTGAGTGTATCATAACCAGCTATGTATCTGTTTCTCCACATTCAAATGTGCGAGTCGGAGAACCTAATTCCTGGATTGTCAGGCTCTGAGCAGGACACACACTCATTGCCAAATTAGACACAGCTAGGGAGCTTGGAGCTGGAGAGAGATGAAGGGCAGAAGTTCATACAGCCTATGCTGCTTATTTCATTTTCAGAGAAGGAAACAGGAGCAGCCACACAAGCCAGCTGATAAACGTCCCATATACCCTATGGTTCTCACACAGGCTGCAAACATTTTTCCTAGTCCATTTTAATTCACAGTCCAACATCTTTGACAGTGGGAAAGTTTTGATGTAGTCATGCCCACCAATCTTTTCTTCAGCAATCAAAATTCATTATTTTCACACATTTAGCTAGTTATACCATAACATTTGTTGGAAAATCCGTCTGCTCCTCACTGATTTGAAGTGACATTTTTTCATATGCAAATACTTGTGTATATTTGCATCTTTTCTCCATTTCATTTATTGATGTGACTCTTCTGTTTGAGTGATGCCAGTATTCCCACCTTATTATTCTTTGTCAATATTTCCTTAACTATTCTCAAACATTTTTTTTCCCCCAGATGAATTTCACATCACTACTGCAAGAGAATTGTTTCATCTGGAAGTAACAACTGTTTTGACCCTGAAGAAAGATCTGACCACAGCCTAAGCTGTGGTCCTACTAGTCAAAAAGCATGTGCCTTTAAACTCCAGGATCACAGTTGT
This sequence comes from Cervus canadensis, assembly GCF_019320065.1. Classification (NCBI taxonomy): domain Eukaryota; kingdom Metazoa; phylum Chordata; class Mammalia; order Artiodactyla; family Cervidae; genus Cervus; species Cervus canadensis. The sequence continues at coordinate 8,842,199 of NC_057408.1, forward strand.
CAAGGAAGATATTCATGCTTTAACAGGATTATAGTGAGTGAAATGGAGCAGACTCTGCCCCTTAACTTCAACTCACAGTGAGGATGAAATAGAGAGCAATATTCCACTTTTTATTCTCTCCCTTTTTGCTGAGCAAGTAGAGCTGAATCTACATAACTTAAATACTTGCTTAGTGAGACTCCTCTGTATGGGTTATCTTTTCACCTCGTCTTATTGCACTTGCTAGAATTTTCAGAATAACATTAAAGAATAACACCTCTAGTGGACATCCGTATAAGATCAGCAGAGACAGTTTTGATGTGAATGAAATTATTTCTACATTTGCAGAGAAAACTGAGAAGAGAGAGAAATGGTGGATTTAGAAAGCCAGATTGGATTCAGGTCTTAACATGTCACTAACAGTATGACCTTTGGAAAATCATTTAAACACTGTGGGTATAAGTCTCGATTGTTCCCTCCACCTGGGATGTCCTTCCCACCCACCTAACTTCTCCTAACTCACCCAGACTCATCACTGAAGACTTAGCTGGGGAGTCTTCTCCTCCAGGAAATCAACCTGATCCCATCTGTTTCAGGGGCTCCTCTTCTGCACTCTGCTAACCTTAAGGGGTCAGTGATCTCAGCTCATTGTTCCCTGTGCCCTAGAACCCAGCATGTTATAGTACTCCTTAAATTCCACTTATTAACTCATTCCTTTAATAAAGGAATTGCCCTTCATAACTTTTAAAGTCCCTCATGGCTCCCAAATTCCAAATCACAGTGTCCTAATTTAGGTTTTAGAACCAAAACTAGCCAGTCCAAAACTTAGCAGTTTCTTTCGGCTATAAATACCCAGATAATTTCCTCAGGTTTTCACCTAATCTTCTATTTATGGATATTCCTTAATCAGATGACATGAGTGAGAGAAAGAAGGTCAGCCTGATCAAAAGACAAGGGTTCTGGTCCAAATGTCACTATTTCCCAACTATATGATCCTCAATTTTTGCATCTTTCAAATGAGTACAATGATTCTGGCCCTTCCTGTCCTATAGGCTTGTTGTGAGGAACAACTGAGAGAATACAGTCAAGGAACTTTCATAAGACTATATAAAGTGCTCTTCAAACACAATACCGCAAACTTCAATTAAAATGTTACACTAATCATTATCATTACTGTCATGTCTATTTCTCATAAATGTTACTACACAGAAATAAAATGTAACATCACTTATACTCCTTTTACTATGACTACTTATCATACATATTTAGTATATATTTGGAGTGAGTCAAAAGTCACCCCCTTATGCTAAATCTCAATTTCAGCCAAGTTCTGGCAGTTGCTTTAAAATGACCTTGGCCAAGAAATAACCTTTGTAATTAGTTTGAAAGAGAAATCAGTCAGAATGCCATTTCTCATATTTATTCCACAAACAGCATTTTACCCTCAAAATATATTACTTTTCACTTGGTGAGTTATTTCTTTTTTAAACATGGAAAATATAGTTAAGTCTTAGTTAAACATTTGAACGGGCTTCCAGATGGCGCAGGGGTAAAACATCCGCCTGCCAATGCAGGAGACGGGGGTTCAATCCCTGGGTAGGGAAGACCCCCTGGAGTTGCAAAGGGCAACCCACTCCAGTGTTCTTGCCTGGAAAATTCCATGGACAGAGGAGCCTGACGGGCTCATGTCCATGGGTCAGAAAGAGTTGGGACTCGACTCAGTGACAGAGCGCACACACATACACACTTCAACTGGAAAGAAAGAGCTAGAAAGAAAAAATTCTCAAATCCTTTCTTTTTGTTTTTGCTGGAGACAACCAGCTTGGCTGAATGAAATGAACAGGTGACCAGTTTATAGAGCAGGATGGATATGACGGGATAGAAAAGAAAAAGACACTTTTTCTGTCTCACCATTCCCCTTCAGAGGAGCTATGCCAGATCTCCTTTCCCACTTCAAACTTGCTGCATTTGCAGGAGGGGAGGGAGCAACTGCTGAACCTTTTTTTCCTTTTGTTTTTATCTCATTTTTTCTTCTTAACTCAGCTTCTGACCCTTCCACATCATAAAACCATGGCAGAAAATTTAGTTCTTGAAAAATATTGTGTTCAGCTGGCACTGTGCTCTTTTAGTCTCGCAGATGTTGAAATCTGATTTTTTCTAATAACCAGAATTATGAAGATAAAACACAGGACACCCAGTTAAAATTCACATTCAGAAAACCATTTATTGCTTATCTGAAATTCAAATTTAACCTGGGCATTTTGTATCTAGATATTTTTAACTTCCTTTGGTTCCTCCAAGACACTCTTCAAGCCTTGGTTGCTGGAAGTTTTTTACCCAGAAGTCCCTAAGTGATTCCTTCTGCATTCCCAATAACTTCTTACCCTTCCCAAAGAACTTCCAAATCTGTTCTGCTGTGGTCACCCAAACAACAGGCCCTCTTGAGTGAGACCCATGTCATCTCTCTACACTGTGAAGCCTATAAGAAGGAGGTCCACCCCCAGGACAGCGAGTGCTCCCTGTCCTGTTGCCATAGCAACAAACCCCTTTTGGCCCAAGGTGAAGGGGCTTCCCTGATGGCTCAGTTGGTAAAGAATCCGCCTGCAATGTGCAAGACCTGGGTCCAATCCCTGGATTGGGAAGATCCCCTGGAGAAGGGAAAGGCTCCACTCCAGTATTCTGGCCTGGAGAATTCCATGGACTGTATAGTCTATGGGATCACAAAGAGTCAGACACAACTGAGTGACTTTCACTAAAGGGACACATGAAGTTCTGCAAGTGCTCTCCTGGAAGACCATTTTCCTGGCACGCTCCCTCTCATATTCTGAGACAATCACTTGAATATTCACACAAATAGGATACCTAACACACACACTCATACACACACATGATACATCTTCAGCCCTGGCTCACAAAAACAGAAATGATAACTAAACTAATCCATGAAAAACTCATACATACTCACTGGTGAATAAACAAAACTTAAATAATCCTTGTTTGCAAAACTACATTTTCCTTCAAGTGGTTATGCAAAAACACAGAATGGAAGAATTGATAAGCTAGATTTTTATTCCAATTTATTTAATGAGCTAAAAAAATAGTCTCCGCATGTAAATTAGCAGCAAGATGTCTGATTAAACTGGACCAGTGACAGCATCTAGCTGGCACTTGGGTCCACCCACCCTGCTTAGATGCATTTTCTTGGCAGGAGCTTGTGGAGAGTTGGGGATGTTGACAGGCTAGAATTTGAGTACTTCAAAATGTCTGCACATCTATTCTACGCGGTCACACTCTTGTAACTGCAGAGAAGTGAGACGGTGCGATACAGCTGTCTTTAATTCCAGCTTACATGCTTCATGAAAGGCAACTCCATACAAAGGACTGGAAAGTACAAACACAAAACTGCAACCTAATCAGAAAGAAAAAAATTCAAAACATTATCTCTGCTTCAAGCCTATATAAAGTGCAACGCCGAAGGCCAGTGTTTCGTTTATTTTTCCCCATTTTAATAACAATGTCCAGAGACACTTTGAAATAATAGAAGCGCTTATGGAAATCTTTGTGCTTGTTGCCCAGAACTAGAACTTCATTTGAAAGGGCTGTAAAATATCATACAGATTGGCCTATCCAATCCCAAGGCATCACACTCTCTTTCTCTCCAGTCTATTTTCCCTCCTGGTTCCCACAGGAGGGTACCCTTTTGATAGCACCATCCCACTCTCCATCCCTCTTCTAAGTACCCAGATCTTGGGAGCCCAGGAACTATTAGGCTCACTGAGCCTCCCCAAACTATTGAAACATACACCTTCAATGCCTCATTGCACAAGAGCATTATTTCAAGAATGTCTAATTCTTCTAATAAAACTAAACTCAACCAAGGTGAATGATCAATCACATCTTGTTTTACCCTCACTAAATACTTTTTGTCCAAAGTAGTTTAATTTTCGTAACTCCTTCAAGTCTTTCATATCTTTAGAATTTGGGGACAGGGGGATTCACTGTTACCTCTTAAGTCACGCACAACTGACCACTGCTGCTATTCACACTCACGGCCAAGTGTTTCTAGAGCCACATTTCAGGGACCACCCATGGAATAGTGTCTGCTCATATTCATACATTCATTAATCTAAGAAAACCAGGTTTCATTTTGTTGGAAGATTATACTGTGGCACATGGAAGTTTTCTAGAGATCCTTTGAGCACCAGCTGAGCCACAAGGAAAGCCCCCTCTGAGCATACACCAATTCAAATCAGGCAGTATCAGTCTAAAAGTGGTTGGGGATGCTCAACCAACGGAAGCTGGGGAGGGGAGTTTCACAGAGAAGACACAAAAGCAAAGCAAGAAAATTATTTGATTGGTGACTCCACAGTAAAGCATCTGCCTGCCAACACAGGTTCAGTCCCTGGGATGGGAAGATTCCCTGAGAAGGAAATGGCAACCCACTCCAGTACTTTTGCCTGGAAAATTTCACAGACAAAGCAGCCTGGTAGGCTACAGTCCATGGAGTCGCCAGAAGAGTCGGTCATGGCTTAGTGACTAAACAACAATGTGGTTTCAGCAGCTGCCTTATTTTGGAAAGGCTGGTTGGCTGTTTGTGACAGTTTGCTCTTAAGCTTCATTTTCCCAGATACAAATGCACTGACTCTGGCTCAGTTTCTGGTTTGTTCACATAGGCAACCAAGGCATTGGAGCTACCTCCATCTAACGGCCTTGTTACTTAATGACATTAGCAGTTGCATCAAATATTTTTTCTTTTAATAAACAATTAGTTGCAGTTAAATGAATCAAGCACTTCTTTTAAAGCAAACGTGAACCCAGACTTGAGAAACAAGCTAGAATGCAGATATAAGTGTGATATGTGCTTGGAGGAGGGAGGTGACGCTCAGGGCTGCTACCATCCCATCATCAATGATGTCAGCTGTTTGTCCCTGAAGGGGACATCCTGGCCTGTCTGATTTTGGTTCAGTGCAGATTCTGCCCTCAGAAAGGATTTTGTTCTCCCTTCATCAGAAACAACTCTGCTTGCTGAACAGATGGGAGAGACAGTGACTGTGATATCAAGGCATATGGTTTCAAGAACAGATAGGAGTAGTCATTCCAAATATTAGTACAGTTTCTTTCAGGTTTTCATGAAAGTGGCACACACTAATGTCAATAGGCAAAAATAACAGATAACATTTCCAATCATCTCAAAATCTACTTGGCAAAAATCAAAAGTATAAACTGGTTGGCTTGCGTTCCTAAAGTACATTGTGCCATCTGTACTGCGAATTTGAGAGGGTAAAATAATTAGGTTGGGCTTAATAGAAACCAGATTTTTTCATTCATTCATTCAACAAATATATATTGAGCACTGAATGTATGCCAAACACTGCTGGATTTGTGGGATAAATTGATGAACAAGTCAGTCTTTGTTCTACAGGCGCTACTGGTCTAATGGAAGGAGATGATAAAGGAAGTGAGGTTACAACACGGTGTGGTAAGTGCCAAGATCGAGGACAGCAGGAGATGCCCTGGCAAGCTGGAGAAAGTGCACTCATCCCAATCTGAGGCAGGCTGTCCAGAAAGATGGCAGAGAAGTGGTAATCAAAGCTGAAATCTGAATGAACGTGGCCGGACAAAACACAAGGGTGGTGGGAGGTGGTATAGAAGAGAACACTCCACACGTGTCAAAGATGTAGAAGAGGCAAGGCAACAAAGACAGTCATGCTGAGTTTCAAACAAACTGCTGGAATGGAAGTTTGGATAAAAAAGAACGGAATAAACTCTGTGATTGGAACTTGTTCACCAAACATCTATTACTTAGAACCCAGCATTACTTCAGGTCCTGGTCTAAATTGAAAAGAAAGAGTTGGAACACAGCACCTTTGAATTACATACCATAGTCTAAAAATCTATTCGTCACACAAAAAACACAAGTTGAGATCCTTAAAATAGTTACATATTTACACATAATACATAGTTTATATATATACTTATATATATTTTACATACCTTACATAGATGCATATATAGACAGATGGAAATGTGAACTATGAAATATATAGAGGAATACATGTGTGTGTATATATATATATGTGACATCTAAATGATATAACCAAAATATTTCATACCTTGAAGTTTGGGGATTTTTTAATTCTGCATTACATTGAAAATTGTTGCTTTCCAAAGAAAATACCCAAGACAACTGTGCATGTACCAGCAGTCAAGCTGTTAATTAGGCTGAGAGATTTCAGGATCACTTTTTCAAAGATACTGAATTGAAAGGTGAAGACAGTATAAAGGTTGAAAAATGCAGTCCTACTAAGACTATGCAAACATCCTTGGATAACATATCTACACATTTATAAATTTCATAGATATGTTTCATATTCTAGCTGATATTCTCCTAACATGAGCCCCTAACAGAGCTACAGCAGGTTTATCTAACTTGAAATTCTCCAGCTTTCATCCAAAGGCAATTGAGAGATTCAGGTGGTTTGGGTAAAGTAACTACAATCAAAATCTTACTCCAACCATTGGTAGCAGAACACAAAATAATGTGTACTTTTCATTATGAATGAGCATTTGAGGCAAAACCCATAGCTGAGAAGATGGCTGAAATGGGTTTCATCTAATATGCTTATATTGATTATTTCTATAAAGCACCCCTGAGTTACTGAAGATGGTAGCAGTGCAGAAAAGAAATTTAATGAAACCAAAATTAAGCACCCTAGAAGCAAGATAAAATGTTTCATGCTCTCCGTAAGAAGCATGCCCAATGCTTTTGCTCTTTACCGCATCAAAGTCCAGCAGCATTTCCCGTGAACTCTCCATGGGGCTGTTGTTGTCAGGCAAGTACTGAAGATGAAATGAGGGGACAATAACACACAGATTGTTGAGAAAGAGGAAAGCAATAAAGTCTATTCACAAATCCAAGTTTGAAGAAAACCTCCCAAAAATTCAGAGGTTAATAAATTAGTGAATTGTTTTACTATGTTCTGAATATTCTTCATACAAATGACGAGCACAAATGGGAGACCAGAGTTGGGGACTAAGAATCTATCCATGTGGTGGGTTTCTTACTGTTTATAATTATTCACTTGCTTTCCTAACAGGAATACACCCAGTGTGCATTTTCTTGTAACTTTATTCTGACCTAAATAAAAAGATAAGGCCACAATACAAGGGGCTATTTAGAAATCAACTTGGAAGTCAAGAACATTTAAGAAAAACAAATGGAAACTGCAAAGGGATACAGATGTCTTTTCTCCAAGAAGACAAATAGAGAAAGAAAATCTGCCCCTTGATACCCTAAATTCTGGAGCAGGTGACCCAGAGCAAAGGAGCTTAAGGGCTGAAAGACATCTCCAAAGTACCAGACAGTGGTTATGGATCGTGTATTGGCTACAGCTGGCCTCTACAATAACGAAGTTTACTTAGAGATTTGTTGCTGTCCAGTCCCTAAGTCATGTTCAACTCTTTGTGACCCCGTGGACTGCAGCCCGCCAGGCTTCCCTGTCCTTCACCATCTCCCAGAGCTTGCTCAAACTCATGTTCATGGAGTCGGTGATATCATCCAACCATCTCATCCTCTGTCGTCCCCTTCTCCTCCTGCCTTCAATCTTTCCCAGCATCAGGGTCTTTTCTAATGCGCCAGCTTGTCTAATTAGGTGGCCAAAGTTTTGGAGCTACAGCATCAGTCCCTCCAATGAATATTCAGGGTTGATTTCCTTTAGGATTAACTGGTTTCATCTCCTTGCTGTCCAAGAGTCTTCTCCAGCACCACAGTTCGAAAGTATCAATTTTCAGCATTCAGTCTTCTTTATGATCCAACTCTCACATGACTACTGGAAACGTATGACGAGATTGACTAGACGGACCTTTGTTGGCAACGTGATACCTCTGCTTTTTAGTATGCTGTCATATTAAAAAGGTTTGTCATAGCTTTTCTTCCAAGGAGCAAGCGTCTTTTAATTTAATGGCTGTAGTCACAGTCCACAGTGACTTTGGAGCCCAAGAAAATAAAGTCTGCCACTGTTTTCCATTTTTTCTCCATATATTTGACATGAAGTGATGGGACCAGATGCCACGATCTTTGTTTTTTGAATGTTGAGTTTTAAGCCCACTTTTTCACTCTCCTCTTTCACTTTCATCAAGAGGCTCTTTAGTTCTTCTTCACTTTCTGCCATTAGGTGGTGTCATCTGAATATCTGAGGTTATTGCTATTTCTCCTGGCAATCTTGATTCCAGCTTGAGCTTCAAGAGATTACATGCATGACAGAAAGTGTTAGTACCACCATTCCTTCATTCCATAATAGATAGAACTAGTTTCTGTAATTTTTTTTTTCTGATGAGTCTGGACACAGTTAGAAATCCTCCTGCTGCCCCTCTGAGTCCAGTAGATTTAGTCACTAAAGATGACCCTTATTTGCCATCCTTGCTCTAAAATTAGAGAGACGATTTTAACTTATGACCAGTTGTTGTACGGCTACAATTCTGCTTGAAAGAGAGCAACTTTTGGAACAGGTGGTGCAAGTTTTAAAATATAGTGAATACTTGCTAAGTATATTTATTTTAATGGAAATTTCTACTTTTCCAGAAAAGCCACATAATCTGATTAGGTTTTATTGTTCTGTTTTGTTTTCAACAAACTTCGTTTTTTAAGAGTTGTTTTAGATTCTCGGCAAAATTGAGCCAAAAGTATAGCAAGCTTTCACATACCCTCAGGCACACACACACAACCTTCCCTACCATGGACGTCCCACACCACAGGTATAAGTTGTTAAAAACAATGAAATTGACACACCATTATCACTCAAAGTCCACAGTTTACATTAGAGTTCACCCTTGGTGTTATACATCCTATGGGTTTTCACAAATGTACAAGATACCATTATGGAACAGAGTATTTACGCTACCTTAAAATATCACCACGCTAAGTCTATTCATCTTTCCCTCCCCTCTAACTTCTGTCAACTTCAGTGTTTCTGTAACTTTTTAAAACATCATGTAGATGAACTCAGAGTTTGTGACCTTTTTAGATTGGCTTCTTTCACTTATTCACCTGCGTGTCTTCCATGTTTCTCATGGCTTGACCGCTCACTTACTTTTAGTGCTGGATCATATTCCATTGTTTGGATGTACCAGATTACATATTCATTTACCTGCTGAAGGATATCTTGGCTGCTTCCAAGTTGTGGCAACTGTGAATAAAGTTACTATAAACATCCAAGTGCAGTTTTCAACTCATTTGAGTAACTATCAAAGGGCATAACTGCTGGACTGTGTGGTAAGAGGATGTTTAGTTTTGTAAGCAGCTACTAGACTGCCTTCCAAAGTGGCTGCACCGTTTTACATTCCCAGCAGCAGTGAGTCAGAGTTCCTGTTGCTCTGTCCTCACAAACGTTTGGTGTGGTCAGTGTTTTGGATTCTGGCCACTCTAACAGGTGCATTGCAGTCCCGCGCTGTTGTTTTAGCTTGCACTTCCATATGCTATATGATGTGGAACAGCTTTTCATACCCTTGACTGCCATTCATTTATCTTTTTCTTTAGTGAGGTGCCTGTTAAGGGTGTTTGCCCAGTTTCTAACCAGGCTTTCCTATTCTTTTTTTTTTTTTTTTTTTTTATTCTCTCATAGAAGTTTATGTTAAGTTGGAGGCTAATTACTTCACAACATTTCAGTATTTTATGAATCAGTTTACACTTTAGATCCCCCTCATTAGTGCACCAGGCCTGAGCACTTGTCTCATGCATCCACCTGGGCTGGTGATCTGTTTCACCATAGATAGTATACATGCTGTTCTCTTGAAACATCCCACCCTCACCTTCTCCCACAGAGTTCAAAAGTCTGTTCTGTATTTCTGTGTCTCTTTTTCTGTTTTGCATATAGGGTTATCGTTACCATCTTTCTAAATTCCATATATATGTGTTAGTTTGCTGTAATGTTCTTTATCTTTCTGGCTTACTTCACTCTGTATAATGGGCTCCAGTTTCATCCATCTCATTAGAACTGATTCAAATGAATTCTTTTTAATGGCTGAGTAATATTCCATGGTGTATATGTACACAGGCTGATATCTAGGTTGCTTCCATGTCCTGGCTATTATAAACAGTGCTGCGATTTGCACGTAGAATGTGTATGCCCACTGGGTCATATGGCAGTTCTATTTCCAGTTGAACTCCACACTATAACTAAGTGTAAGAGGGTTCATCACCAGACTAGCCCAACTGGTGTCAGTGGTTTTGATTTGCAAATATTCACCTTTTCTTATGTTACTGTTTAGTTTCTTCCCATGAATTTATTTTTTCTGGATTACAGTTTTGCATTTTATTATTTTCAATTTACGGCTGTCTTTTCACCTTACTTATAGTTTCTTTTGTAGTGCAAAAGCTTTTAAGTTTCATTAGATCCCATTTGTTTAGTTTTGCTTTTATTTCCAATATTCTGGGAGGTGGGTCATAGAGGATCTTGCTGTGATTTATTAGGCTTTCCTATTCTTGTATGTTAAGAGTTCTTCATATATTTTGGTTAATAGTTCATTATCAGACATGTCTTTTGCAAATACTTTCTTCCACTCTCTGGCTTATCCTGTCATTCTCTTAACATTGTTTTTTCACAAGTGCAGAATTTTTTCAATTTTAATAAAGTCAGGCTTATGAATTATTCCTTTCATAAATTGTGACTTTGGTGTTGAACTTAAAAAGTCATCACCATACCCAAGTTCAGTTACAATTTCTCTTATGTTACCTTCCATGAAAGTTACAGTTTTGCATTTTACATTTAGGCCTATGATCCACTTTGAGTTCATTTTAGTGAAGGGTGTAAAGAGTATATAGTTCATTTGTTTTCGTCTGCCTGTCCACTTGTTCCAGCACCATTTGTTGAAAAAACTTTATTCCACTGCATTGTCTTTGCTCTTCTGTCAAATATCGGCTGACTATGTGTATGTGAGACTATTTCTGGACTCTCTGCTCCATTCCATTAATCTACCTGTTTATTCTTTCACCAGATCCACACTATCTTGATTAGTGTAGCTTTACAGGAAGTCTTAATATGGGTAGTGTCGGTCCTCTGACACCATAGGACCTAGTAAAGTTCCTGAAGGTAAAACTCACAGAAGTGTGGACCCCCCCCCACCGCATTAATGAGTCCCCCCTGGAGATTTTAACTCTTGGAACTGCCCACATTGGGCCCTGCAATTTGTCGATTAAATGTCAGGTTTTCCTACCCCAGCACTGGTTCCTGCAGGATTTCTATTCTGTTTATGGTTAAGTTGTGATTCTCCGTATTCACCTGTCAGTCTCTCCAATTCAGGAAGTGGCGGCTTAGCCCATGAGCTCACATCTCAAACAGATCCAAGAAGAGCAGCTGAATTTTCAGTTTGCTCAACTTCTTCCTTGTTATTGGGACAGACTGGCAACTTTTTACATGCCAGACCAGGAACCAAAGGTCTGCTGCAATTTCTCATCTTGTTTCTTAGCGATCTAAGTCAGGGATTATGGAATTCAAGAGGCAATAAGGCTCTGAGCAGATCCAAATGGGCAGCTACCATAAACATAATCATTATAACTGGCAGAGAGTCACCAATTTCCAGAACTGTCTTAAAATTCGGAACCTATTTCTGCTGCAACAAACCTTTACAGTAAACTTTTCCTAAGTTTGTGGATCCTTCTCTTCTCTGCCCAACTCTCTCTTTCTCCATCACTACTACTCTGTTGGATGCTTTCTCCTGAATCATGCTTTTTCTCATAGCCCTGACACCTACAATGAAAAGTGTGTTGTGATCAGAAGTGATGCATATGGGGGGAGGGGAGAGAGGGTCAAGAGGGAAGGGATATAAATATAATTATGCTTGATTCATGTTGATGTATGGCGGAAACCACACAACATTGTAAATCAATTAAAAAATAAATTTTAAAAGAGTGATGTGCAGTTTATTAAAAAGTAGAGAAATATCCAAGTACTGCTGGGCTCTACAACTGTAGACCCCTCTATGACTGATGAGACAAATTCACCAACTACAGATTCAGTGAGGTTTTTCCTAATCTCTTCTAGTGCTAAATCTAGGGACTTGCTTAAGAAGACAAGCTCTCGGGGTGGGACAAATGGAGAGAATAGCATGGAAATATATACACCATCATCTGTGGAGTAGATTGCCAGTGGGAATTTGCCGTGTGATTCACAGCTCAGACCAGGGCTCTGTGACAACCCAAAGGGTGGAATGGGGAAGGAGGTTCAAGGGGGAAGGGACATATGTATACCTGTGGCTGATAGACACTGATGTATGGCAGAAATCAACAATATTTAAAGCAACTGTCCTTCAATTAAAACAAATAATTTTTTTAATGTTTTTTTAAAAAAGAACACAAGCTCTGGAGCCAGACTGGTTGAGTCTAATTCCTAGCTCCACACTTACCAGCAATTGGGCCAAATTCTTTAGTCTTTTTAGGTCTCAGCTACTTGAGACTGATGATGATATTACATGTGGGGTAGGTCTTATGAGAATGAAATGAGTTAAGACATATAAAGCTCCTACAACAGTGCCTGGCACATAGAATGACAGAGTGGTAAATTTGATAAGACCTTTCTAATCACCTGCGGCACAGCCATGGACTCTGGTGGGGAGAGGAGGCGTTGCAGTCATGCCTGAGATACTGACCCTTACCCCTTAGGATGGCCAGGAGGGACCCAGGCCAATCCCCTCTGGCCAGGAGCAACCAGCTATGCCGTTCAAATAATTCTAAATTTCTGTGTGTGTCAGGTTGTGAAAGGGGATTGAGAAGCTCTCCATTTTTTCTGTTTCCCAAAAGGATACATTATTATAGACCCATAATATCTTTTCCATTCTATTTCATTTTACTGAAAAGAAAATATCCTGGGAAATAGCCTCTGACTTTCTCATTTTAACACACCATGACTAGAGAGCCTGTGCTGATTACCCAACCATGGCTTTGAAACGCTGAATAATTTTACTCTGAACTATTGATGTTGTTTCCTTAGGGCTTGGATTTCTGTGTGGGAATGGCACTGAAATCAATCACGGATTATTTTGACCAGACTCTGGAGCATTTACATTTATTCCAAAAAACTCTTCTTCTCTCTGCCCCCTAAAGTGGCATCTACCTGGCAAATGCTGCTATGAGTCAATTGAGAAGAGTGAGCACAGATTCTTCCAAGATCTGGGGGACACTCACTTTGGATGTGTCAGGTTGGAAGCTGACTTCCTAGGTCCTGTGTGAAGTTCAAAAGCCCTGCTCTGGTGGACCTGCCATCATCCCCCATCAACATAACCATCACACCCCATTAATGACAGCAGAAACGCACCACGCTGTTTTTATGTTGCTTAGCAATTGTCCTTAAGATTACAGTTTTACAAATACACAGGGGAGCCCTCCCAGGTTGACGTTTTTGAGTAATTTAGTCCTAACACCTCTGACAAGAAAACATATTTTAATCTTTTTTCAATTTGGAGTTGTTTTAATCACCTATGCAAACATCACATACCCATGTGTGCATACACAGTATCACAAATTTTGTAGTTCTATAAATTATTTTTATTCAGATTTTCTAGTTTTTGAGCAACTACATCAGACAGTAATGGAATCTCTTCTCCTTGTAAATAGCCTGAGAATACATTCAATACAGTCATGCTGCTTAATAATTGTTACTGTCATTTTGAAAACATGAAAGAAAGACATTCCATGAAGGGGGAACAATAGAGGGAAAGGAGTATGTCAGGAAGAAATTTCCCTCTACTTTTCTAGGTGATTCTGGCTGGTCTAAGAATTAAATTGACATGAGACAGATTAATAAAAGAAAGTGAAACAAAAGTTTAGTAGAATGAATTCATGAGAGAGACTAGTAAAACTGAATAACTCACCAAACTGGCAAAAACCCTCACCTTTAATACCATCTTCCGCTAGAGACAAAAGAGGATGATGAGGATAGTGGTTTGGGATGCCAAAGAAGAGGAAGGCAATTTACAAGGGGCTGGAAAAGCAGATGGTTGGTAAGCATTTGAGGGGCCAGGAGGAAGCAGTGGGGCTAAGAAAGGAATTTTAACACACAGTCTTTGCTAGGGTCCTCCCTGTCTATACACCTACCTCACATTACAGTTACCTCTGGTGATGGCTCCCTTCCTAAAGAGGTCCTCTCTCTAGATCCTTTCAGGCAGCTAGGGGAAAGGTCAAAGTTTCTTCCTGAGTCTTCTGCGCTTTGATTGTTTTCAGCCTGAAATAATCCACATGTCAAAGAGACATGTTGGGGTGGCAAATTTTGCTCCCTTCCAAGTGATTTCTAAATTGTGCTGTTGCTATTGCCATAGGAAGTCTGCACCGTGAAGCTGGTAAACACAGAACGCATCCCAGATTTTTTCAATCTAAAGTATTGCAAAAGGTAGATAATTCAAAGCAGTTCAACCTAATTCTACCTTAAATGCTTTTAGTCCTGCTTTGGTACCAATTTTGTGGCTTCCGTCAGGATCTCTGTTCCCCGCTCTGTAGCATTCAAATGTGGAATGGCAACCCACTCCAGTATCCTTGCCTGGAGAATTCCATGGACCGAAGAGTCTGTCCATGGCTACAGTCCAGGGGTCCCAAATAGTTGGACACGACATGACTGAGTGCCCGGGAGGACTAACACTTTCACTTTGGGGATGCTGGCCCAACCAGAGAGGGTAAGAAAGCTCTGCTCCACTCGCCCTGGACCCCTATACCTGTCCCCATGCACCCCTTCCATTTGGGTGCTCCCGAGATGTATCCTTTGTAGAAGTGAAGTCACTCAGTGGTGTCCAACTCTTTGCGATCCCATGAGCTGTAGCCTGCCAGGCTCCTCTGCATCCTTTAGAATATACTGGTATGTATAATATAGTATATCCTTTGTAATATGCTGGTAAATGTAAGTGTGAAATCTAAGTATCTCCTGCCATATCAATAAACAAGGAATGTCACAGCCATCAGAGACCTCTGGCCTCCAAATGTGAATAAGGGCTCCCAAAACTGCAATCCAGCAGATGCCGTTACCCCACCCCCCACAGTGATTTCTGAGGTGCCCTGGGGGGTGAGGGGGATGCAAAAAGGAGCCATCTGCCACATCTACTACTCCTTAAGGGGAACAAGGAAACAGGATCTGGTCCCAGATAGCTGAGGTGCATATGAAAGGAAGGAACTCTGTGAGCCCAGAGGTTTGCATCTTCCCATACATAGAACGCTAAATTCCTTAACTTGATAACTGATTTTTCTTACCTGACAATAATCTTCGATGTTCAGACTGCCTGCTCCCTTTGTGGCAAATTTGTATATAGCCTGACTCCCCCTCCTGCCTCCTTGGAGCAGTTTTCTCAAAGCTACTGAAATGCTGTCTCCCGGCTAGGTGTCCTAAACATTCCCACCAAATAAAGTAACTCTCTACTGTTTGGAGACGGAAATGGCAACCCACTCCAGTACTCTTGCCTAGAGAATTCTGTGGCAGAGGAGCCTGGTGGGCTGCTGTCCATGGGGTCACACAGAGTCAGACATGACTGAAGAGACTTAGCATGCATGCATGCATTGGAGAAGGAAATGGCAGCCCACTCCAGTGTTCTTGCCTGGAGAATCCCAGGGACGGAGGAGCCTGATGGGCTGCCGTCTATGCAGTCGCAGAGTCAGACACAGCTGAAGCAACTTAGCAGCAGCAGCTACTGTAGCTCAAACTGTAAAAAATCTGCCTGCGATGCAGGAGACCTGGGTTCAATCCCTGGAGAAGGGAATGGCAACCCACTCCAGTATTCTTGCCTGGAGAATCCCATGGACAGAGAAGCCTGGCAGTACAGTCCGTGGGGTCGCACAGAGTCGGACAAGACTGAGCGACTGAACTGAACAGACATAAGACCCCTTGCTAAAAACTAGCAGACAGGCACTCTTTCTGTCCTCTTTTGATGTCTATGTCAGAAGCTTTCTCTATCTCTTTTATACTTTAATAAAATTCTGTTACACAAAAAGCTCTGAGTGGTCAAGCCTCGTCTCTGGACCCAGATCGAAATCCTCTCCTCCAGAGGTCATGAACCCCGGCAGAGCACATAGCTCGCAGCCGCAACCTTTCAGTATGATCATCTCTAGGTCGACCTATGCAAATGGCTTTATTTTCTTCTTTTTTTATGACTGAGTAGTATTCTACTGTCGGAGAAGGCAATGGCACCCCACTCCAGTACTCTTGCCTGGGAAATCCCATGGATGGAGGAGCCTGGTGGGCTACAGTCCATGGGGTCTCGAAGAGTCGGTATGACTGAGCGACTTCACTTTCACTTTTCACTTTCATGCACTGGAGAAGGAAATGGCAACCCACTCCAGTGTTCTTGCCTGGAGAGTCCCAGGGATGGGAGCGTGGTGGGCTACCATCTATGGGGTCACAGAGAGTCGGACACGACTGACGTGACTTAGCAGCAGCAGCAGTATTCCACTGTATATATGAACCACATCTTCTTTATCCATTCCTTTATTGGTAGACATCTAGGTTGTTTCCATGTCTTGACTATTATAAATAGTCCTACAATGAACACTGGGGTGCATGTATCTTTCTGAATTATGATTTTTCTCCAGTTATATGCCCCGTAGTATGATAGCTGCATTATGTGGTAGTTCTAGTTTTTTAAGGAACCTCCACCCACATGCATTCTTAAATTGAGCCAGGCAGAAGTTCCAGGGAGTTAATATCCCTTGGAGTAACCCTCAATTGGGATTGACAAGCATTAGAACAGCAGTGCAGGTATGCCTATTACCTATGCACCACTATTAACAATGCTGCCTTTCATTATCAGCAATTCCTTGCTGACTTTAAAAAAGGCAGTTTCAGGATAGTGGCAGAGGTGGAAACTAGACTGGAGAGTGAACAGATGAGTCAGCTTATGTAGACAGAGGTTTTGAGAAGTTTGACAATGAAAGGGAACAGAAAGGTGCGGCAGCTAGAGGACACTCTGGTGACAAGGGAGGATTCTTCTGTATGTTTCAGGTGTATAAAAATGGGGATTAATCTCTAGGGAGAATAAGAATGATGATTATAGAGAGAAAGGGGAAAACTGAAGAACCAAAGCTCTCCAGGGGAAATAAAGACTTAAGTTAGGGAAGTAATTGCCATTAAATCTTAATAGAACTCTTTCTGATAAAGTAGGTACAAAAAGAACCATGACTTTGAGTTACAAATGATGTATAGCATTTTCTACCTTGTTCTGAATATCCTTTTTGATAGTTCTAGATCAACACTGGTTGATCATTTAAAGCTCAGGACAATTGTTTTAATTGATCTACAATACCTGGCTTCCCTGATAGCTCAGTTGGTAAAGAATCCACCTGCAACTGCAATGCAGGAGACCTGGGTTCCATCCCTGCATAGGGAAAAATCCACTGAAGAAGGGATAGGCTACCCACTTCAATATTCTTGGGTTTCCCTTGTGGCTCAGCTGGTAAAGAATCTGCCCATAATGTGGGAGACCTGGGTTCAATCCCTGGGTTGGGAAGATCTCCTGGAGAAGGGAATGGCTTCCCACTCCAGTATTCTGGCCTGCAGAATTCCATGGACTATATAGTTCATGGGATCGCAAAGAGTCAGACTGAGTGACTTTCACTTTCACATTCACAAGGGCTCCTAAGAATGACAATCACCCAATAACAGTAACTTAGACCAACATTTCCAGAACTGTCAGCTATAGATTGCTAGCTGACATGAACTGTTAGAAATGCTCCCTCCATGCAATTAAGACAATCACACTGTTATGAGCAGTATGATTAAACAAAGTTTCATGATCAAATAGATTTGGGAACTACTACCTATTCTGTCTATTCTCAGATATCCACAAGATTTTACAATACAGACCTTGGTTCAATTTTCTTTAACCAAGAATTTCCTCAGAATGAGATGTGAGAACTCACTCACATATTAAAACATATTCCCTTATAAGTATTCACACATAACTCATCTATTAATTTTTGTAGCATTCATGCAGCCTCAAAATACCCAATCAACTTTGAATCTGGAAGGTCAATGTATTACCTTCAAAGATTGTGTGTGTGCATTAGTCGCTCAGTCAGTCTTGTCTGACTGCAATCCCATGGACTGTAGCCCTCCAGGCTGCTCTATTCATTGAATTCTCCAGGCAGGAATATTGGAGTGGGAAGCCATTCACTTCTCCAGGGGATCTTCCCAACCCAGGGATCAAACCCAGGTCTCCTGTGTTGCAGGCAGATTTCTTACTGCTGAGTCACCAGGGAAACTCTTACTTTAAAGACCATTACCTCTCATTTATCCTGGAAATGATTCCTATGAATTCATTTTTCTTCCCAGAGAAATGCCCTTTATGACTTCACTTTCTTTCTATACTGCTTGCCACCACTGACAACATAATACCAGGCAAGGCTATAGTGATTCAACTTTTAATAAGTTTTTTATGCAAGTATCGTCAAAGGTTTTAGAAAGTCTAAATATATTTTATTCGTGTGTTTCCTTTTATCTACATGCATATTTATCCCCTTGTACAACTCTAGAAGATCAAAAAGCAGTCCCAATTTGAGGGGGAAAAATATCGCAGTGCTGAAGAAAGAGCCAAAGGCTGTTCTTACACAGAGCTAGATATAAAGTGAAATAATATTAAATAGAAAATTTCTTCTCGTGACATATTCCCAATATATGGGAACTGCAAAAAACATTTGGACATGTTTTTGCAACTTGAGCCAGAAATATGCTTGAACATGTTAAACATGAAAAAAAAAGTGGTGGGGAAGGGGAGGGACTTACTCTGGTTTGACTTTATTGTATAAATATGAAAAGTTTCATGTCTCATCTTCAAAAATATTTTCAAAGAAACTTGAAACCATTTTTAGACCAAATTTATATTACATAAAATTTCTATCTATAGTGTTAATAAGAGTTGATTTTTAACATGAAGTGAAATTTAAGATAATAGAAAATTAGTTATAAAGTGTTTCAGAAAAATGAGCCCAAACCTTAAATGTTACCAGAACAATAATCATTTGCAGGTAACTGAGATTGTTATAGAACATTTCATGACTTCCAACTCAAGGGTCCTTTGTGGAACCAAAATATCCCACAGCAAACATACTGAGCATTAAAATAAAACAAGATCAATACCCTTGAGTAAAATTCACCT
Source organism: Cervus canadensis (assembly GCF_019320065.1). NCBI lineage: Eukaryota > Metazoa > Chordata > Mammalia > Artiodactyla > Cervidae > Cervus > Cervus canadensis. Next base: position 8,861,297 of record NC_057408.1, read on the forward strand.
TTGGGCAAGAAGCATCAGGGCAAAGTTAAAATCTCAGAGCCTCTTTATTGAGTTAAACATAGTCTGGAGGGTGAGCAGTTCATTTCCATTAGTATCTATGTAAAGTCAAAATGTCTTTTTATTAAGAGCCGTGACTAATTACCTATAATGCTTTTGCAATACCTTGGCCTCAGAATGTCCAAGGACACGAAATGGAACAACTCACATGCCATGTTTATAAAGTTGCTTGAGAATGATGTTAACATAACATAGTTAGATTCTCTATTCCCACAAGACAACCTGAGAGGTCAGAGGACTACATCATAGGTTTTCATCGTCAATCCCATTCACCATGTTTGCACACTGTCTAAGTTCATTTTGACAATCACTTATTGTTTTAGGTAAAGATGAGATAATAGGAGTCAACTGCTTTAGTTCACACCAATCAGTTAAAAAATATGGAGTGATTACCTGCTAATATGATAAAAAAAAATTATACATAAAAATAATGCCCTTGAAATATAACTGATAACCACAACACCAGGTGGCAAAAGCTCCTGCACACAGTTGGTGCTCAAAATGGATGGATTTGAATGTGAAAAAAATAGCAAACAATTTAATATAATACAAAATTTCATGCTGAAATACATAGTATGCGGTTCTCCAAGGATGATCCCCAGACCAGCATTATCAGCTTCTCTTGGGAACTTGCTAGAAATGCACATTTTCTCAGACCCCAGTCCATAGCAAATGGAATCTGAAACTCTGGGGGAGGGCCCAGCAATTTCTGTTATAGTTAGCACCGAAGATTGACGCTTTTCAATTGTGGTGCTGGGGAAGACATTTAGGAGCCCCTTGGATTGTGATGAGATCAAACCAGTCAATCCTAAAGGAAATCAACCCTGAATATGCATCGGAAGGACTGATGCTGAAGCTCTAATACTGCAGTCACCTGATGCAAAGAGCTGACTCTTTGGAAAAGACCCTGATTCTGGGAAAGGTTGAAGGCAAACAGAGAAGGGGGCAGCAAAGCATGAGATAGTTAGACGGCCTAACCGGCTCAACAGACATGAATTTGACCAAACCCTGGGAGATAATAGAGGACAGAGGAGCAGAGTGCTGTAGTTCATGGGGTTGCAAACAGTCAGACACGACTTCGCAACTAAACAACAGCAACAAAGCTCTTTAGCTGATTCTGATGCACATGACGGTTTAAGAACCTCTGGTGTGGACTACAGATGCGAGCTGTTCTGCAGAGTCAAAGGGGATGACTAATGATGGAATGACAAGGTGATGCTTCATCAGGGAGGCAGCAAAGTCAGGCTTCCTCCTCTCCCCATGCAATTAAGATAAAAGAAAATTAATCACTGATTGTTATAAGCAGTGTGATTAAACACTGTTCATTTTGACCTCATCCAAGTAAGAACAATGAGGACCTAACTGACCTAGATAAAGAAAACAACAAAAGCGAAAGGATCCTTTGGGCAGAAAAACCTCTTAAAGGCCATGTTAGTGAGGTAGAGAGCAAGATGGAACACAGAAGGAATGACTTTCTGGCAGAATTTGGCTAAGGGCATGCTGCAATTCATGGGGTCGCAAAGAGTCAGAGACGACTGAGCGACTGAACTGAACTGAATAGGACTTCCCAGGTGACGCGAGTGGTAAAGAACCCGCCTGCCAATGTGGGAGACATAGAGACGCAGCTTCGATCCCTGGGTCGGGAAGATCCCTTGGAGGAGGGCATGGCAATCCACTCCAGTATTCTTGCCTAGAGAATCCCAAGGACAGAGGAGCCTGGCGGACTACAGCCCATGGGATCGCACAGAGTTGGACATGACTAAAGCAACTTAGCACACACAGAGTCAAATGCTTATTAAAAGCACTGGAAGAACGCACCTCCAAGCCTGCCTTATGACTGGGCTCTGGCCAACATGATGTAGGTTGCAGCAACATCTGACAAATCCAGGCCTGAAAACAAAACCACCGTGTGATCCTGGTCCTTTCTGACCACTTCAGCGGTGACAACGGAAGGTCTGAGAGTGGCGTCACCTCACTGAGGACAAAGCTTGGGCCCCCACATCACCGCTTGAAGGAACGCTGCCCAGGAGAGCTATCTAGCAGACATGGACTGGGAGTCCTGATGAAAAACCATAAGCTCCCGAGATGCTGGAGTTGTTGGTTACTGCAGCAAAGCTTAATAAACCCTGACTAACACTAGAGAAGTCACTGCAGGATGGCAATGCAGTGTTCATGACGTTCAAGGGCAAAATTTAACACAGCCAAAGAGAAGCAACGGCTTCCTTCATAGCTCAGTTGGTAAAGAATCCACCTGCGGTGCAGGAGACCCCGGTTTGATTCCTGGGTCAGGAAGATCCGCTGGAGAAGGGGTAGGCTACCCACTCCAGTATTCTTGGGCTTCCCTTGTGGCTCAGCTGGTAAAGAATCCGCCTGCAGGGCAGGAGACCTGGGTTCGATCCCTGGGTTTGGGAAGATCCCCTGGAGAAGGGAAAGGGTACCCACTCCAGTACTCTGGCCTGGAGAGTTCCATGGACTGTATAGTCCATGGGGTCGCAAAGAGTCAGACACAACTGAGCAAGTTTCTCTTTTCAAACAGAAGCAAGAAGACTGCACTGTTCCAAGCAGTTGAACCAATTAAATTCCCAGAGCCAGGACACAATCTTTTTAATTTGGGATTTGGACCAATGGCCCACTTTCCCCTTCATTTACAACTAGAATTCAACAGACGTACACAATAAGTTCTTACCATCCAAACAAGTAACCCTGAGAATCCTACCTCCTTCTAAACAGACTTAGCCTTCTGAGTGCATAATACAACAGATAATTTCCCTTGAGTCCTCTGAGTGGACTAGATTTGATACTTTCACTCTAGCAAGGAGAAAGACAGTGGGGTCTTCCCATTTTTCAGAGTTGAAGGATGATCATTTTGACCATCACTGCATGATCTTTCTTAGTCCTTCTCTGTATCATGATCCAAGAGAAAATGATTCAATCAGGGTTTTGCCAGATGAACAGAAGCCACTTTAGGTATTTCAGTGAAGAAGAGATTAAATATAGGAAATTGGAGGCCTACATTAACACTGGGAGGACTGTAGGAGCAGTGGTCAGGAAGGTTGCTGGCTCTCAGGAAATCAGAAAAGTCAGGAATCGGAAGGGAGCTGCTGCCAATGATTTCAGCCACCGATAGCTCCAACAGTTAGTCCTCGGGAGGACACCTCTTAGAAGCAGCCTGAAGCTCCTGCTAATCATGTCAGTTGCCTGCAGTACTGAAGTAACTTTCAGAAAAACCCGAGAAACCACCCCAAACCCCTCTATCTGCCATCTGCTGGCACCGACACACCTTTCCACAGCTGATCTGGAGAGTGGCTGTCCCTTCCATGTGCCTTTCATTCCTCACCCAAGTGACTCCTATTTGCAGAATCTAACGGGAACCCTCTGGTTAGGAGTTCAAGAAATTTAATTTCCAGGATCTTAGCCCCTGGAATACAAAAGGAAAGGAAGAAAAGCAGGCAGATTGCTCAGTGTTAACAGACAAAATCTGACACAAAGGGTGAGTTATATAAATGGAGACCAGAGCAGACGTGAGGCCAATTAAACAGCCTTTATAAATAACCCCACGGGACTGCATTCACGCCTTGGACACGTGACAAAGCGGAGCACAGGCCGTGGGAGTGTAGGTGGCCGTCTCCAAATATGTTACTTCCCCAAAGTATTGGTTAAGATTTTATTGGTAGCAGCTAACAAGAACCAACTCCAGTTAACCTGAGGATACATACAGAAAGCCTCTTTACTCCACCATTTGCTCTTTCCTATGCTAATCAGTTCATAAGAGAAACACAGTTCAAATCCGCTTAAACAAAAAGGATGGTTAGTGGACATTTGGTCCTGTCCAAAACTTTCATAAGACATTTGGTCCATGGTTTTGGATAGAATCAAATATGAAAGACCCTGTGGTGTAGACCAAATGTCTTATGGATATGTTGTTGAGTGGGACCAAATGTGCAAGGAAAAGGACATCTCTTGGATCCTGTATCTGGGGAAATTCGGGTGCTGAACAGGCTGTTGTCATGGTAAGAGATCCAAGAATTCAGGAAGACGTACCATGGTGTCAGGGCTGTTTCTCTTTTTCCAACTCATAGTTCTATTTTTAATTCTTGCCTTTACATTCCAGAGCAAGCTCCGAAGTGCCAGGGAAAATGGCCATGACAGGCTCTCACCAACTTCAGTTTAACAACCTCAAAAAAACAAACAAACAAACAAACAAAAAAACCCCTCTCTCTCTACAGTCACTCCCAGGGAAGGCTTTATGACAGTTCTGCTTGAGTCAAAATGGTCATATATCCACTCTGAGCCAAAATGTCGGACCAAAGGGATGGGTTACTCTACTTGATCAGCCTGGGACAGGAGGTTCCAATGATTTACAGGCCTATTCACACTACAAAGGGTGTAGAAGGTGTCCCTCCACGAAAGGACCAGACCAAGAAGACTGGGAGACCATACGGAAAGAATGGTCTGCTTCAGTTGAGATGATTGGTGCTACTGGACATAACTGGAAAACTAGAGAAGCCCAGGGCCAAATTGATGCATATCATAGGAGATGAGGAGGTCGTCTAGAAGGAGAGAGGTGGGAGGGGAAAGAGAACTACAAAGGAGGGGGCAGGAGGAGAAGGAAAACAACAGAAGCTCAGATCTCTTTTTCTACCCACCTCTCTGCCTTCTCTTTCTTTCTGCATCCTTCATCTCCTCATTCAACTTGTCCCTATGGAACATCAGGGACGGAAGTTCCTAGACCTTCCCAACAACTGTAAAGATAACTCATCTGTTAACAATACTCCTCTGTTAGATTATAAACTGCCGTTTCCAAGAGAAATATTCCTGTTTCCTTCACTTTGGCCAGATATCCAGCTCAGAACAATCAACCAACCACATTCTAATGGGCAAGGTAAGGGCTAGCAGAGACTGAACCTCCTGTTCTAAGAGACACAATCCTGAGATGCTAACCGCCCCTCGTAAGTTGTCGCTTAACCAATCACACGGGTGAGGGCTATGTTGTCACCATTCTCTGGAGCTTTGCATATCAGAAGATGGAGTACAAAGTGTAGCACAGCAGTTGGCAAAAGTAAGCGTAGACTCTGTAGTACCACCTCTCACCTGTTATCTACAAACATTTTGACTTTTCAAATTCAGCTCAGATGAGAGTGAAGAAAATGGGATAAACAGTAAACTCAGTTGTTGATGAGAGGATGATTTAAAAGTGCTGCAGACACTGTTTATAACAGCCAGGACATGGAAGCAACCTAGATGCCCGTCAGCAGATGAATGGATAAGGAAGCTGTGGTTCATATACACCATGGAATATTACTCAGCCATTAAAAAGAATTCATTTGAATCAGTTCTAATGAGATGGATGAAACTGGAGCCCATTATACAGAGTGAAGTAAGCCAGAAAGATAAAGACCAATACAGTATACTAACACATATATATGGAATTTAGAAAGATGGTAACAATAACCCTATATGCAAAACAGAAAAAGAGACACAGATGTACAGAACAGACTTTTGGACTCTGTGGGAGAAGGCGAGGGTGGGATGTTTTGAGAGAACAGCATCAAAACATGTATATTATCTAGGGTAAAACAGATCACCAGCCCAGGTTGGATGCATGAGACAAGTGCTCAGGGCTGGTGGACTGGGAAGACCCAGAGGGATGGTGGGGAGGGAGGCGGGAGGGGGGATCGGGATGGGGAATACATGTAAATCCATGGCTGATCCATGTCAATGTATGGCAAAAACCACTACAATATTGTAAAGTAATTAGCCTCCAACTAATAAAAATGGAAAAAATAAACAAAGAAATAAATAAAAGTGCACAGAAGACAATATGGCACCCATATTTCTGCCTAAAGGGAGATTCATTTTCAACTCACAATTCGGTCTGACAACAGGAACACATTTTTAAAAACCATCTCCATTACCAAAGCATGGGAAATACCACATAGCAGCAGAAAACAAACACAACAGACAAAGGGAGCATGTGAGGTTTGTACAAATGGAACAGAAAACCACTTGCAGCAAAGGAAGGCTGGTGACAGAACACTTTCTGGTATAATGCGTCACTGGGCTTCCTGCAGGCAGTGAGTCCCAAAGACAAGACCCACCGTGCCCCTTTTCACCAGCTTTCCATGAGAGTCTAAAACTTCAGGACGGGGCTCATCAGGCTTCAGTGCCCACACTGGTCAGTTCCAGACTACTCTGTGAGCCAGCAGACAGAAAGGCGGATTAATACAAGCCAAGTCCCTGCCCCAAGACAGAGAGCTCAACAGTCCAGCTCCTCCTCCCTGTAACTCCCCATCTCCCTGAGCTACACACCTTCTGGCCCACCCCACATGTCCTCTCTGCGGTACAACCATAGTTGTTTCCCCAGAATCACCCTGAGGGCTAAATGGCTTTATGATTCCTTTTCTTATTTGACATTAGCTGGTCTTCCTATACAGACATCCCTTCATCTCTCTCTCTCCAATTGGCACCCCCTTCTTCCCTACCAACAAAGCCACCCGTATGCCTTTCCCCCAGAACTTACTTATTTTCTATTCTTGCTATTAAACAAGGAACTCGGAAGTTAGATAAGTTGAAGTTTCTTAAAGAATTTCATTTGGAATGGCAGGAGTTTAAGTTCAATCAGAAAAGGACGGAATTCACACTTCATCCTCTAGCCCAGATTCAGACAACCCCAAAGCACACAGAGAAGGATCTCTCATAGAATTTACCAAAATCAGACTGTGTATTTACGTGTCTGACTCCTTCCACCAGCCTAATCATGTGGCAAGCAGGAACTTTATCTTATTTGTCCTTGTATCCTTGATCGCATCCAGCACAAAGCTTTCTAAATACTCAGTTTGCTGAATGGAGGAGCAGGTGACACCCCAAAAGTAAAATGGACTAGCTAAATAAACAGGAGTTAGTCTGTTGGCTCCGAATGGCAGAGCAGTCACACACAGCTATGAAGCAAATGAAAAGTGTACTGCTGTTTGTGCATTAAGATTCTCCAGAGTCAACTGGAACCACCTGGTTATTTTTTTTTTTTTCCTTCTCTCCCCTGCGCTGTGTTTTAGATCACACAACTACATCCTGGGCTTGGCTGCCTGAGCCTCCCATATGAAAAGGAGACAATTTCCCACTCTCTTCACAGGCATCGGGTAAACCTTGAGAACATTCCATGCACACACACTGCACCATGTTCTTCTCCCGCTCTCGTCAGGGGGAGGGAGTAAGCTGTCCCCTCCCTTTGAACACGTTCCCACCCCGTCAGGTGACGTGCACAGCAACGTCTGTCCCCGGACTAGTTAACGTGCCTCCTCTGAAACAGCCACAGAGGAGCAGATGGCACGGGGACTGCTGAGAAGACGGCGCCCGAGCTTCCGTCTCAGCGCCCTCCCTCCCCCTGGCGGCCCGGAACAGCTGTGTGAGCGCCATCTGCCCACCGCGAACCCATCAGGTCAACGCTCTGTCTCCTTAATTGAGGTTAAGCTTACCCAAGTAATCAAAGTCATCACCGGGCCTCTGATGATACAATTTCGACAACTCTTCCTGCTCTTAGAAAGCCACACATCCACATCTGAAAAGCTTAGCACAGTGAATGGAGAGAGAAATAGGAACAGACAACAGGCAGTGGCTTTTTCAAGGATTCCTTGGCTGGTGTCATTCTCCTCCTTTAAAGGAATTAGGAAAACTCTTAGAACTCTCAACACGTAACATCCCCCAACCCTGCCTGGGAAAGCCCACACCATCATCACCATGCAAGTCTTGGGAAGGCCATGACCTGCCTCGACTGTTGAGAGATCTCAGGAACAAGACCCTGCTGCCACAGGAGGCCTCTCGGGGGACAGCTGATGCTGGGCCTCCAGACCCTCACCCCTGGCCCTCTATTCATTTATCACGTGCTAAGTGAATCTGGGCACCCAGAATGCAATGGAGTATAAGACTGCCAAAGCCCCTCAGAGGGCTTATATTTCGGTGAAGGGACAGATAATTAATAGGTACACCAACAAATATATTTGAGAGTTCAACAAGTGATAAAAATTATGAAGAAACCAGAGTAATATAGTGCCAAACACAGGATAGGGGTGGAGGGAGTCGTGGAGGGAAGCAGGGTCCAGTGGGCGGCAGGGTAACAGGCTCAAGGGAAAGACCAGGACACTTCTCTTGAGGGCTGTGGTTTCCCAAACAAATGCCATTTTGGAATAAGACTTTGCTTCGTTGATCACTAGACTCTCCCCTTAAAGTTGCTGGAACCTCAATGGTAGCTCATATACACAGTTGACTGATAAAAATATTTTTAATACCCAATGACTAACACTAAAAGTAGGGTACAGAATAGTCCAAAAGGGAAAAAGAAAAACCCCTATAGCAACATTCTCCAACCAAACAGAAAGAAAGACTTCTTATACCTCTCAGAAGAGGTAAGAGACTAGGTAAGTAAATAGAGACAAAGATCTCTCGATGGAGACAAATGAATGAGTGTGTTAACGGGAAGCTGGCTGGAGCACTAATCTATACAGGCAGGCTCCTACCTCACTATAATGGGCTGGAAACGTGGTGCTGTTTTCCTTGATTCCAGATATGACTTTGTATATGCTGAAGGCAAATGGCACTGAAGAACATGCTCACTCTTGGTCCACACATAAGTAAATGCCTTGGTGGGATGTTCCTGGTGGTCCAGTGATTAGGAATCTGCCTGCCGATGCAGGGGACATGGGTTCAAACCCTGTTCTGGGAGGATCCCACATGCCAACTAAGCAACTAAGCCTTCAAGTCACAACTACTGAAGCCCTAGTGCCTAGAGTGTGTTCCACAACAAGAGAAGTCACTACAATGAGAAGTTCAAGCACCACAACTAGAGAGTAGCCCTTGCTCGCTGCAACTAGAGAAGTCTGCAAAGAGAAACAATGAAGACTCAGCACAACCAAAAATAAATACATAAAAGTTTAAAAATAAATAAATGCCTTGGCTTAAATTTCAGTATTCTGTAGGAAAAAAAAAAAAAAAAAACTTTTTGTTATTCGTAACTCCTGCAGCCTTCTAAGGCACATAGGTCCTGATACCTGAAGGATTTGCTAAATGCAAACTTCATTCTCAATGCAATTGTCTTTTGTAAAGCTTGGAGAAATATTAAATATCTGGTGGAAGATTGCAAATAGGAAAAAGAGCAGCATAACTTGATCTCCAAAATGACATCAAGCCTAGATAATTTTTTAAAAATGAGTTACATGCTACTTAATATTTCTAGAGCACAAAAAGGAAAAATAGAAATCCTTCCAAGGAATCCTCAAAGCTAACCTTTTCCTGAAACCCAAATCAATAAATAGTACAGAGCCATCCTTTCTAATAATATGGATGATCAATTCTAAATAATATTGTATTAAAAGGATAATAAAACACAAGCAAGTAAATTTTATTCCAGGAATGCAAGAATAGTTCAACATTAGGGAATTCATTAATGTTATTTCTAACAAAGAAGAAAGAAGAAAATCTATATCATTCTCTAAAAAGATGATACAAAAATATTTGATAACACTCAATATTTATTTCTAATTTTCAAAAAACATTTAATTAAAAAGAAAAAGAAACTCCTTGATAAACAGTATCAATCTACAGCAAATTCCATATTCTGAAATTTTCCAAGCATTTCCATTAAAGACAGAACAATGATGATTAGAATCACCATAATTACTCAACATTGTTCTGAAAGACCAAGCCAATGCAATAAGACATGGAAACAAAATAAGATGTGAATATTTAAATGGAAGAGATAAACTTCATTTACAGATGACATAATTTTCTATTTAGAAAATCTGTATTGGGCCCTTTTTTTTATACCTAACATAAAAATGAATTATATGCAATTAAATTTCTGAGACTTTAAAATGTGTTAATAATATGATCTTGGGATAGATTATAAAACTATAAATTATCCCAGTGGAAATTTGTTTCTAGACACATAAACTAGTTTTTAGGGACACATCCTATTATATTTACATGTAAAATATAATTATTTGGAATTTGCTTCAAAAATACCAGAGAAGAAGTATGAGAGAGTCAGTGAAATTACAGTGTGCTCATAATATAACTATTGAATCTGGGAGATGTGTACGTATGGGAGTTAGTATACTATTGTAATTTTGTATATGTTTAAAATTTTTCATTCTTTATAATGAGTTCAAAAAATATTAAGTCTGCATAAAAGAAGTGAGAGTTTGAGTTGGCCCCAAAAAATAGGATATACAAGGCCCAGTTTTCATTCTCTATAATTCTTCTGGGAAAAATAAAGCTTTTATTTTTAATTTGTCTCATTGTTTTTATCCCAAGTCTGAATTTTGCAGTTTCATTTTCTATATTTCAATAAATCTTTTTTTTTTTCCATGAAAGAAAACCAATAACAACTTGACAGAATCTTCCTGGCTCCTCTTCCAACCCACTCACAGCCTCAGCATAAGGAAGTTCATAAAGTATCCTTTGGGTTGTTTTTATTCCCCCTTGAACTGCTTTTTTGAGTTCAAGATACACATTCATCACTGGTTCACACACGGCCCCTCACTTTCTTTTATTTTTAATCATGTCACAAGCACCTACAAACTCATCACCCAAAACAAAAGCCAGGACCTTGAAGATGATCCACCACAAGTGGTGTTTCCTTATCTCAAATCCTTGCCTCTTCCACACCTGCCCCAAGTAACCAGCACCCTAAATTCCATATCCATAGTTCCCTTGCTTTTCTTTTTATTCAGTTCACTTGCACCATCTTACTTTCAACTTAATAAAAAGGCATAGTATGTTGGAACCTACTTTTTTCACTTAATCATACATCACCAAACTCAATCCATATTGTGGTGTCACTCTGTAGTTTATTTAATCTATCTCACAATGTCACTGTATGAATACACTCTACTGATTCAACCAATCTGCAACTAATGGGCATTTGGATTGTTTCTGGACTTCCACTGTTATCAAGATGGTTACGAACCATCTTGTACACATCTCCAGTTGTACAAGCTTCAGAATTTCTCTGAGAATAATCTGAAGAATAAAACTGCTGGGTGATAGGGAATGAAAATGGCTCCCCTTACTTTTCATCTGGAAAATCTTTCTGTCCCATGCTTGTATCAAGAAAGTGACACTTCTATGCTTTGTTGTGATTTGTTGCTGGCCCTTCCAGCTCTTCTTTTTCCAGCCCTGTGGTAATCTAAGAGATTTGTTTTCACATTTAGTGCTTCAGAATAATTGAAGAAAAAGTCTGGCAGCATCATTCTGAGCTTGGAGAGCTCCAAGCATCTTTAATTGGCACAACTTTTGCAGTCAAAGTGATGGAGATTTGACTGCTAGCCATCCGCATTTCTCTTGGGGGTTGTAATCAAGAAAAAAATGACCCTTCTCTCCATATACATAGACATCAAATCTATTTCAACCTTCATTTTAAAGCACAGTATTGAAACAAATACATTCTAATCTTTTTTTACGTTGTGTTTACTCTTCCCCCACTCTTTTTGAGATGGACAAGATTTTTAAATCAGTGACTTCTGGGGAGCTACTGATTTTTACGAATTCCTTAAAGCTAAACTCTTCTCATTTTATGACATGATCAAAACTACTTGGGAAAATTAATAATCTGCTCCCTGACTTGAATGAGAAATTGAGCAAGGAATGTAGGACTTTTCTCCCTGTTTTCAGAGTATATAAACCATATGCTCACCTTAAGTTAACTATCACATCTAGAATCAGGTGCTGGCTGTCTGATGTGGGGGCATTTTTTCCCCTCTTTATTTTAATCAGGGAAAGAGAACATGAGTACTTGAAAATTCATAATATTAACAGTCTAATTAGAGTTTCTTAAATGCTGTTTTAAATTAGGATAATTTTAAATTATTGGATGTGACAACTATATAAACATAAAATGCTTTAATTACAGACTTGTTTGTGTGAGAGAAAAAAAATCCACTCAAAGCATCAATCTGTCATTCTGCATTAATTTCCAACAGTCATGGATTCCCACTGGACCACTCACTGAATTTTAGCAATAAGTCTGTACCTATCGTCCTCTCTCTGCAATTTAATCTTCACCTGCTGGGGGCCAGGTCTCTGCTCTTTAAAGGAAAAAACCCAACAAATTCAAGTTGAATTCTCATTCAAATTCATTGCAACTCCTAGTGTTTCTGAATGCGCTTAATGTTATCACTAAGCACAATCCTTCTGGGCCTTCATAAATATCCTGGCATGTTACCAAAGAAGCAAAAGGTCGTGTGAGTAGCTCAATCTTAAAGAATGATAAAATGCACAAAAATAAGATCTCCAAGTCTCCCTCAAGTGCTGATTAACATTTTAAAGTCACTGTCTCCTTTTTAGAATTTGATGAAAGTAATGCAGTCTTTCCCATAATCATGAAAAATATCCAAAGTCACCAAAGAGGTTGCATGCCAATTCTGAAGGCCTGTGATGCTTCTGATGGTCACACCCATCATGGAGGATTCTACCCTCCTTGAATCTATCCCCTCAAGATTAAGAATCACTATTAAGGTTCTTACAATTCTAACTCCTGTGAGATAAAATATTCACTAATCAGTAAGTTTGTGTGGGTACCTACTGGGTGTCAAACACTGTGCTAGACACGGGAAGCATAGCAGAGACACCATCACCCCAGGCTCCTGCTTCCAGGAGGCTCACAGTCTCGTAGAGGAAGCAGACAGTAACCGAAGGACCATGCCAACTATGCAGGACAGAACGCAGTCAGAAGAACAAACGGGAGAAAGACCGAGTGGCTCTAAGAGCCAAAAAATGGGGATCTGGCCTGATCAGGAAGGCTCTAGACCTTCCTGAGGTTGTAACAATGGAGCTGAGATCTGAGTTAACAGGTGGAGGGATGGAAAGAGTATTTGGAGGAGTAGGAACAGCAGGATTGAAGACTCTGTACTTAGAGGGAACATAGTCTATAAGAAAGAGGGGCCAAGTACAGAGGGACAGGGAGAGAAAGGCACAAGTCAGGCTGAAGGGACAGATTATCAGTCTTCATGATCAGGCTTTAAGACTTTTTTTTTTTTTACTTAATTTTGGAGGGATAGAAAGTCACTGAACAGTTTTAAGCTGGAAGATAGGCAACATAACCATATCTGAATCTAATAAGTTCATCTTGCATGCAGTGTGGAGAACACAGGGGGCAAAAGACCATAATGGATGCTAAAAGATCAGGTTATGTACAGGTCACACTGGGAGTCTAGTAAGAACAATAACTAGATAAGGATGGTGACTGAGGAGATGAATATGGTTGGACCCAAGACAATATTGAGTTGGGAAAATTAATAGGACGCTATGAAAGACAGTTTTACTTCATGTGCCAAGACATTGACCAGTGTCTGCTGCCCAGTAAGGTCTGAATGATTTGCTTTAGTTGTTTCCGACTCTGGGAGACCCTATGGACTGTAGTCCACCAGGTTCCTCTGTTCATGGGATTCTCCACACATGACTGGAGTAGGTTGCCATGCCCTTCTCCAGGGGATCTTCCTGACTCAGGGATCGAACCCGAGTCTCGTGTCTTCTGCATTGGCAGGCGGGTTCTTCACCACTAGCAACACCTGGGACACCCCCGTAGTAGGAGCTACATAGTAGGTGCTCAGTAAATAAGTATTGAATAAATAAATGAGGTGACAAATAATATATAAACATAAAAGTATAAATGGGTCAAAGATTTTTATATAATTGAAACTGCTGAAAGAGTGGGGTGCAGACATTGCTTAGGTAAAGGGTGATAAATAAAAGCATAATATGTGAACAAAAAAATGGGTTGTTTCAATCCTGAATGAAGATAGGGTGGTGCTGAATGATCTAGTTTGACTTATACAGGTTCTGTAAAATGAAAATGAGTGAGCAAATTACTGGCAGTAGACGGCTGATAGAATAACAAGGAGAGAAATTCACCTTTGCTTAATATCAACAGTTGTGCATTTGTAACTTCCTTGGTGGTTTAGTCGCTAAGTCGTGTCTGACTTGCGACCCCACGGACAGAGGAGCCTGGCAGGCTACAGTCCATGGGATTCTCCAGGCAAGAACACTGGAGTGGGTTGCCATTTCCTTCTCCAGGGGATCTTCCCAACCCAGGAATTGAACCTGGGTATCCTGCCTTGTAGGCGGATTCTTTACCAACTGAGCTATAAGGGAAGCCTTAGTAACTTCCTTAGAACATGGCAAACAATAATGATGAGGAAATTGTGCAAGAATACGAACAGGGCATTAATTACCAGCCCTGTACGCCTTTCAACAAACTCCCAGTCATGCAAGTTTGTATGTTCTTCTTTGATTTCAAAAATAAAGAAGGAGATTACGATGTGGAAATATTTTAGAATACTAACAACTGATGTGCAAATAAGACTCTGGAGTTTCAGTTCTCTGATGCAGTCACAGCCACTGCAATCCAACCTGGGAAATTCTTAGTAACTCACTGTGGGGACTTCCCTGGAAGTCCAGTGGCTAAGACCCTACACTCCCAAATCAGCGGCCCTAGTTCAATCTCTGGTCAGATACCAGATCCCATGTGCCACACCCAAGACCCAGAGCAGCAAAATAAATAATAAAATAAAATATTAAGTATAAAAATCACTGTGGATATTGACCCTTTATCAACCCAAATTATTCAGCACACATGTGATGAAACAGGACAAGTTCTATGTTTCTGTTCCCCAACCTATGTATATAAAGCCCCATAAGATTCTATTCAGCTAGTAAGAATGCAAATGAATGCACACATAAGGGAGATTCATTCTCAGTTCTGGAACCTATATGCATTGAATGGTTTGGATCTTTATTATCTTTGACTTTTGCTCTTAGATGGAAAGTTAAATTAATGACCACATTCACTGTATATTTGGAAACCAACCTTTGAAATTTTGAGAAAGGGGATGGATTATATGGAGGCTTCATTTTCCCAGTAGAGCTCTGCACCTGAAGCTAGTGTGTAATGAAGATTACAGGCTTAAAGACAGTCCCACCAATAAAGCTAGAGGTAGTAAAATGCCTCAGAATTTTTCAGAAGTGGAAACAGCAGTAACAGAATGGGGGATTCAGCACTTGGTGGACATTTTAACTGAGAAGTGGAATCTCTTACATTAGGACAAGAAATAAAATGCAACCAGTTTTTCCCCATCGTCATCTAGGCTAGGGTTAGCCAACTTTTCTGTGAATAAGTGTTATTTTTAATTTCCCCCAAGGTTTCATGATTTATGGGGTGTGACTTGATAACCATGTGGCTAAAGAAGGAATATAGAAATTAAAATTCCTGATTAAAGATGATTATGGGACTTCCCTGGTAGTCCAGTGGTTAATAATCCACCTTCTAATGCAGGGGATGTGGGTTCAATCCCTGGTTGGGAACTAAGATCTCACATGCCACAGGTCAACTAAGCCCACGCACTGTGAAGCCAGATTGCCACAACTACACGACCTGCGTGCCACAACTAAGACCCATCGCAGCCAAATAAATAAATAAATAATTGTTTTAAAAAGATGATTGTAAGGCGTTAGTCTGAATACAAATCAGGAGAAGACACTGTCATTTTTTTTTTCTGCCTTTCTCCCTGACCACTGATGGCTTAACTAAAGCAACTGGCTTTGAAACTGTACTAAGCACAGCTTTGATGTCCACTGACCTACCTGCTGGAGATTTCCTGAGCTAAGTCTCTTTGTTCTCTCTCTGGGCAGTAGCTTGACCTTTAGGCAGGTTGGGAAGAGCCTGCAGCCTTTGTGATGAGAATTTATCGCAATGGAAACAGACTGCTAACTCAGCACCCAGACAGTACTCTTTGCAACCACTTCTCCCAAATGACTTGATCCTCAAAGTGGTCCAATCCCATCAACTGCAAATGCCCAGCTCACTCTTTACTGCATCCAAGATAGAGATGTCTAACCCCAAATATATGACGGAGGCTGTCTCAAAGATGAGTGCCAATAAATGGCTCTATTTAAACAAGGTGAAAAGTGAGATTAGTTTACCATTCTTAAATACTCAACTCTTCATTATCCACATTAATAAAGGAATCAAAGGGAAAATAGTCCAAAATAAAGGATAATACAAACCAATTTATATTTGGCTTCAGTATGCATTATTAGATTTTGAGGGTGAGCCAATTAACTTTCTAATTATGGCTTGGCTTTTCAGAATGAGTTTGTATTCTCAACTGGCTTCTGTTGAAAGCCAGATAGTGGTATGCCAGAAGCCAGGAGAAATTTAACCTGGAATTTAAAATTTTCTGTACATGATGTATCCATATGTTATTAGTATCATGAGCTGATTTGTTCTGCCACTTGGAGAAGGTCTATATCATTCCAACAGTCTCTGGAGAGCAATGGTATAATGCAAATTAGACAGAAACAAAATCAGATATTGTATTAGACATTAGACGTCAAGATAAAAGTATTACTAGGAAGTGTCATTTCCACAGGAAGACATAGCAATCCTAAATTTATAGCTAATAGTATAATCCTAAAATAGGTAAATCAAAAAAAAAAACTCCTCAGAACTAAAAGAAATATACAAATCTTCCATCATAGTTGGAGAATTTAACACACTTTGCTCAGTAACTGACAAAATAGGCAGACAACAAATCACTAAGGATATTAAAGACTTGAACAACCTATAAGAAAACTAGGCCTAATGGACAATTATGCAAGACCACATCCAACAACGGAAGAATACACAATTCTTTTGTGGTCCTATGGATCATTTACCCAAGCTTGAATTCCAGATGCCATCCTCACATGTAATCTTAGGTAAGTCACTTTGCTTCCATAATCTTCAGTTTTCTCAAATATGAAATGGAAAGAATAATACTTGTTATACAAAATTCCTGGGGATATTAACTGAGAAATAAAAACGAAAATAGCATGTTAAAGTGAAAGATACCATACAGATGTTGGTTACCAATGTAACAAAGGATCAAGAATGTCTCAGTAGAAATAGCTTATGGATCACAACTGGGTTAATGGAATAGGGCATTTGCTCTAACACTGGTATGTGCTAGCCCAACACTGTTTAACTTAGACTGTACGTTTCATGGAAGCAGTTGGGGAATGAACTATTGATGAAAATGATGGGCCATTTTACAAATGCTATTTTCCCTACCTCCACTGGCAGGCATGAAACAAAAATACTTGAGGTTAGTTCCCATTTTTATTTTTGCCAGTTCATATCTACTGAGCTACTACCATTTGTTGACTTGAGCACAAAAAACCTTTACACCACAAGATTCTGGCATCTTATAGAAGACAATATTGCCACAGTCTAAACCTAGTTAGCTCAGATAATGAATCAGAATAAAGAAAAGTTTTCTTCTTGGATAAAGAAAAGTTCTTTCTTGAGGTTCTCCCTCATTTTAATTATTAATAAGCACATAATTAGTATATAAAAGTATATCTGTATTCCTAACCAGCTTTATATAGGGAACTGCTGTGAGGACTGATTGAAAGAATGAGACAGAACTGTGCATCCAAAAATATGCTACTCAAGATGAGAGGGGCTGTTATTATTTATTTGGCCAAATTACTGAGAATCTACTTTAACACACAAACGCACACAGGCTCTCTCTATCACAAAGACACACACATGCTTTGTGTAGAAATACAAAAAGTAGAAAATGTAAATGACTGGGTAGATTAAGGGTTAAAGGGATGACATCAAGAAGTCCTAGAAGTAAACATTATAGAGAGGTTGCTAAAATTATTTAACTCATTCTATTTGACCTAAAACACACACACACACAAAATCATTTAACTAAATGGAGTAGCCCAACTTGATAAAGTTAAGGTTATTGTCTAAGACATTGAAAAAGAATAAATGAAACAGAAATATTGGAAGAATAATTGAAGCAGAAAGAAGCTAAAAGGATGACCCAGGATTTACTTAGTGTCCAGCACACTGGTGGGACCATAACACATCCTCAAACATATTTGTATTGCAGTCAAAACTTGGCCAGAGTCAATTTGCTCTTCTCAGGCAATCAATGCTCTAGCAAAGTTAGGAGACTTTTATCACTGTCAGAAATGTAAAGTTGTTGCCTAAGATATAACGTTAAAGTTAGTTCTACTTTGATCATTCATAAAACCTATGACTGGCTTGAGGGAGGCTGTGAGACTTACTTGACACATATTTAGGACTCTGATGTTTTTCCTAAGTTTCTACAAGCCTCAATCAAAATGTATCTAATCTCATTCTTCAACCAATGAACAATATTTGTATCAGTAATCCAGAAAAAAAATACACAAGAAATCACAGTACCTGAGGTACATGTTCAATCATGACAGTTAACATCTTTATAATGCTTCAAAATTTATAAATTGCAAGACATACCTGATTATCCCCAAAATACACATTAAAAATAGAAGCCAAGTGATTAAATGAGGTAGTTCTCAAAGTTTTATGACAAAGGGTAAGATTAAAGAATAAGATTAACCCTCAGAGGCTGATGATGTAACCCAAAGCAGTCTAGCAAGGTAAAAAGTACCCTGTGGGTCTCCTGTTTATATTTTGTTCCAAATTCTTTAGCTATGGAGGATGTAGTAGGTAGAATGAGACCCACTGCAACAACCAGGCAAAAATCATATTGTTAAAGACACTGGATATCTATTAAAGCAAAGAGGACTAAATGAATTTAACAAGACAAAGGATAGAACCTTCCTCACATGAACTGATCTTGATGTCTATTCTTTTCCTTGAAGGCATTTGCTGAAATTACTTATTGATTATAAATTGGGCTTGCTGTGAGAGAGAGTCAGTCTTTGGAGAAGTGAGAAACAAGTGGAGTTTTTGCTGACATTACACGGGCTGGCATGTTGAATTAGAATCTAGAGAATCCCCAAGGCCTATGTCTCAGTTTTTCTAGTAAGAAAGCTGCTGAGTCTTGGAATACCATGGGAAGCAGGAGGGTAGGGATAAAAAGGCAAAATAAAATCACCCACAATATCTGGTGCTTAAGCAACAAAGTTCTAGTAGAAAGAGGAACCTACAGCAAACATTTACCAGGCCTCGTCCTTCAGACATTTGGAACAAAAGGATAACAGATTATAAGGAAAGCTTCCAGACATCCTAACACAGACCTGAATGGATAGAACTTACTCACCCATTACGCTCTCTGGGGAAAAATAAAGTCCGCTTTAGCATTTATTTGTCTTTTGTATACAATGTCCTCTACATTATTTAAAATTTCATGAGACACAGGAATAAGGTAAGGAATATTACTGATAGTTAAGAGAAAAAACAAAGAATTATAAACAGTTGATATACATATCAGTGAAACAAGATTTTAAAATAAACATAGTAAAGAAAACAGAGAAGATGAACAAAATGAATGAATTTTGAAATTTAGACAATTTCAACAAATAACTCGGTTCTGTAAAAAAAGAATCAAATACACAGTCTAGAACTAAGAAATACAATTTATAAAGCTAAAAATTTATTCAGACATGTTAACAGCAGATTTGACAAAGCAGAAAGGATTACTGAACTCAAAAGACAAGTCAATAAAAAATATTCAACTTAAAGCACAGGTAGAAATAAATGAAAAAAAAAAAAGAACATAAAATAAGAGACAGGCAAAACACAGTAAAATGATCTGATATGTAGGCAATTGGAGTCACAGAAAGAAAAGAGGGAGAAAATGGAGCTTAAGTAATATTTATAAAGATAATGACTAAAATTTTTCAAAACATGTAAGAAATCAAAAAACAATAGATTTCAGATGTGTCAGGAACCATAAATGAGATAAATATAAAGAAAACCACACCAAGGTACATCATAGTATAACTGGGGAGAAAAGATAAACTTTAAAGCAGTTAGAAGAAAAGATGCAATACACTCAAGATAATATCGCAACTGATTTTTTTTAATAGAAACATGAAAAGAAGACAATGAAATGATACCTTTAAGATGCTAACTGCCAACTTAGAATTCTATCACCAGTGAAAATAGTCTTTAAAAATGGAGATGAAGTAAAGATATTTCCAGACATACAAAAATGTAAGAGAAGTTATACTTATCAGGCTGACACTATAATAAACATAAAAAGAAATTCTTCAAACTGAACTAAAATTAACCCAAACAGAAGTACAATAATACAGAAAGTCATAAGAATACTAGAAACGAAAAGTGTGTGGGTAAATATAAAGAATAAAGCACTTTAAATCAGCAATCTTAATAATGTCCTGTGAAGTGTTTAAGATAGGTGAGATAAATAAAATACATGACCAACAGTAGTATGAAGAAAGGAAAAGGCAACGAATTATGTGGTTATAAACTTCTCGCCTTAGAGGAGGAAGTGATAAAACTGCCAATAAGGTAGACCTGTTGTTAGTCAAACATACTTAGAAGTGAACGAAAGTGAAAGTCACTTAGTCGTGTCTGACTCTTTGCGACCCCAAGGACTATACAGTCCATGGGATTCTCCAGGCCAGAATACTGGAGTGGGTAGCCTTTCCCTTCTCCAGGAGATCTTCCCAGCCCAGGGACTGAACCCAGGTCTCCTGCATCGCAGGCGGATTCTTTACCAGCTGAGCCACAAGGCACAAGGGAAGCCCACATATTTAAAGATTAAACATACTTTCATTTGCTGCAAATCATGGCCCTCGGACCAAATCTGACAGCAACGTGTTTTTTTAAATAAGGATATACAGGCATCCAGCCATGTCTGTATGTTTATGTTTTATCCATTGCAGCTTTAACATTAAAACTATGGGGATGAGTGGTTTCTACAGAGACCATATGGCCCTCAACGCCAAAAATGTTTACTATGAGACCCTTTCCAGAAAGTCCACATACCCCTATGTAAAGTAACAATTTTTTTAAAAAAGGACACAACTCAAAAACTAATAGAGAATATAAAAAGTAACAAAAATATATTGTCAAGATCCAAAAGGCAGGAAAGAAAGAATAAACAGGCAAAGATGCAAAAAAAAATAAAACAAATGGTATAATGTATACTTCAATTAAAAGACAGATTTTTTGGGCTGGATTAAAAACAAAAACAGGACAAAGGGCTTACATTAAACATAAGAGAACAGTTAAAGGATGGAGAAAGACTGACCATCCAGATACAAACCAAAATGCTGATACTAGTATTAAATATAATCAACTTCAAGGTAAGAATATTACTATAGATGAGGTCATTCCAACAGGAAGATAGAACAATTCTAAACTTAAAGCTAATAACATAGCTACAAAATATACAAAGCAAAAAGCTCTCTAAAGTTCTCGAAGAAATTCTAAAGTTCGAGGAAATTTACAAATCTTCCGTCAGAGTTGGAGAATTTAACACTCCTTTCTCAGTAACCGAAAGAACGGGCAAAGTCGCCGAGGATATTGAAGATTCGAACAACCCATAAACCAATTTGACCTAACTGACAATTATGAAAGACTGCATCCAGCAGCTGAGGAATAACATTTCCCCTACAAAAAAGTTGCCAGAACAATCAATATGCCAGTCCATAAAGCAAGCCTCGACAAATCACACAAGTTCTCCCATCACAGTGAACTTAACCTATGGATAAGTCACCGAAAACTAACTAGAAATAAAACAACACTCTTGTACCTAATTCATGCCTCTAAAAAGAAATCACAATGGAAATTCTAAAATATGTTGAACTGAACCTTTAAGAAGATACAGCATGCCAAAATTTGGGCCATGTCGTGTTAGGACACTTCAGTTGTGTCCTACTCTGTGTGACCCCATGGACTGTCTCCAGGCAAGAATCCTGGAGTGGGTTGCCATTTCCTTATTCAGGGAATCTTCCTGACCCAAGGATCGAACCTGCATCTCTTAAATCTCCTGCACTGGCAGGCAGGTTCTTTACCACTAGTGCCACCAATGTGTGGGATATAACCAAAGTTCTGATTATGGGGAAATTTATAGCTTTAAAGGCAAATATGGAAATAAAGATTGACAACGAAATTCTAAGCTTCCATCTCAAAAACTAGTAAAAGAAAATGACATTAAACCCAAAGAAGAAAACAGGAAACTATAAAAGTAGAAGCAGATGTATAGCACAGGGAGCCCAGCCTGGCGCTCCGTGATGACCCAGATGAGTGCGGTGGGAGTGGGAGGGAGAGGGTATATGTCTGCACATGGCTGATCCATGATGTTACACAGCAGAACCTAACACAACATTGTAAAGCAATTACATTCCAGTTAAAAAAAAAAAAAAAACAGCAGAAAGTAATGATACAGAAAATGAGTATTATCTTTATCAAATGTGCAAACTGATGCACAGAAAGGTTAAGTAACTTGCCCAAATCATAAAATTACCAATAGGCAGATCATGACTTGAATCCAGATAGTCTGAGGCCAGAATCCTCACCTTTAATCGTTATCTAAACAATCTCGCAGGTTCTGAGCAGGGCAGGTAAAACCAATGCTGTTGACACCACTATACACCACTATGAATACACGCTATACACCACTGTGTGCACACGCTCTACACCACTATACACCACTGTGTATATACGCTATACACCACTGTGTACACACTGCTCCTCACCACTGAAGCCACCAGCGCTCCCTCCCACTCCGTGTGAAATTCTGCCGCCTCCACTGCTCTGGCCCTGACCCCTGCTGACTCACCAGGTGCCCGGCTGCTCTCTAACTGCTTCAGATCTAAACCCAATCCACAACCACCTCTCAAACCCATACTCCAAGCAGCTCTGTCCTCATCCCTGCTAGTCAAGGCAGTTGCAGCCCCGCCCCTGTTCATGTGTACATGTGGTCACTCAGTCCTGTCTGACTCTTTGCGACTCCTTGGACTATGTAGCCCACCAGGCTCCTCTGTCCACGGGATTCTCCAGGCAAGGATACTGGAGTGGGTGGCCATTTCCTCCTCCAGGGGATTTTCCCGATCCAGGGATCCAACCCACGTCTCCTGCATCTCCTGCACGGGCAGGAAGATTCCTTACCACTGTGCCGCCTGAGAAGCTGTTCATGCCACGCCTTACATCTGTCAGCCTGGCCACATCCTCACCTCGGAAGCCCAGATAATGTCATTCTCCACCTCCCACTGCCTGCACCCAGCGCAGCCACATAAACGTCGTGTGAAGCTAGACCCAGCCACCTCCCACTGCTGCCGCAAATCTAAAAGGCACACCGACAAAGAGAACACTACACAAGGCTTTCTCCTGAGCTGCTATAAAGAAATTACAAATATACTTGGATAGGAAGGCTTTTTTAAAGCTGTTTCATGGCTTTTTCTTCTGTGAAATACACATAAAGAAAGCAACTTGTCACAAGTTACCCAATAAAGAGTTGCTTTACATTGGCTTTGTTTGAAATACAGTAAATTTTAACAGTATGCTGGAGTCAGGGTGTATAGTAAAGAATTTGGCCTTAACTAAAGAGAAGGTCTGGCCTTTGCCCTTGGCTTCCAGAAGGTAATCTCCAGGTCCTTGGAATTTTATGCCTGATAGGTGTGCCTCTGTTTCCCTAGGAGCATTGGGTCATGCTAGATAGTCCAAGAGCATGATTTCTGGGGGTGTGGACGGTGGGCTTGGGGATGTGGAGAGAATGCCCACATTCATGGAGATGGAGGATGGAGACTGGCCATCCCAGAAAGACCAAAACACGTAACTTAGGGTGAGGGCTTTGGTCACACAATATCAATCATCCTAGAAACTGAGGTCAACCACATGGGCTGTCAATCAATCAATCAAGCCTACATAATGGAGTCCCAATAAAAAGTCAGAACACTGGGGTCTGGGTGAGCTTCCCTGGGTGGTAATACTCCGTGTGGATTGTCACACATCAGAGGGAAGCTCCATATCTGGAACTCTCCCAGGCTCTGCCCTATTCCTCCCTTCGGTTGATCTCAATCTCTATACGCTCCCTGTAATGAACCACAGCCATGAGTGTGCTTCAGTGAGCTCTGAGTCCTGGCAAATCACTGAACTGAAAGGGAGTGTGGGGAACCCCTGAAACTTGCACCTGGTGACAGAAATGAGAGCAATCTTGGGGGACGGTGCCCTCGAGTCTTTGTAGTTGGCCTAACCTTCCATATGGGCTTCCCTGGCGGCTCGGATGGTAAAGACTCTGCCTGCAACGCAGGAGACCAGGGTTCCATCCCTGGGTCAGGAAGATCCCCTGGAGGAGGGCATGGTAACTCACTCCAGTAATCTTGCCTGGAGAATCCTATGGACAGAGGAGCCTGGTGGGCTGCAGTCTACGGGGTCACAGAGAGTCAGACACGACTGAGCGACTAACACTTTCACACTCTCAACTTCCATACAGGGGTACATTTTGACTGAATTTGCTACTATTCAACTCCATTTTTTTTTTTTAATGGGGAAAATGGAGTTCTTCCATACCACTCTTTCGTTGCTACTCATCTGTTCTTTCATCTTTTTTCTCTTGTTGCAGACATGATTTACAATACTATCATTAACTTGCATATTCTGTTTCAATTTGGACCTCTATCATCACAGACAAACATAAACATTTACCCCTCAAAAAGAAAGAAAACAGAAAACTGAGTCTTTCTATGGTTCTCAAAGTCCCCACTATGTGGTCATATCCCACCATCCAGTTCTTTTCTCCTTCCAGACCTTGAACTGCACTTTGGCTGGCCCCCTTCCTGCCCTTCCACATCCTTTGCTTGTTTAGCCATCTGTAACTTCATGCACACAACTCCCTTTCCCAAGGCCCTCCTGCCATCTCCTTCTCCTGACCAAAACCAAACTACCTCAGTGACTCAAATCACTGCTTCTCTGTGAAGTGTCCACAGTGATGGTGTCAACCTCACAAGGTCGATGGGGACATTCAAAGAGGCAATATGCATAAAGGGCTCAAGGTGACGCAATTCACAGTAAGCCCAGTGTCAGCATTAGCCGCTGTTACCATCATTGCTATTACACCTTCTTGTTGCTATGATACTTGTCTTTTTTGATCCTATTTCATTCATAGAGTCTACTACAATCTAGCCTTTAATTGCATCTGTAACATTTATTCTCTACTGTATGCTCATTAGCTTCTGGATTATTCTGACTTGAGGACAGGATCCATGTCTATGATTTCCCAGAGAATTTCAGACACAGAGTAAGTCCTGAATCTTTTTGACATAATGATAAATTCAGAGAACACTGGAAAGACAGCACATGATCGAGGCATGCAAATAATGAACATTCTTGAATCCCTATTGTGTGTCGGTGGGTATTGTTTGTTCCTCAAGGCCCTGTGTTTGGGAGTTTTAAAGGGTTTTGGACTGACAAGCGTGACAATTTGTACTTGTCACTGAGAAGTAAGAAGAGGAAAGAAGTCATGGAAATTGAGCTATTTCATGCTCAGTCTCATTATAAAAGATTTAACTCATGTTAACCAGCACCAAATTCTCCTCTACTCCTTAAGCACATAGAAAACTGTATGTCAAAGTCACTCTGTGCCCCCCTCCCTGCCTTCCTCCCATTCTGCCATGACTGGTGACACTGCAAAGGATGGAGGCTCTGTTAGGACGGGACCTAGACCAGAGGCCCAGCCCAACTTGCATTTAATGTGAGTGTGTGGATGTTACTGAGCAACTAAGATGCAGGAATTAATTAGTTATAGCAGTAAAACTTGCACCTTCTAGTTGACACCCTAAGCAAATAATAACAATATCAAAACACTCAGTTTGCTGACACGGCTTCATTATACCACAATTCTTAAAGCAGCAGGAAATCTAGCTAATTTGCCTCTCTACAGCCTAGTTCTAGACTCACTTTACCTTCACAGATATTTTTATTACAAAGATATTCAAACAAGAAAAGCTTACAAAAGTATACAGTTAGCACACATATACCCACCAGCCAGATTCCACGATTAACATTTCACAATATTTGCTTTATCACGTCCCTATTCATCTCCCCATCCCTCTCTCTCATCAACTTATCATTCACACTTTGATACGTTTCAAAGTTGGAAGTATCAGTGTCTTAGGTCAGCTTTATTACTTTCCCAATTCTCACACCACCCACATGATAAACAATGACCCCACAACAAATAACCAGGAAGTATTGAGTTCCCTCATAGCTCAGTCGGTAAAGAATCTGCCTGCAATGCAGGATACCTGGGTTAGATCCCTGGGTTGGGAAGATCCCCTGGAGAAGGAAATGGCTACCCACTCCAGGATTCTTGCCTGGGAAATCCCATGAATAGAGGAGCCTGGTGGGTTACAGCCCATGGGGTTGCAAGAGTTGGACACAACTTAGCAACTAAACACACACATACACATTGAGAGAAGTGTATCAACAATTATCTCTTACTGAGTACCTACTATGTGCTGTATGCCTCAGATACAAATAAAGGAGCCTGAGGGCCAGAAGAGCCTGGTCTCCATTTCCCACACTGAAGTGTTCCCAGTGACCTGCACTTCAAGCAGGGAAGGTGCTGGGCTCTCCACTTGGAGCATCATTTGTTCTTTCACAATCGGTCGTAGAAAGTGCAGTCCTCAGCTTGAGACACTGAAACCCAATGAATCAAACATAATGGGTCTGACATGTCATTGAATAAAACCCAGAAAAAATGCTGTGTGGGTTCCACACGAATGCCTCCCTTAAAGGCGGGTCTCGGATTTTTATTATTTTGCTGCTGCAGACATTTTAACAGATTATTGGACACCATGTTTCCAATAAAAAGTTCTCTTTGTGCTTTTGCTATTTTCTTGGTTTCACTGAAAAAAAAAAAAAAAAAACTTCTTTAATGATATCAACTCCCCAAAATAAAATAGGTGGTGAAGAGTAATAAGAACCACTTAAATATTTTAACATATAACATTAAGTAGACAAAGACACATAATGCTAGTAGCACTATTACATAAATTCCATCTGCATCCTCCCTTTGATCCTGTTAGGTATATAAGGTGAGTGTGGTTATTGTCATCACAGTTAGCAGATGATAAAATGGAATCTGAGAACAAGCCTCATTGGTAGCAAATGGTAGATCTGGGACTCAAACACCACACTTCTGGCTCCAAGTCCCCTATAATCTTCCCTCTGCATTTAATGTAAGAATAAAATAGTGTTTGGGGCAACAACTATTTCAACATTATGTGAAATGTGTAGTTTTAACACATTAACTCAAAATAGTAAATATATACTGCCTTCCGTATGCATATTGTCTTTACCATCTGGGCCACCAGAGTCAGTAAATCCAGCTGGCGATAGCACGTGTGATTGATGGAACTACCTTTTACAACAGTAATATGCACTTAATCAACTGAGATAAGGAAAACTACATTCCCAAACATGAAGTAGAATAAATATGTGAAGGATTAGGAATATAAATATTGCTTTGTTTAGGAATAAATATAACCCAGTATATGCTTCTGAATGAGCCAAAGATATGTCCACATGCAAACAGACATGGATGATACGATCTTTTAAAAAAGTATATTTATTTACTTCTTTGTTTGGCTGCGCTGGGTTTTCATTACAGCGTGCAGGGTCTTTAGTTGCAGCATGTGAACTCCTAGTTGCAGCATGTGGAGCCTAATTCCCTGACCAGGGATGGAACCTGGTCCCCCTGCATTGGAAGCATGGAGTCTGAGCCACTAGACTCCAAGGGAAGTCCCTCATAATACGGTCTTCATGAAAATCCTGATATGCTGATTCTCTTTTGGTAGTTTAAGTTGTTTGTGATTTATGGGTTGACGTCCTGCCTTCTCCCTGTAGCTTTGCCCGACTCCTTCGACCAGTGGATGGTCAAAGGATGGTCTCCGATGTCTCGGATTTCTTCTTGAAGTCTGAATGCCTCCACATCGCACTACATCACTCACAATGTGGCAGACAAGATTTTTCAAGCTATGTTCTCCTCTTTGCTTCTTACTGCATTTCTTCTTGTCCAGAGAGACAGACATTATTCACACATTGCCTCAGGGAAAGTCTGACAGCATAGAAACTCAGAACTGAAGTGTCAAATTCCTGGAGATTTAAAGTTTATTTCAGAAAATGTTTGCACAATTTCTGGTCTAGTTATTTGTCCTGTAGGAGAGCCCAGTCTGACTCTGAAGGTGACTGGCCTCTCCTTGGGTGAACCAGGCTTCACTTGCGTGAGCTCGGTCACACCAGCTATGCTAATCGCCCGTGAGATCCTCCTCACTGCTGACCCGTGATGACAGCAGGACCAGGGTCACAGAGCAGGAAGCACACGCTGGTTGGCCTCAGGCTGCTCAGCTTACTTTCTAAATCTCCCACGTGGACAACCACTCTTCCACAACTGACCGGAGTCCTGGAAAGACCCAGGAAAGGAGAATTGGGCTTTGAACACCTCAAGTGGTAATGGTGTTATGAGAACCCAGATCATCTGTGGGTGCTCAGTTCAGTTCAGTTCAGTCGCTCAGTCATGTCTGACACTTTGTGACCCCATGAAGCGCAGCACGCCAGGCCTCCCTGTCCATCACCAACTCCCGGAGTTTACTCAAACTCACGTCCATCGAGTCGGTGATGCCATCCAGCCATCTCATCCTTTGTCGTCCCCTTCTCCTCCTGTCCCCAATCCCTCCCAGCATCAGGGTCTTTTCCAATGAGTCAACTCTTCGCATCAGGTGGCCAAAGCACTGGAGTTTCAGCTTCAGCATCAGTCCTTCCAATGAACACCCAGGACTGATATCCTTCAGGATGGACTGGTTGGATCTCCTTGCAGTCCAAGGGACTCTCAAGAGTCTTCTCCAACACCACAGTTCAAAGGCATCAATTTTTCGGCACTCAGCTTTCCTCACAGTCCAACTCTCACATCCATACATGACCACTGGAAAAACCATAGCCTTGTCTAGATGGACCTTTGTTGGCAAAGTAATGTCTCTGCTTTTTAATTTGCTATCTAGGTTGGTCATAACTTTCCTTCCAAGGAGTAAGCATCTTTTAATTTTGCTGGGTTTTCTTGTTACCACAGCATAACTTAGACTATCCTAATACATCTTCTAATATCACTTACTTTTTTATTATCCATCTCCTCCCATAAAAATGTAAGAGCAGGAAGTTGTATCTGTTGTGTCACTAATATATCTCTAGCTCCTAAAACATTACTTGCCACAAAATAGGTGATCAACAGATATTCACTGAATGAATGGAACAAATTACTATATAATTATAAAAAAAAATACAGGTACTATGAAAGAGAATTACTAATGAGCTTTAGTAAAGTGACCTCGTCAGTGAGTTAGAAAAGTCATCTCTGATGAAATGACTTTGAAGCCGAGTCCTGAAAAATGAATAGGAGTGACTCACGTGGTGAGAATTAAGAGAGTCAAGAGGCACTATCACACAAGGCTCTGGGCAATCTCCACTCTGACCAAGTGCTAGGAAGGTGCTACATAGTGTCATGAGAACCTATGATTTGAAGATCTGACATGAGCAGAGTAAGCAACAGTGTAACAGAAAAAAAAAAAATTGCTGGCTAGAGGGAAGCAAAAATTAAATTAGAAAAAAAAAAGATGTGATATTATGTACAACAGGATAAATTTGAGGTGCAATGATGTGTCTTAATGATTATATGAGAATATAACAGCATGTATTAAAGTATTTACAGAAGGCATAACAGAAGAGATGAGAAATGAGCTGAAATTTTAGTGGCAAATGAGAGCAAGAAAGCAAGAGAACGCCGGAGGTCAACACAGACAAGAGTCTGATGTGGGGCAGGAGGAAGTCTTCACACACACTTAGGTGGGAGAGCCTAAGGCATGGATGCAGAAGAGTCGGGGAAACAGCACAACTAAATTTGAATCTGGGGGCTTCCCTGGTGGGCCAGTGGGTAAACTTTGCCTTCCAATGCAAAGGGTACGGGTTCACTCTCTGGTCAGGGAGCTAAGACCCCTCATGCCAAAAAACCAAAAAACCTTGTGGCCAAAAAACCAAAAGATAAAACAGAAGCAATATTGTAACAAATTCAATAAAGACTTTAAAAAACAGTCCACACCCCCCCAAAAAAATCTTAAAAAAAAACAAAAAAAAACGGAATCGGGAAGCATTCTGAAGGCTAACCCCAATCAGAAAAGCAGGTGGAAGAGATTAGATGGGGTCAGTTCACAATGAGCTGTAAATGCCAGGACTGTGAATATGATCAGGGCAGTGTGACGACAAAGTATTCAGAAAGATTAACTCAAACAACCCAACATATATGCAACCACCATTTAGCCCAGCAATTGCGCTCCTTGGACACTCATCCCAGAGAAGTGAAAGCTTCTGTTGCTGTTCAGTCACTCAGTCGTGTCCGACTCTTGGCAACCCCATAGACTGCAGAACGCCAGGCTTCCCCGTCCTTCATCATCTCCTGGAGTTTGCGAAAACTCATGTCCATTGAGTCAGTAATGCCATCCAACCATCTTGTCCTCTATCATTCCCTTCTCCTGCTTTCAATATTTCCCAGCATCAGGGTTTTTTCAAATGAGTCAGCTCTTCATATTAGGTGGCCAAAGTATTGGAGCTTCAGCATCAGTCTTTCCAATGAATATTCAGAACTGATTTCCTTTAGGATTGACTGGTTTGATCTTCTTGCAGTCCAAGGGACTCTCAAGGGTCTTCTCCAACATCACAGTTTAAAAGCATCAATTCTTTGGCGCTCAGCCTTCCTTATGGTTCAACTCTCATATCCATATATGACTACTGAATAAAACATTGCTTTGACTATATGGATCTTTGTTGACAAAGTATTATCTCTACTTTTTAATACACTGTCTAGGTTTGTCATAGCTTTTCTTCTTCGTAGCTTTTCTTCCAAAACTTATGTTCACACAAAAACCTGTACCTGAATACTTAAGACAGAGTCAAAATTCTGTCTATTGTCTGATTCCATTTATGCAAAATTTCGGAAAGGAGAGAATTTTAGGAACAGAAAACAGATTACTGGTTGCCAGAGGCTGTGAAAGAATTAGGAGTTTAATGGCACTGATCACAAGGGTGGCTCCATCACTGAATGAACGGATCTGTTGAAATCCATAGGATGTACACTGAAAAGAGTGAATTTTACCATATGTAAGTTATACTTTAATAAACCTGACTTTTAAAGACAGAAAAAAAGAAAGATGACACCAGGCAGCAGTGGCAGAACCACAGATCAGGCCCAAGAAGTTGTGAATGAGAAGAAAAGTCAAATGACCTAAATCATTTCCCTGTTCAGTACATGTTTATCAAGTAGCAACTAAAATAAATACAAGGTTATACAAGGGATTTTTTTGAATGTATAAAATATATTCATTAATTTCTGGGTCTAATATTTGTGTTAAGTGTGAATGTTCATATGTGCAAATAATTACTCATACATGTGGATGTCAGAGACTGAAACTATAAATTGGGTTCAGATTGACTGCCCAAATTAAAGCAAAACCACTGGGCAATTTAATTTCTTATGCAGTCCCTTTACCTGAAGAGATGCTTACTTAGAATTCTTTACTTTGAATTAATAAGGACATAGTTTAGTTGCCTCCAGGGATTTGGACATTTAGAGGTTGTCTTTAGAAAGATTTGTCTTGGGGGAGGTCATTTGACCTGCAGCTCCAGCTGAAAAGTTTTATGGCTGAAGCTAATTAATTTCCTTAGTGTAATTTTTATTGGCTCCTTCCCTAATCTCCAGCTCTAATAGGCAAATACACTGGAAATGACTCCAATTCCACAAAGAAACAGGGGAGCTCCTGAGCCTTTGTGGAAAAAAGAACTATAGGAAATAGAGGAGAGTCCGTGAACAAGGACACCATAGAAAACAAGGAGTAAAACAGCCTATGATCAATAATGCCCAGTCTGAATATTGGAAACATACTTAGATGAATTATTTTAGACAATAGTGAAATTTCTTCACCCCTTCCACTTAAAAGTGGGCTTGCCTGGTGGCTCAGTTGGTAAAGTATCCGCCTGCGATGCAGGAGACCTGGGTTCGATCTCTGGGTTGGGAAGATTCCCTGGAGAAGGGAACAGCTACCCACTCCAGTATTCTGGCCTGAAGAATACCATAGACTGGATAGTCTACGGCGTTGCAGAGTCAGACACGACTGAGAGACTCACTCTTCCACTTAGAAGTGTGACAAAATTGCTCTACGATCATAAGGAATTCTCTTGCAAGTTTTCAGAATGCCAAAATGATGGATAGTTTCTATCAGCCAAACTGTCTGAGAGTGATGTTTTGAAAAATAAATGTGTAAAGTAACACTTAAAAATTATGAGACAATTTCAGAAAGAACTCCATCCTCATCTTTTTCTGCCCCTAAGCTGACCTATCAAATCATCCTTAAATACTTACCCTGATGAAAGTCTTATTTTAAAGAATTTAATGCAGATACTTGTCTCAAACACAAGATATACTGAACAGCAACAGAAATTACACGCTCTAAGACAGAGTATGAAAATTGATGTCCTCTGTCAAAGTTAACAATTCATAAAGTGCACTGAGAAAAAACTGTATAGAATTCTCTTGAAAAGGAAGATTCAGAGACTTCTGGTTCTGCCAAGATGGATCAGTCCCCATTCCTCCCAGATCAATCCCTTCCTGCAACCAGAAAACCATGGACGTAACCCAGAAAGCACATGAAGACACTGAAAATGAGGAAAAAAGAACACATGGTACAAACATGCGTGCGCAGGGTCTCCTTATGCAGCCCATATAACCAGGCGGGAAGGCTGCGGTTTGCTTAGGGCCAAGCAGGAAGGCCCCTTCAAAGCACCCGCCCCACCCCCCTTACAGAAGCAGGCAGAGACCACCCATCTCCCCCACTGGATGGTCTTGACAGAGCCAAGCAGAAAGCTAGTCTTCTATGCCCCAAGTAGCAAAACCCGGTGATGTTCTGATTCCCCTCCCAGGGTAGTGTTACTGGGGCTAAGCAGGACACGGATGGTACATTCTCTGCCTGATGGAGACTGGTCTCCCCCAGTTCCCTCTGCCGGGTAACACAACTACAATGAACTTCAGGAAATGACGCTGAGTAATAAGCCCATCCCAAAAGGTCACCGGCTATGTGACTCCATTTATAGACAGTAACATTCTTAAAATGATGAAATTATAGAAATGGAGAGGAGATCAACCAGAGGTCAGGGACTGGGAAAGGAGGCTGGGAGAGAAGGCAATAGCCCTGGCTATCAATAAGCAACACAAGGGATCCTTACGGTGGCAATGTTCTCTGCCCTGACTGTCAATGTCTTGGATCAATGGCTGTGGCATTGTACTATTTTTTTTTAAGAAGTGACTATTGGAGGAAATTGGATAAAGGTCACTTGGCCTCTCTCTGTATTACTTCTTAGAACTGCAACATGAATCTGCAATTATCTCAAACACAAAGTTCATTAAAAAGAAATTTAACCAAGACTTGAGACCCATCTTTTTGAAAGCATCTGCCCAGTCATCGACAGACTCAATATTAGAATTGTCATTTACATTCCAACACAGAATTGGAGTTTTACTTCCAAACCAGAACAGTAAAGGCAGTTATGGCAATTTGGGGGAGGTTAGACCAAAATTACCTTTCTTCACTTGATCTATAACTTGGATATTAAAATTCTATCAAGCCATTAATCCTTCAGCAGCTACCTGTGAGAGCCTACTATGGGCCCCATTCTAAGTTACAGGAATGAAGTAATGAAGGAAACAGACTGTCTGCTCTTCAGAGCTCACCTTTTGTGAGAGAAGTATGCTTTCATCCATGCTAGTCAACAAAGTGCTTTTCTACTCTGCAATCAACGTAACTATTTCTCTCCAGCTTTGTCAACTATTCATCAATCATGCTGAAGGAAAGATTCTTATATTCCCTGCACACGACTTTGTTAATTGAAGGGCTTCTTTCTCTATATTAGTCATCTTTAAACAGAACTAGAAATCTTTCACCAAAAAAAAGCACAAGGTGGGAAACTAAAAGAATGTGGCTCTCTGAGAGACAATCAGGATTTTACTGGAAAACCTCCCTAAGCTGAAAATGTTTAGAGTGGAATCCGTTCTCAGACTGCTGGCTTCTCTGTTTGTTAACATCTATGGCCAATGTGTGGGACATAATTCAATGGAGAGAAACCAAAAGTAAATCTGGGTCTGTTCTTAACTGAGACTGATGATTTCAGACCTTCTAGTGACCCATCTAAAGCATCATTGTGTGCCTCATCAGAATGAAGTTTGCATCAAAACACTAGGCCTTTTGAAGGAAAAGCTTAACTATTATTTCTAAAAGAACTGAATGTGTCTTTAAAATAATCACTTACTTGACCAAGTCTATTCATTTTACAAACACTCACCAAATACCTACCACAAGCGCTAGGAAGAGTACAAAGATGATTCTATCATGGTCTCTTTCCTCAGTGAGTTCACAGTCTTAAAATTAACTAATCTAAAAAAAAAAAAAAAATTAACTAATCTGAGCAGAGTATATATGCATAGGGGGCTTCCCTGATAGCTCAGTGGTAAAGAATCCACCTGCCAATGCAGGAGACATGGGTTCAATCCCTGGGTTGGGAAGATCCCCTGGAGAACAAAATAGCAACCAGCTCCAGTGTTCTTGCCTGGGAAATCCCATGCACAGAGGAGGCTGGCAGGCTACAGTCCATGGGGTCACAAAGAATCAGACACGACTTGGCAACTAAACAAGAAGATACATGCATAGACCAATGTAAAAAGATGGCTCCTTAGGAGCCAAGTGGAATTGTTCTCCCATAGAAACTCTAATAACTTCTCCTAAATGGAACCAGTCACGGCATCCAGTATAGTTCTGTGACAGAAAACCAGGGTAAAATGTGAAAAATCAAAGAATATGGAAGTCAGAGAAATCACAAGTATTCAGCCACATGAACTTCCCACATAGGTTTAGAAGAGCAGCTTCTTTCTAGCATATATTTACACACAGTTTGCTATTTTATGCATGTCCTAGATAAGAATACGAATGCACGCCCCATTACCATTCAAATACCAACTGGAGACTTTACAGATATTATCACTTTACAGAGAGAGAGTATAAACAGAAGAAACACTTAAACTTTTTCTATTTCCACAGTGCAGCCATAAAGAGATTGTTTACCCAGCTAAAACCTTTCATGTGAGACACAAGAGCCCTGTAACTGAATATCCAAACGCAAAGGCAGGGCTGACTAACTCCTTACGGTAATCAGTAACAAGCTAACAAGCAAGATAGGGCACTTAACTTCAGCTTAGCTATTCCACAGCCACAAATCAGCCTTAATACTAAGTAGGTGGGACTTTTCTTTGCCTTCCTGCAGTGGTGATCCTTCAGAGTTATCGATATCCAGCCCCACTTGTCCATATTGGTTTTAATATTTCACCCATTTGGAATTAGTCACCCACAAAACTGAAGTTGCAGATTGATCAGTGGGAATCATAAATGTCCTAACTCCAGAATTTAAGAGAAAAGTTAATTCGGTAGTTTGAATTTATACTAAATTCAGACAGTTTCAGGAATGCCTGGAAGTAAAAATAATGAAAGCAAATAAAAGTTGTACTCAACGAAACTGTGCCATTTGCAGAAATGTGGATGGACCTAAAGACCGTAATACGTGATGAAGTCAGGAAAACAAATATTGTATATTAAGGCACGTATGTGGAATCTAGAAAAATGGTATAGACAATCTTACTTGCAAAGCTGAAATAGACACGCAGATGTAGAAAACAAATGTAAGGACACCAAGGGCGAAAGGGGGCACAGGTGGGATGATTTGGGAGATTCGGACTGACATGTATACACTAGTGATACTATGTAGAAAATAGATGAGTAATGACTGACTGTATAGCACAGGGAACAGTACTAAATGCTTTGTCTGTTAAATGCTAAGTCCATTACAGAGAGGAGATGTACATACCACACGGCTGACTCACTTTGCTGGACAGCAGAAACAACACTGTAAAGCAACTATATTCCAATTTTTTTAAAAGCTACATTGAAAATAAAAACAAAAAGCTATATTGAAAAAATGTTATAAATATACACTATTATGACATGTGCAAAATATATTCATTAGAGTTGTATATTTTGACAACATAACCCCATGCATTTTAACACACCTTTCAAACCACAGCATCCGGTTCAGTGTTCCCTGATTAAAGTATCATAAGTAAAGCCACTCACTCATACATATTTGATCTCCTTTAGCCCTCTGTTGGGCTTCCCTAGTGGCTCAGATGGTAAAGGGTCTGCCCGCAGTGTGGGAGACCTGGGTTCAATCTCTGGGTCGGGAAGATCCCCTGGAGAAGGAAATGGCAACCCACTCCAGTATTCTTGCCTGGAAAATTCCATGGATGGAGGAGCCTGGTGGGCTATATAGTCCATGAGGTCGTAAAGAGTTGGACACGACTGAGCGACTTCACTTTCACTTTTTTTTTCTAGCCCTCTGTTAAAACTATTCACAAACCTGTCTCTGCCATAAATCAGATCCTAGATCTCCTACGTGTCCGAGCTGTTGTGATCAACACCAGTTAGAACAAACAGATAGAAGAAAAGCCTGCAGAGACTCAGCTTCTTTGTCTTGTTTGAAAGCACCCTCCTCGCCTAAAGACCTGCAAGAACTTGAACTGCTGGGTGAAGAAAACTTCTCGGACACAGCTGGTACCGGTATCAGCAGGAGGGACTGTCACAGCCCACGAGAGAGATTTTGGCCCGTTCGTTTAAATGACTTTGGAGCCACTTTACCAGACCACAAGCAAGAGTGTCTGGCGAAACGTAACAGGAGGCATTTCTCCGGAAAGAGCTGTGACGCCGGATGAGCTAGAGAAAGGCCATGGTGGGCTGAGCTCCTCTCCTAAGATGAAACTGGTCCCAGAGTTACTCTGTAAAAAAGGTATTCACTCTCCTCCAAAGTCAGTCGGATGGAGGTTGTAGCTTTTCCAGAAAATCTACATTACTAATTGGGCCAATTACACATAGAGGAAGATCACTCAGTAGAATTTGAGGCCCTTTGAGGTCTGGGCCTGGGGTCAAGAAATTCTTTGCTGGAAAGTCCCTGAAGCTAAATAAGCACCCTATCACCTGAGGACATAAAAAGTGGTGTTATATGGATTTGGGGGACTAATGCCTACATGGAATGACAGCAGATAAATTATCATCCCAGGCTGGTTGCAACTGAGCCACCTGGGGAACATCAGGGCCGTTTCCCCAGACACAGGCACTCAAGTGGTTTGACTCACTGTGGGGAAAAAAGTATAGCATCTGAGCTGTACTAAACACAGAACAAGGCTGGGGAGAAGATGCACTGCCCGAGGACCCACGTGGTGGGCCAGCGGCAAAGAATGAGGATTCCTCGGGCCCAGAACAATCGGTCAGGTTGTGCAGAGATGCAGATTGCTTCAAGGTATGACAGGCTTCAGAGATCAGCTAAGTCAAAGCTTCCTCTTACAGAGGAAAAATCACCTGGGCAATGAGAGATGAGCTGGGCAAGCGAAGCTTGAGAGCAGCAGAAGCAAGTCTGGAACCTCTGTGGCCCCCTGATGCCAAGCCCTGTGTCCTTTTCTTTATACTCGCCTCACTTCTGTCTTTTAAAAAGATTACAGAAGTCATAGCTGCTCTTACACGTTGAATTGCACTCCTCTCCCAAATTCAGACACTGAAGTCCTAGCCCCCAGCACCTCGGGATGGGACCATATTAGGAATCAGGGCTGTTACAGGTGCAATGAGCTCAGGTGAGGCCACACTGGAGTCAGGTGGGCCTCTTCCCCGGTGTGACTGGTGTTCTTATAAAAAGGGAGCACTGGGACACAGAGACCGACATGCACACACAGAAGATGCTGGGAAGAAACACTGAGTCAGTCACCGACAAGACGAGGAGAGAGGCCCAGGGCAGGTCCCCCCGTCACAGTCCTCAGAAAGAACCCGCCCTCCTGACCCCTTGATTTTGGACTTCCAGCCTCCAGAACCATGACATGATAGATACCTGTGATTTAAGCGACCCAGCCTGTGGTACTTTACAGCAGCACCAGCAAACTAATACATCTATACACCACACAAATGTCTACCCAAAAAAGGTAATCCTTGTCCTCTTGTCTCTGCAGCCTCCTTCCTGCCTTCCAGTTAACTGATGATAGCATCTTGGGATGTGTCTTTTCATACCTTTTTATTCTATTCATGCACGCACACAATCTTTATTTATTTACTTTGAATGCAATTATATGACAGAGCACTCTGCAATACACCTTTTCATTGTAACTAGCATCATCACCAGTGTCCTTTCAAACCAATACATATGGCTTTCATTCATTCTTTTTCATTGTTGCATAATATTCAATCTTATATATGCTTCATTCTCCTACTGGTTAACCATTAGGTTACTTCAGGTTTTACACCATTCCAAACGATGCTGTGGGAAACATCCCTGAACATATACACTTAGGTGTTTTCAACTGGAAAGCATAGATTTCTTAAGTTGGAACTTCTCATTGAAAGAGGGTATGCATTTCCTATTCTTTTGTATTTTTATTATCCTATTTATTTATGGCTGTGGTGAGTCTTCCTTGTCACACATGGACTTTCTCTACTTGCAGCCCAGGGGCTTCTCACTGCAGTGCTTCTCTTCTTGCAGAGCACAGGCCTTAGGGAATGTGGGCTTTGGTACTGTGGCACACGGACTTAGTCACCCCGAGGCACGTGGAATCTTCCCAGATCAAGGATTAAATCCCCATCTTGTGCATTGGCAGGCAGATTCTTTACCACTGAGCCACCAGGGAAACCCTTCCTTCATTTTTTTTTTCTCCCAACCTATTGCAAAAGTCTCAGATAACTATTGCACATAAATACTGATATCAATATTGGGAACAAAAGTCTATACTAGAGAGGAGCTATGATCACAGAGTCTGACTAGACCCTTAGATCAGTTCAGTCGCTCAGGCATGTCCGACTCTTTGTGACCCCCTGGACTGCAGCACACCAGGCCTCCCTGTTCATCACCAGTTCCAGAGTTTACTCAAACTCATGTCCATTGAGTTGGTGATGCCATCCAACCATCTCATCCTCTGTCATCATCTTCTCCTCCCACCTTCAATCTTTCCCAGCATCATAGGGTCTTTTCAAATGAGTCAGCTCTTCACATCAGATGGCCAGAGTATTGGAGTTTCAGCTTCAACAT
The DNA here is from genome assembly GCF_019320065.1 of Cervus canadensis. Lineage (NCBI taxonomy): Eukaryota > Metazoa > Chordata > Mammalia > Artiodactyla > Cervidae > Cervus > Cervus canadensis. The sequence goes on from NC_057408.1 coordinate 8,900,355, forward strand.
CAGTCCTTCCAATGAACACCTTCGACTGATCTCCTTTAGGATGGACTGGTTGAATCTCCTTGCAGTCCAAGGAACTCTAAAGAATCTTCTCCAACACTACAGTTCAAAAGCATCAATTCTTCACCTTTCAACTACAGAGTGATTCTTTCAACTACAGAGTAATTTCCTGATTTTAGCAAAAAGAACAGCAGGGCCTCTGCTTCCTTATATCCACTTTTAATTAACTACTTGAAGCTTTCAAACCACATGAAGGGATGGGCATTGCCGGGCATTTCAACTAATCTGGACTCCAGTGGTGAACTCGGAAGTGAGCTGTCAGTGAAACAGACTGCAGCCTGTGGGGACTACAAGCCTATACTGAGATTCTGAGCCCATGTTCAGGGGCTATTACTAAGGCAACTCTGCTGAAGTCAGGGCTCCTGGGAGAGAAGGCTATGTGTCAAGCATTCCTATGGCTGGGCAATTTGGCCACGACTATACTATACGGATCTGCAGGAAAATGAACGAACAAAGTTGAACTTGAAAAATGCACTGTGCTTGCAAATGCTTTGCTGTCAAGTCAACATAAGCTGAGATTGGCACCTCAAGAAGAACGGCTCATCTCTAACAGATTGTTCATGTGTTCCTTAAGAAAATGAGAATTTAGCATGAGATTCAGTGATAAATTATTCATTTGGGAGATCTTTTTTTTTTTTTTTTTTCCATTTTATTTCAGAACATCCTCCAGGTATTTCTTAAGTGAATTTCTCCCTGGTCCTTTCATTCCCAAATGCAGACTATTTTCAGTGAAGGAGCTAGGTCTTAAGCAGGGCTCCATGGGGTTTCACCGCCAGGGGAGTCTCTCTGGTCCTAAGTTGCTCCCCTTTTTCTAGGCCAGTTAATACCTCCAGCCCAATTAAAGCTATACAGGGTGCATATTAATATTTGAAACATAAAGCCATCTTTATGTAAAATTGTAACAACGGCATTTTTCTTTCATCACTGCCAAACCTCAAACACATCTAGATTTTCCACTATGAAAAGACTGCATGTTTTATATGCTATATTTATGTCTCATTGTAAACTATTCATTGGTTTATAGACCTCAGGTCCTCTAGGAAGCATCACAAATCCTTATTATACTCGTGGATGTTAAATTTGGTTTTAGGCTCTCTGATTTATCTTGCCAGACTAACTCACATGTAAACAGACATCTCTCTTAAAACTATCTACTTCAAGAGCTAAAAAATTAATCCATGCTAAAGCTTTAACCTTGAAGCTCACTGCAACTGCAATATTGACAAAGGTAAGGGTAAGAATGAAGATGGTAATGATGACATCAAACACAATGGTGGGGATAATGAAGAAAATGCTTTCAGTTAGTTCCTCCCTCATTTTGTTAACTTTCCCTAACACAAAAATTAAACAAAGCTGGAGACCAAAGAAGTGTGCTTTGGGAAGCTTTTGAAGACCCAGGTAGGATTTCTATGTGAATACAGTAATCCTGAAATGAAGGAATGAATCAATTCACAGGAAATGACTAAAATGTGCCACAAACAAAGCAATAAATAATGGTCATCTAATGACTGCAAATCAAAGACTCAGCCCAAGGACGTTCCTTCTTACAAGCTCTTACCTTTCCAAGAAGCCAAGCTACAAAGAGCTCTCCGTATGAGTTTATGTGATAATTTTTTTTCTAAATGCTACATAAAATTCTTCTGCTGGGAATTTGTACAGAAGAAATTTTTATCCTCACTCAGGTATCTTTTGAGAAAGTATGATCACATGAGTTATTCCAAAGGTTTCTGAAGATGTCATCCTCCCAGGTGTTCTCCTTTGAATCTTAGACACATCATGCTGCCAACTGCAGAATTACAGAAGAAACACTTTCCTCCTCTGACATTTTCAAAACAGTAAAAAACTTATTTTTTTAGACAGATGATGTTTAGTAAGAATGATCATGAACTACTAAAATACACTGCTAGATATATATTGAATTGAAATTCATATTATATGTGTGAAAAACCAATAAAAGTTCATTTAATCCCCCTTCAACACAATTTAATACAGTTTTACTCTGTGCCTATACTGTGCAAAACGTAGCGGTAGGTAATGAGGTCAAGATACCTGGCGTGTTCCCTACCTTCAAGGCTCTTCCAAATCAACTTGCTTTTTTTTTTTTGCCTCTCATGTGAACAAAATGGTCTTAAATTCTCAAAGTAGAAAGAAATTTTACTTTATATATGAAGGCTCTGCTTAATAACATGATCTGTTCTCACATTCAAGAATGAGAAAATGGTAACCATTAAAAACAACCCCCCCAAAAAATAAGAAATAAAAATAAACCACAGGACTTCCCTGGTGGCACAGTGGATTAAGAATCGCCTGCCAATGCAGGGGACATGGGTTGGGTCCCTGATCCGGGAAGACCCCACATGACGCAGAGCAATGAAGACGGTGAACCACGACGACGGAGCCCGCACCCCAGGGCCCACAGGCTGAAGCTACTGAAGCTCAAGCTCCTAGAGCCGGTGCCCTGTGACGAGAGAAGCCATCTCCACGAGTAGCCCGAGCACAGCAACAGAGTAGCCCCCGCTCGCTGCAACTAGAGAAAGCCCTTGAGCAGCAATGAAGACCCAGCGCAGCCAAAAATATTTCTTTAAACAAAATAAAACAGAGAAATTTAATTTTAAAAAGCATATATTTTAGGTAAATGTACAGTATGTATAGAGTTGTCTCAATCAAACAAAACAGTACTTTTAAAAATCAAGATAGGATAATATATGTAGAAAAGATTACGATTCTAACCTTTGCTCTTTGTTGGATCTGAAGGTATTTTTATCCCAGAGGTCATAATGCAAGGAAAGAATCTGATGCAATCTTATTCATTAAAAATCTTAAGAAAGCAATCAACTCTGCAGGCTCAAGATGTAAAAAGGCACAGAGAAATGGAAAAATGGTTAAATTACAAAATATTAATATCATTGCGTTTCTGGTTTTTCCCCTGAAGAACCTTTTTAAGCATGATAGGCAACATTCTTCCTCCAGTAGATCAGGGATGACCTTTTAAAAACTTCAAATTATGAGGTCAACTATTAAAAATTTTTCCAGGAAATTCTAATGAATTAAAGACATATTCCAAAGGGATGCTCATAATTTATTCTTTATATGTGCAGAATTTCCAAGGTCTTTGAATCCTATAGGTTATTAGAATTCTCTCACTTGATATCTTGTGAAAAGATAACTGAAAAACAACATAGTTCAGTGGATTTCAAACTGCCTGCAACACGGTACGCAAAGAGTATTGATAAGTTGATCAATTTCAGACTAAAGGGTGGTTGTCAATTCTATGCTAAGGCCTTATTTCTGTTCTGCCCAAATATTAAGAGTGACTTGAAAGAGTATACAATGATCTGCTTATCAGATCCATAGATGACAAGGGCCAAGAGAGACAGTAACCCTGCTGCTTGATCAAGCCAGGAGCCAGCAGGTCTCAGTGGAGTAAAATGATGGGTAGGATTTACATGAGAACAAAAAGGATAAATGTGGAAATATGGCACATGAGTTTACGAAAATTCACGCATGTAGAAGAGAGATGGTGTGACAAGACTATACTGCAGTTTCACAGACAACCTGGGGGGCTAGAGTGGGAAGAAGGGGGGCGTTCAGGATGGGGGAGACACAGGATACCTGTGGCTGATTCATACTGATGTATGGCAAAAACCATCACAACACTGTAAACTGATTATCCTCCAATTAAAAAAAACAATTCCAAAAAAAAGGGGGAAAAAAGCAGGTGGGCAGGTGTGAATAGGAACTAATATTTCTTGAGTGCCATAAGCTCCTACCATGGACAAAGAGACACAGGCATTGTTATTATCACCTTTTTACAAAAGTACAGAGACAAAATAATTTCTCTATGTCCTACAGATTATAAGAAGCAGATCTGGGATTTGAATCTATTGCAATCTTGCTGCAAAGCCCTGCTGTTCTCCACCCATCATCATGTAAACAGGACAATAAAGACACTCTGATAATGAATGCAATCTTAGGTTAGATCAATAAAAGTACAATGCCAGAACAAAGGAGGTCAGATTACTGATAGGGATCAAAGATAGACAGGGATGCATACACCTCATATCAACAGAAGAAAGAAGCAAATAGGGGTGATTTCACACAATGAAATACTACTCAGTGTGATAAAGAACAAACTACTGACACATGCACCACCATAGATCAATCTCAAAACCATGTTGAAAAAAAGAAGCCAAATGAAAAAGACCCCATGCTGTTTGATTTCATTAATATGAAGTTAAAATAAAAGTCTAAGGTGATAGGACTTTCCCGGTGGCTCAGTGGTAAAGAATGCACTTGCCAATGAAGGAGACACGGGTTTGATCTCTGATCTGGGACGATCCCACATGCCACAGAGCGACTAACCCCATGCACAACTGCTGAGTCTGTGTTCCAGAGTCCGTGAGCCCCAACTACTGAGCCCACAAGTTGCAAACTACTGAAGCCCACACACCCTAGAGCCTGTGCTCCCCAACAAGAAGAGCCACCGCAATGAGAAGCCCATGTACCACAACTAGAGAGGAGCCCCGGTGACCACAGCTAGAGAAAAGCCCGTGCACCAGTGAAGACCCAGCACAGCCAAAAATAAATAAGTATTGCTAAGTCGCTTCAGTCGTGTCCAACACTTTGGGACCCCATGGACTGTAGCCCACCAGGCTCCTCCCTCCATGGGATTCTCCAGGCAAGAATACTGGAGTGGGTTGCCACTTCCTTCTCCAAAGTAAGTGTTAAAAATAAATAAAGTCTATGGTGATAGAACTCGGAAGAGCAGTTGTCCAGGAAGGATTTGCCATAAAAGAGCATAAGGGAATTTTCTGGGATGATGAAAATGCTTTATATCCTGATTGGGAAAGTGTTCATAGGCATGTGGACACAAATGTCAAAATTTAAACTATAAACTTAAGATGTATATATCTTATAGTTTGGAAATTCTCTCTATTCAAAGAAAAAAAATAACACATAGAAACTGGAAACTGTGAATAAGCAAGTAGACAGTGAAGAGGAAATCGTGGCCTATGTGAAACACATGATCCAGGAAATACTATTCCCAGACATTATTTTCACTAGCAAGAAGTACAGGATAAGACAGCTAGAATGAGTCATGGCAGTCATGTTAAAATGACACCATTCCATAATAGAAAGAAACAGTGATTAGTACTTTTTAGGGAGTACAGTTAGGACAGATAAGTAGACATTTTACCTGAACATAAGAAGGGACCTTCTATAACTGAAGCAGTCCAAAAGTGGAATTATCTGCCCATGAGTAATAAACCCCCCACAGTGCAAGCTGCCAGCTGAAGGTGGAAGGTCTCCTGCTGGAATGCGTGCAGAGGGTGTTGAGCATCTAAGGCGCCTCTCCCCGTTCTGAGGCTCCCTGCTTCTGGGTTCTGAAGCTCACTCTGACATGCATGGATAAAGCTCACATTCTACATACATCGTCCAAACTCTCATTCTCAATCTACCTTCAACCCCCAGGACACACAAGCGCCCACGTCCACAAATCCATGTGCCAGTGATTAACAGAAGTAACATCTACCCAGCTTCCTCCACTCCAACGCTCTAATCTCAGAACCTCCTGAATGATGGTTTAAAATAAAGAAAACCACCACTTTTACCCTTTCAGGTGTGAAGGTATTCTGTGATTTTGCTGAAGCAAAAGAATATTCTTTATTTACTTATTTATTATTGAGAGCCTAGTATGTAGCCAGCATGTTCTGGACAAATGGAAAGAAAAAGACAACTAGCTTACATTGTTCTTAATACACATCAAGTTGCTTAGGATAAGAACATCCTAGTGCTTAACCCTGATGGGTATTTTGTGAGTGATGAATGAATACCCACTGACTTAGCTTGATGTGAGACGATCACATAGTACGAATGTACAGAAGCCTCAGGAGAACACAGGTTTATCCAAGACTTAGACTATTTTGCTCCTCCACCCAGTAAAAATCTCTATTGTAATGTCAGACGGTTGAGGAAATGCTCATTTTCACCTCTGTTCTTACACTTGAATGATAAGCCAATGCACTGTGGCTCCATGGGTTTACTTCTGAATTTACAATTAGTCTAATGATCTGCCCAGAGGGACTCCGTGAGCCTCAGCAGGACTTAACAAAATTGACTGAGCTCTAGCCAATAAATCACAGCCTGTTAGCTGACATTAATTTATAATTTCAGGCACAGGGGTAAAATTATTCACAACAGATACTTTTAAATTGAGAGAGGAGTGCAGGTAACAAATCTGAATGCCACAAACCCTTCTAGAATAAAAATTCTGAAAACCACCTCTGCAGCAATACTTTTGGGGGAGTTGCCTTCAACCTTGCCTAATGAGCCAAGAAAAAAATGTTTTAAGTATGCACCAGTTCCAGACCTTCAATTGATTAGACCACATTTTTAAGTCCTACCCAAATGCTAGCCTGAAACTTCAGGTTAGTTCTCAAAGGAAAACTAGATATTTGTTTCACACGTATGAGAGGTGGGCAGTTCCAAAGGGTAACAGACACAAACTATACACACAGGAGGATGAGACCCACCAACTCTGTGGCCACATCCTCCACGTGTAACAAACTTTGCTAACCTCTGCTTTCTTCCCCTTTCACCATTCATGTCTCCAGTTAACTGCCTGCCACATAGAGACATAAAATTGTTAACAGAAAAAAAAAAAACATAAAAATGCATTTCCTCAAAGGCGTAAAATAAAGAGAAGGGTGAATGGGTGTGTCTGTGTGGTTGTCTGCTTGCAAATCAACACACTGCTACACTGGGAAAGGGTGGAAAGGAGAAAGAACATAATGTAGACAATTCCGACTCTAAAGTGATCCGAGTAAGGCTGCGCTGACAAACAGAAGGTGAAAGTGAAGTCGCTCAGTCGTGTCCGACTCTTTGGGACCCCATGGACTGTAGTGTACCAGGCTCCTCCGTTCATGGGATTTTCCAGGCACGAGTACTGGAGCGGGTTGCCATTTCCTTCTCCAGGGCATCTTCCTGACCCAGGTATTGAATCTGGGTCTCCCGCATTATAGGCAGACACTTTACCACCAGGGAAATCCTTGACAACCAGAAGCTCTGTTCAAAAAGGAAAAAGGGCCCCTTGCTGAAACGGAAAATCTTGGGAAGAGGCAGCACTATGGCAGAAAATAGCTTTGAGATTTTATCTGAAAATCCTTCTCAAGAAGCATGGACTACGGAATCCTAGAGATACTCTGTTAAGAGTTAGGGAGTTTACAGAGAAATACCAGTAAAAACCTACTGAATCAAAGAAAAAAAGTGGATAGATCCCTTCCCTCCCTCCCCCAGCAAAGGAAGCTCAGCTCAGCACTCTGTGATGACCTAGGTGGGCGGGATGGGGGTGGGAGATGCAAAAGGGAGGGGTTATATGTATGCACATGGCTGATTTATTCATTGTGTAACAGAAACTAACACAGCATTGTAGAGCAATTATATTCCAATAAAAAAAGAAAATACTAAAAACAAGGTGGATACGTATATAACTGATTCATTTTATTGTACAGTAGAAACTAACACAACATATATATTATATTCTAATAGAAATGATTTTCAAAAAATCCTTTTCTACTTAATATTTGGGAAACCTCAGATTTGGATAATTTATTACAACCTAGTTAAACACCTAAACCTCACAGTGGGGGGGGGGGGGGGGGGGGAAGGTAATAGCAAGGTGAAAAAACTGCCTCCTTGGGCTTCCCCGGTGGCTCAGACAGTAAAGCGTCTGTCTACAATGCGGGAGACCCGGGTTCAATCCCTGGGTCAGAAAGATCCCCTGGAGAAGGAAATGGCAGCCAACTCCAGCACTCTTGCCTGGAAAATCCCATGGACGGAGGAGCCTGGAGGGCTACAGCCCATGAGGTCGCAAAGAGTCGGACACGACTGAGCGACTCCACCACATCCACCACAAAAGAGAAAGTAAGAAATGACTTTATTCACCTTTGGCGACTTTGCCTAAGTCATCCTGTATCATCTAAGTCAACTTGTATGACACCAAATTAATCCAAGAAAGTACAATGGCTGCAGGGAGCTGTCATCTGACCCTTCGGGCTTCCCCAGGGCAGATGATATTCTCATAAAATGGCAGCATCACTGGCTGACCGGTTCCAATATTAACATGAAACTTTTGAATGAAGGAACTAGTAAATAAAAACTGGGAATATATAACATATATGTATTTATGTGGAAAAGAGACATGACAGAAAATGTGAGGATATCTTGTCTATAAATAAGCACTCCAGAAGGAAGAAACAGTAAAAACAGGACAAAAAAAAAAAAGGCAACTAATTAGAAATTTTAACAGAAGCTCACTGTCTATAAACAAACACTCCACAAGGAAGAAACAGTAAAACAGGACAAAAAAAAAGGCAACTAATTAGAAATTTTAACCAAATAAGTCATTTTTCTAGAGAAGGGCAAAAAAAATAAATTATTCTTCCACTCATAACTTTTCAAATTCTGAGAAAAAGAAGAGTGTAATATAATTTGACGCTCATCTGAATGTTATGTGTAAGGCACTCTGCTAGGTGTCATCAGGATGTATAAGAGGTTTTAAACATAAATATGCCTTCAGGGGTTTTGCAGTACATGAGGGTGAAATCAGCAGGCAGAGTCCACCAGGAGCACACCAATCCTAAAAGCTCAATGGTGAACTAGCTCTATGAAACACAGAGGAATCCCCCTGAAGGGGTGGAAAAAGAGTGGGGAGAGGTAAAGGAAACACTGCAATGTCTACATTTTATGGCTAAACATTTCAAGCTGTAAGAGGGAATGAATACAAGATAAATTGTGAATTTATATTCTGAATCAATTAGAAAGGTAAGCTAGTAGTTACAACTCCCTAACTCTAATCCTAACCCGATGCTAACTCGATGGGAATTTTCTTTAGAATAATGTCAGATTGACGGATTTTTTTTTTTTCCTTTTCAACTGTGTGGCATGTGTTGGTTCAGTCAGTGCCTCCCAAGACCACCGAGTACAACTCCATCGTGGGTTGCATGCCTGAGTGCTAAGTCGTTTCAGTTGTGTCCGACTCTTTGCAACACTATGGAATGTAGCCTGCCAGGCTCCTCCATCTATGGAATTCTCTAGGCAAGAATACTGCAGTGGGTTGCTATGACCTCCTCTAGTGGATCTTCCCCACCCAGGAATTGAACTCTCCTCTCTTCTGTTTTCTGCATTGGCAGGCAGATTCTTTACCACTAGCACCACCTGGGAAGTCCTGCACAATTTCTACACGGCACAAAACCCCAAGCCGGGAGGGTTGGTAAAGACTGAAATCCAGGCAGCAGTCTAGAGGCTGATGTACTGTCCTACCCAAGG